>NC_090389.1:84283678-84583678 GCF_036365525.1 Heterodontus francisci | reverse complement strand
AAGTGCCAGGACATAGTCATGTGACTTGGAGCCAGAGTCTCTCTGTAATTGTAACACCAAGAGGCAAGTCTTGTAAATAGATAGCTCTGCACTGTATATACTTGTTAGCTGTTAATAAACTTGTTTGACATCTCCAATCAACTGAACTCCATGCATCTCATTTATGTTGCATCAGACGACATAAAAAGCTTCTCATTACAGACCTCTGGCAACGCGATGTTCAAAAGGCGCCTGCAACAGGTCCCGACCCCACGGCCCTTGAAAATCCAGTCCCAAATCTCAGAGGACAAATTTCTAACTCACTACATCACCTGGTTCCCTTAAATTAAGAACTCTTAATGACTCTGGTCAGATCCATGATCCCAACACTCCAGTTATCTGACTGTACATTCTGTTTGCTTAACATGTCAATATACAACTTGCATATAGCTTATCGAGCTGACTTGCCAATCACTTTCAATTAGAGAGATCTTCAGACACGTCAGCACAGAACTGTGGTGCAGCAGCTGGCTTTAGAGTAAGTGCTGTGTATATATTACATTTTGATTTGCACTGTTAGAAGAGGGACTTTGCTTTTCATTTATTAATAATGTAAAGAAAGAAACATTGGTGATCCCGGCAGAGTACAAGACTGATTTGAAATTGTGCGCACATTTTCCTTTTCATAAGACGAGCATTTGATGAATATGTGGACCTGCCAAATATTTGATGGTTTGCTTGTCTTGGAACATGCACCCGCCAGTACTGTGAGCCAAGATGTGATTCACATTGATTGTATAAAGGATCGGAAACACTGAATACTAAAGGTTGACAAGGTACCAAATGGACAATGAAGTGACTGAACTATTGAACTTTATATTTTTATTTCATCACTTATTTGGCTTTATTCACCTTGAGTTAGCTTATGCTGGGGAATGGAACCCTTTCCTATCTGGGTGGGTTTGGATTGGATCTGATCAGATATAAAGCTCCCTCTGCTCTGCCCCAACAATATTGCTCAACTGTCCCCACCTCAGTGCCAGGATTGTCATGTTCTGAAGAAGAATCACATTCAACTCAAAACGCCAACTCTGTTTCTCTCTCCATAGATGCTGCCAGACCTGCTGAGTATTGCCAGCACTTTCTGTTTTTATGTCATGTTCTTCATTTCCCTTTTTTAGAATGTTTAATATTTTCGGGATGTGGCTGTCACTGGCAAGGTTGGTACTGGTGACCCACCTTCTTGAACCGCTGCAGACCATGTAGTGAAGGTACTCAGGCAGTGCTGGAAAACTCATGATGGGCCAAAGGGCCTGTTTCTGTGCTGTATAACTCCATGACTCTATGATTAATAGCCATTGTGGAACTGTCTCAGGAAAGACCAGGGTTGGATGTTCTCCCTGTATTCAGTCAGTTAATATCAACCACCGCAGTCTCCCTCACTGCCCCTGGGCTAGGGAGAGGCAAAATCGGGCAGCGTTCCCGTTCCTCATTGGCTGGAAAATGAACAGGAGGTGTCGGGTTTAGGTGTGATACCTTTGCCTGGTTGAATAGCCTGCCTGTGCAGACTGGCACATTAACAATGACCAGCCTCCTGGGTGAGGGCCTGGAGAATTGGTCAAGCCCACTGAATTATACCCCCACAAAGAATCAGAACACACAGGAGGGGAAGGGAGAAAAGATTGGGGGTGGGCAAGAGAAGCTGAAGGCAGGGTCTTGGAAGAAGTTAATTGTCCATTTGTCCTCTCAGTGTGTGCTGCAGAGAGAGGAGATTGGGGAAAAAGCCCTCTGATTTGCAGAACAAATCAATGAATAACAACAACTTGCATTTATATGGCACATTTAACATAGTAAAATTTCACAATGTGCTTCACAGGAACAGTATCAGACAAAAATTGACATTTGGATGCTAATTAACAACTTGATCAAAGAGGTAGGTTTTCGAGGAAGAGAGAGAGAGGCAGAAAGGTTTCTGGAGGCAATTTAGTTTAGTTTAGAGATACAGCACTGAAACAGGCCCTTCGGCCCACCGAGTCTGTGCCGACCATCAACCACCCATTTATACTAATCCTACACTAATCCCATATTCCTACCACATCCCCACCTGTCCCTATATTTCCCTACCACCTACCTATACTAGGGGCAATTGCTAATGGCCAATTTACCGACCAACCTGCAAGTCTTTTGGCATGTGGGAGGAAACCGGAGCACCCAGAGAAAACCCACGCAGACACAGGGAGAACTTGCAAACTCCACACAGGCAGTACCCAGAATTGAACCTGGGTCGCTGGAGCTGTGAGGCTGTGGTGCTAACCACTGCGCCACTGTGCCGCAAAATTAACCAAAATTCGAGAGTTTTGGTTATAAACAGCCAACGTCGGGCGAAGGAAGTGGGGGATGTACACGAGGCCAGAATTGGAGGAACGCAGAGTTCTTGGAGAGTTTCAGGGCTGGAGGAGGTTACAGAGATTGTGTGGGAGAAGCCATGGTGTGTTTGAGAATGAGGATGAAAATTTTAAAATCAAGATTCAATCTCCTATTCTAACTCAACCTTTTCCAAAAGACTATGAAACTCCTCACCACCCTCAGTATTCCCTTCCTCCTCTGGTCTACAGGCCTTTTAAACCCAAGGTTTGTCTCATTTAGTCACAACTTCTTTTATCTTGTTCCCTACTTTTTTCACCTCTGGGCTCTATTCTTTGCCCTGGGCTTTTTAGTTCTAGAAAAGATAATTCTGGCGTTTCCGACATGATCTCACTTGCTTTTTGCAGGCTGTCTTTTGGTTCTGTGCTGTCTGTGTCCAACCTCACACAGAGACCCCTCACCCATCAGCCCTATGCTCGTTGACCTATTGTGGCTCAATTTTAAAATCCGCATCCTTACAATCCCTCCATGGCTTCACCCCTCCCTATCTCTGTAACCGCCTCCAGCTCTACAACCCTCAGATCTCTGCACTCAGATCTCTGTACTGATAGGTGTTTCTGTGGCCGCAAACGTGACTCCAGGATGGTATGTTGCCTCCCTGGTGCTCGGGGCAAGGATGTCACGGAGTGGCTGCAGGACATTCTGAAGGGGGAGGGTGAACATCCATCGGTCGTGGTACACATCAGTACCAACAACATAGGTAGAAAAAGGGATGAGGTCCTGCAACAAGAATTTAGGGAGCTAGGTAGCAGATTAAAAAGCAAGACCTCTAAGGTTGTAATCTCTGGATTACTTCCGGTGCCACGTGCTAACGAGTATAGGAATAGGAGGATAGAGCAGATGAATGCGTGGCTGAGGAGATGGTGCAGGAGGGAGGGCTTTAGTTTCCTGGATCACTGGGTCTGTTTCTGGCAAAGGTGGGACCTGTACAAGTTGGACGAGTTGCACCTGAACCGGAATGGGACAAACATCCTTGCTGGGAGATTTGCTAGGGCTGTTGGTGGGGGGCGGGGGGGCGGTTTAAACTAATTTGGCAGGGGGATGGGATACAGAGTGGAGATACAGTAGGGATAATATAGAACAGAAAGTGAGTCTGCCTGGAAGGCAGAGCAAATATAGACCTGGTAAGTCACAAGGGAAAAATGCAAGGCTGGATTGCATCTATTTCAAAGCAAGGAGTCTAACTAGTAAGGCAGGTGAATTGAAGGCATTGATTAGCACATGGGATTAAGATATTATTGTTATCACAGAGATATGGTTGAGGGAGGGACAGGACTGGCAGCTCAATATTCCAGGATATAGAATCATCAGGCATGACAGGGGAAGGGATAAAAGAGGTGGCATTGCACTGTTGATCAAGGAGTCAATTACTGCAGTAAGGAGGGATGACATCTTAGAAGGTTCCTCAAATGAGGCCATTTGGGTAGAACTTAAAAACAAAAAGGGGGCAATCATTTGGCTGGGCGTGTGCTACAGGCCTCAAAACAGTCAGGAAGAGATAGAGGAACAGATCTGTAGGCAAATCTCTGAGAGGTGGAAAAATAATAGGGTAATAATAGTAGGGGATTTCAACTTCCCCAATATTAACTGGGATAGTCTTAGTGCAAAAGGCTTAAAAGGGGAAGAATTCTTAAAATGCATACAAGAGAGCTTTTTGAGCCAGTATGTAGAAAGTCCTACAAGATAAGGGGCAGTACTGGACCTAATCCTAGGGAATGAAGCCAGTCAAGTGGTAGAAGTGTCAGTGGGGGAGCATTTCGGGGATAGTGACCATAACTGTAAGTTTTAAGGTAGTTATGGAAAAGGACAAAGATGGACCAGAAATAAAGGTACTGAATTGGGGGAAGGCCGATTTCAATATGATAAAACAGGATCTGGCCAAAGTGGACTGGGAACAGCTACTTGTAGGAAAGTCTACATCAGACCAGTGGGAGTCATTCAAAGAGGAAATAGTGAGGGTTCAGATCCAACATGTAACCGTTAAGGTGAAGGGTAGGACTAACAGGCCCAGGGAACCCTGGATGTCAAGGGATATAGAGGATTGGATCAGGAAAAAAAAGGAGGCTGATGGCAGATCCCAAGCACTGAAAACAGCGGAGGCACTAGAGGAGTATAGAAAGTGTAGGGTGGCACTTAAAAAAGTAATTAGGAGAGCGAAGAGGGGACATGAAAAAACACTGGCGGCAAGATAAAGGAAAATCCCAAGGCATTTTATAAGTATATTAAGGGCAAGCGGATAACGCGGGAAAGAGTAGGGCCCATTAGGGACCAATGTGGCAATCCTTGTGTGGAGCCGGACGACATAGGTGAGGTTTTAAATGATTACTTTTCATCGGTGTTCACTATGGAGAAGGACGATTTAGGTGCAGAGATCAGGGAGCGGGATTGTGATATACTTGAACATATTAACATTGAAAGGGAGGAAATATTAGCTGTTTTAGCGGGCTTAAAAGTGGATAAATCTCCAGGCCCAGATGAGATGTATCCCAGGCTGTTATGTGAGGCAAGGGAGGAGATAGCAGAGGCTTTGACACAAATTTTCAAATCCTCTCTGGCCACAGGAGAGGTACCAGAGGACAGGAAGACAGGCGAATGTGGTACCATTATTCAAGAAGGGTAGTAGGGATAAACCAAGTAATTACAGGCCTGTGAGTTCAAGTCTTCAGAAGGAGGAATTTTCCTCCACGCAAGATCAGGTGGCAGGTTTTTCAACCTTGCCCGTCTAAGAGCGAAGACCAAAGTACGGAAAGTCCTCATCATGGAACTTCTCTTTGCTGACGATGCTGCATTAACATCTCACACTGACGAGTGTCTGCAGAATCTCATCGACAGGTTTGCGGCTGCCTGCAACGAATTTGGCCGAACCATCAGCCTCAAGAAAACAAACATCATGGGACAGGAAGTCAGAAATGCTCCATCCATTAATATCAGCGACCACACTCTGGAAGTGGTTCAAGAGTTCACCTACCTAGGCTCAACTATCACCAGTAACCTGTCTCTCGATGCAGAAATCAACAAACGCATGGGAAAGGCTTCCACTGCTATGTCCAGACTGGCCAAGAGAGTGTGGGAAAATGGCGCACTGACACGGAACACAAAAGTCCGTGTGTATCAAGCCTGTGTCCTCAGTACCTTGCTCTATGGCAGCGAGGCCTGGACAACGTATGTCAGCCAAGAGCGATGTCTCAATTCATTCCATCTTCGCTGCCTCCAGAGAATCCTTGGCATCAGGTGGCAGGACCGTATCTCCAACAGAGAAGTCCTTGAGTTGGCTAACATCCCCAGCTTATACTCACTACATGAGTCAGCGGCACTTGAGATGGCTTGGCCATGTGAGCCACATGGAAGATGGCAGGATCCCCAAGGACACATTGTAAAGCGAGCTCGCCACTGGTATCAGACCCACCGGCCGTCCATGTCTCCGCTTTAAAGACGTCTGCAAACGCGACATGAAGTCCTGTGACATTGATCACAAGTCGTGGAGTCAGTTGCCAGCGATCGCCAGAGCTGGTGGGCAGCCATAAAGGCGGGGATATAGAGTGGCGAGTTGAAGAGACTTAGCAGTTGACAGGAAAAAAGACAGAAGCGCAAGGGGAGAGCCAACTGCCCAACAGCCCTGACAACCAATTTTATCTGCAGCACCTGTGGAAGAGTCTGTCACTCTAGAATTGGCCTCTATAGCCACTCCAGGCGCTGCTCCACAAACCACTGACCACCTCCAGGCGCTTACCCATTGTCTCCCGAGACAAAGAGGCCAAAGAAGAAGAAGAAGAAGAAGAGTCTAACATTAGTGGTTGGGAAAATATTGGAAAAACTTCTGAGGGACAGGATTAATCTCCACTTGGAGAGGCAGGGATTAATCAGCATGGCTTTGTCTGGGGGAGATCGTGTCTGACTAACTTGATTGAATTTTTCGAGGAGGTGACTGGATGTGTCGATGAGGGTAAAGCAGTTGATGTAGTATACATGGATTTCAGTAAGGCTTTTCATAAGGTCCCACATGGAAGATTGGTTAAGAAGGTAAGAGCCCATGGGATCCAGGGCAATTTGGCAAATTGGATCCAAAATTAGCTTAGTGGCAGGAGGCAGAGGGTGATGGCCGAGGGCTGTTTTTGCGATTGGAAGCCTGTGACCAGTGGTGTACCACAGGGATCGGTGCTGGGACCCTTGCTGTTTGTAGTGTACATTAATGATTTAGATGTGAATATAGGAGGTATGATCAGTAAGTTCGCAGATGACACGAAAATTGGTGGTGTCGTAAATAGTGAGGAGGAAATCCTTAGATTACAGGGAGATATAGATGGGCTGGTAAGATGGGCGGAGCAGTGGCAAATGGAATTTAATCCTGAAAAGTGTGAGGTAATGCATTTTGGGAGGACTAACAAGGCAAGGGAATACACAATGGATGGTCGGACCCTAGGAAGTACAAAAAGTCAGAGGGACCTTGGTGTACTTGTCCAAAGATCACTGAAGGCAGCAGCACAGGTAGATAAGGTGGTTAGGAAGGCATATGGGATACTTGCCCTTATTAGCTGAGGCATAGAATATAAGAGCAGGGAGGTTATGATGGAGCTATATAAAACACCAGTTAGGCCACAGCTGGAGTACTGTATGCAGTTCTGGTCCCCACACTATAGGAAGGATGTGATTGCACTGGAGAGGGTGCAGAGGAGATTCACCAGGATATTGCCTGGGCTGGAGCATTTCAGTTATGAAGAGAGACTGAAAAGTCTAGGGTTGTTTTCCTTGGAGCAGAGAAGACTGAGGGGGGACATGATTGAGGTGCACAAGATTATGAGGGGCATTGATAGGTTAGATAGGAATAAACTTTTTCCCTTAGCGGAGGGGTCAAGAACCAGGGGGCATAGATTTTGGGTAAGGTGCAGGAGGTTTAGGGGGGATTTGAGGGAGGATTTTATCACCCAGAGGGTGGCTGGAATCTGGAACGCACTGCCTGAAGATGTGGCGGAGGCAGGAACCCTCTCAACATTTAAGAAGTATTTAGATGAGCACTTGAAACGCCATAGCATACAAGGCTACGGGCCAAGTGCAGGAATATGGGATTAGAATAGTTGGGTGCTGTATGGCCGGCATAAACACGATGGGACAAAGGGCCTGTTTCTGTGCTGTATGACTCTATGACTCATCTAATTCTGGCCTTTTGCGCCTCCCTGATTTTAATCACTCCAAAATTGGTGGCTGTGCCTTCAGCTGCCCAGGCTCTAGAACTCCCTCCCTAACCTCTCTACCTCTCTACTTCTTTCTCCTCCTTTAAGATGCTCCTTAAAACTTACCTGGTCATTTGTCCTAATATCTCCTTATGTAGCTTGGTGTCAAATTTTGTTTGTTAGTGCTCCTGTGTAGTTCCTTGGGACGTTTTACCACATTAAAGACGCTATATAAATACCAGTTATTGGTCCTGCTCTTTGTTTGGGAGCAAATCTTCTCATTGATAAAAGCACCAACCGTCAATAAACTTCCATTTTCAGTAAAACAGTCCAGCGAGAAAAGGGAAAAACGTATTGGTTAAGCTTTAATGATTAAGATTGAAGTACAGGCACCGAATGCTGGCGAACTGAGGCCGAGTCATCGGGAATCTGATTGCTTTTTTGAAAATAGAAACGACATGGGAATGATTTTTTTAAAAATTCTTTTTCCATCACGTCTGAGACAGCTAAGGAACAGGTCTGCTTTCAATCAAGTAATTGTTCAAATCCCACTTGACGATTGAGTTGATTTGCGATGTGCTGCCTAACATGTAAAGGATGCTATCTCTGGGTCTGTAAAGGAAAAAGAAAGAAAGTCCTTGCATTTATTTAGCAGCTTTCATCACCAGAGGACATCCCAAAGATAATGAAGTACATTTGAAGTGTAATTACTGTTGTAACATGGGAAATGCGGTTGCCAATTTGCGCATAGCAAGCTCCCACGAACACCAATGGGATAATGACCAGATAATCTGTTTTGTTTTAGTGATGTTGGTTCTGGGATAAAAATTAGCCTGGGCCCCTGTTCGTCTTTGAAATAGAGTCGTGGGGTCTTTTATGCCCATCTGAGAGGGCAGTCAAGGCCTCTATTTAATGTCTTATCTGAAAGGCAGCACCAGCGACAGTGCAGCACTCCTTCAGTAGAGCATCGTGTCTGAGTCTAGCTACCAGAGTACAACAGAAAATATCAGAGAATTGTCTCGACCTTCTGATACTCATTGGTCGGTGCATTCGGACACTGGCCGGAATTTTACGCTGGGCGAATGGGAGCCAGACTCTGACGTAAATGTCAGTGACGGCACAGTGGCGCAGTGGTTAGCACCGCAGCCTCACAGCTCCAGCGACCTGGGTTCAATTCTGGGTACTGCCTGTGTGGAGTTTGCAAGTTCTCCCTGTGTCTGCGTGGGTTTCCTCCGGGTGCTCCGGTTTCCTCCCACATGCCAAAGACTTGCAGGTTGATAGGTTAATTGGCCATTATAAATTGCCCCTAGTATAGGTAGGTGGTAGGGAAATATAGGGACAGGTGGGGATGTGGTAGGAATATGGGATTAGTATAGGATTAGTATAAATGGGTGGTTGATGGTCGGCACAGACTCGGTGGGCCGAAGGACCTGTTTCAGTGCTGTATCTCTAAACTAAACTAAACCCACTCCCGCCCAGCCTGGGGATCCGTCCCGTATTTTACGGATCTCAAGCCTGACGCCACTGCAGCTTTTTAGGGGCCCACCAGAGACCTTTGTGGGGTCACACAGTCAGCAGTACACCACTGCATCAGGGAAGTCACCAATGCCCTGCACCGGAGGGCCAGTGAGTATGTCCGCTTCGGGACGGACTCTCACAGCCAGGCCCAGAGGGCCATTGGTTCTGGCACCATTGCCAGAGAACCATAGGTTGTAATGTTCATCTTCTTCTTCTTCTTTGGCCTCCTTATCTCGAGAGACAATGGGTACGCGCCTGGAGGTGGTCAGTGGTGTGTGGAGCAGCGCCTGGAGTGGCTATAAAGGCAAATTCTAGTGTGACAGGCTCTTCCACACGTGCTGCAGAAAAATTTGTTTGTCGGGGCTGTTACACAGTTGGCTCTCTCCTTGCGCCTCTCTTTTTTCCTGCCAACTGCTAAGTCTCTTCGACTCGCCACACTTTTGCCCCGCCTTTATGGCTGCCCGCCAGCTCTGGCGAACGCTAGCAACTGACTCCCATGACTTGTGATCAATGTCACAGGACTTCATGTCGCGTTTGCAGACGTCTTTAAAGCAGAGACATGGACGGCCGGTGGGTCTGATACCAGTGGCGAGCTCGCTGTACAATGTGTCTTTGGGGATCCTGCCATCTTCCATGCGGCTCACATGGCCAAGCCATCTCAAGCGCCGCTGACTCAGTAGTGTGTATAAGCTGGGGATGTTGGCCGCCTCGAGGACTTCTGTGTTGGAGATACGGTCCTGCCACCTGTGCCAAGTATTCTCCGGAGGCAGCGAAGATGGAATGAATTGAGACGTCGCTCTTGGCTGACATACGTTGTCCAGGCCTCGCTGCCATAGAGCAAGGTACTGAGGACACAGGCTTGATACACTCGGATTTTTGTGTTCCGTGTCAGTGCGCCATTTTCCCACACTCTCTTGGCCAGTCTGGACATAGCAGTGGAAGCCTTTCCCATGCACTTGTTGATTTCTGCATCGAGAGACAGGTTACTGGTGATAGTTGAGCCTAGGTAGGTGAACTCTTGAACCACTTCCAGAGCGAGGTCGCCAATATTGATGGATGGAGCATTTCTGACGTCCTGCCCCATGATGTTCGTTTTCTTGAGGCTGATGGTTAGGCCAAATTCATTGCAGGCAGCCGCAAACCTGTCGATGAGACTCTGCAGGCACTCTTCAGTGTGAGATGTTAAAGCAGCATCGTCAGCAAAGAGGAGTTCCCTGATGAGGACTTTCCGTACTTTGGACTTCGCTCTTAGACGGGCAAGGTTGAACAACCTGCCCCCTGATCTTGTGTGGAGGAAAATTCCTTCTTCAGAGGACTTGAACGCATGTGAAAGCAGCAGGGAGAAGAAAATCCCAAAAAGTGTGGGTGCGAGAACACAGCCCTGTTTCACGCCACTCAGGATAGGAAAGGGGTCATAGGTTGTAATGTTCATAGACTGCACTCATGTGGCCATCAGGCCTCCCACCCGGCTACCACCTGCAGACATCACCATTAAAGGAGCCCTCTCAATCTAGGTGAAGCTGGTATGTGATCACTGCAGATGCTTGCAGTGAACGTGTGACCACTTCTCAGGCAGCTGCCATGATACCTGGGACCTGTGCCAGTCCCAGCTGCCACTGCTGTTCACTGAACTGGCTCAGATGGAGGGGTGGCTTCTTGGAGATAAAGGCTATTCTTTGCAGACATGGTTCCCGACAACAGTGAGAGACCCCACCACTGCTGCAGAGGAGAGATACAACGCCAGCCACTGAGCTACATGAGCCACCATTGGGCAGGAGATCACCATGCTGAAAGAGCGTCTCCAATGCCTGTATGGATAGGGTGATGCCCTGTACTACAGGTCGAAAAGGCCAGCTCCTTTGCTGCTCTGCACAACTACGCACCCAATAGGGGCTGGGCCTGGCATGATGAGGAGAGACGTCAACAGGATTCCTCCTCGGACTATGAGGACACTGAGGACCTACAACATGAAAGACACATGGGAGGGCAGATGGCACCCAGGCTGTGCATACAGGGCTAGCAGTGAGCTCGGGATGTACGGAAGTGGCTTATCAGACAAAGGCTCTCTGCTCCATAGGAACTGACATGAGCTCTGCCAGCCACACATCATCCTCGCTCACCTGCTGTGCACCAGTCCACATCTGCAGCATCCCTGTGTAAACCATTAGAGGCAGCAGCTGACTGAGCCAATGTCCATGTCACTGCATCCGTGGAGACGCCCATGAGTAATGGTGGCATGGCAATGATGTTAATGCTTACGTTGGCTTTCCTGAAGGGCCAACAGTGCAAAGGGATATGACATTGGCGCTACATGCTGACACACATCATTCACACAGAGAAAAGGACACACATGTTGGTGAGGAACATTTAGTGAAAGACGTATTTACATTGATGTGACACCCATGCATTCCCATTTCTGTCAGAGTGTTCTCTGTAAACCTCTGTAATACCTTTTATGGTCTATTTAAGTCTCACATCCTGGAATATCCAAAATTAAGATTATTCACCCAGGTGTGGCACGCCTACAAGAAGGAATGTTACACTTGAGTGGGAGAAGAGGATCGCACCTTCACAGGACACTGGGACACAGCAGGGTAAGTATGTGGCAGCAAAGCGGAAAGTGCTGGGGTAACTCAGCAGGTCAGGCAGCATCTGTGGAGAGAGAAGCAGAGTTAACTTTCAGGTCTGTGAACTTGGACAAGTTAACTCTGCTTCTCTCTCCACAGATGCTGCCTGACCTGCTGGATTTCTGCAGCACTTTCCGCTTTGCTGCCAGATTGACAGCAGCCCCACTCTTCAGTAGTCAGGTAAGTATTTCTTTGACAGCTGTCAGGAAGCAGATGCTGAGGAGTTTAAAATAGGGTCCCAGCACCTGCTGCACAGCTGTCAAAAACACTCTCACTGCGCTGAATGTCCCGTCTCTCCCCACGTAATATGGGGAAGGCGACTCGGCTCTGTGATTCTAATGAGCCCCTGTATGTAATATCGCGGGGGCTCTGCTGCGGCCGCTAAATGTGGACACCCCACTGAGTTGAAAGGCCGGGCCGCGCAGCGTGGTGCCTGAATAAAATTCAGCCCTTAGCGTTTTATAAAAAATTCATTCATGGGATGTGGGCGACGCTGGCCAGGCCAGGCCACCATTTATTGCCCATCCCTAATTGCCATTGCGAAGGTGATGGTGAGCTGCCTTCTTCAACCACTGCAGTCCATTTGGGGTAGGTATACCCACAGTGCTGTTAGGAAGGGAGTTCCAGGATTTTGACCCAGAGACAGTGAAGGAACGGCGATATAGTTCCAAGTCAGGATGATGTGTGACTTGGAGGGGAACTTGCAGGTGGTGGTGTTCCCACGTATTTGCTGCCCTTGTCCTTCTAGTTGGTAGAGGTCGTGGGTTTGGAAGGTGCTGTCTAAGGAGCCTTGGTGCATTGCTGCAGTGCATCTTGTAGATGGTACACACTGCTGCCACTGTGCGTCGGTGGTGGAGGGAGTGAATGTTTGTAGATGGTGTGCCAATTAAGTGGGCTGCTTTGTCCTGGATCGTGTCGAGCTTCTTGAGTGTTGTTGGAGCTGCACCCATCCAGGCAAGTGGAGAGTATTCCATCACACTCCTGACTTGTGCCTTGTAGATGGTGGACAGGCTTTGGGGAGTCAGGAGGTGAGTTACTCGCCTCAGGATTCCTAGCCTCTGACCTGCTCTTGTAGCCATGGTATTTATATGGCTACTCCAGTTCAGTTTCTGGTCAATGGTAGCCCACATGGTGTTGATAGTGGGGGATTCAGCGATGGTAATGCTGTTGAATGTCAAGGGGAGATGGTTAGATTCTCTCTTGTTGGAGATGGTCATTGCCTGGCACTTGTTTGGCGCGAATGTTACTTGCCACTTATCAGCCCAAGCCTGGATATTGTCCAGGTCTTGATATTGTTCATAATTTCACTTGCACTTTATCTGCCAAATGTACAGGTTAGAGGCTACATTGTCCTGCATCAAAAGCTTGTGGGTTCGAGCCCCTAAGCCAAGAGTATGAGCTCATAATTCAGGCTGATATTCGTCAGTACGGGTACTAAAGGAGTGCGACTTTGTTTGGTGTTGTCATTCAGATGAGATATTAAATAGGCATCCCCTGTTCTGGTGCTTCGGGTGGATGTCAAAGATCCCGGGGCACTATAGTAGCTGGTACATCTCCCAGTGACCTGACCAACATTCCTCCTTCAACAAGCACCACTGCTAGAGGCACGTTAACTGCAGGTTGTGGGATCTTGCTGTGCACACCACAGCTCCTGCATTTGCTGGTGTAGCAACAACTTGCATTTATATAGCGCTTTAACATAGGAAAAAGTCTCAAGGTGCTTCACAGAAGCATGATCAGACAGAGGCTTGGTCAAAGAGGTAGGTTTAAAGGTGTATCTTAAAGGAGGAGAGAGTTAGAGAGGCAGAAAGGTTTAGGGAGGGATTTCCAGACCGTGGGGCCCAGGAAGCTGAAGGCACGGCCACCAATGATGGACTGATTACAATAGGGGATGCGCGAGAGGCCTGAATTGGAGGAGTTCAGATACCTTGGAGGGTTGTGGGGGCTGGAAGAGGTTACAGAGATCGGGAGGGGTGAGGCCATGGAGGGATTTGAAAACAAATATGAGAATTTTAAAATTGAGGCGTTACTGGTCAGCAAGCACAGAAGTGATGAGTGAACAGGATTTTCTGGGAGTTAGGACATAAGGACCAGAGTTTAAACGCTCTTTAAAATCTACATCTTTAGGTCAGAATGTCTGCCAACTGAAAGCGGAACAGAGGCAGGTTGAACACACAAAAATGATGGATAGGAAAACACCACTTGGCACATCAAGCCTGCCTCACTCAATCGTAATGCTTGCAACCTAATTATTAGTCACGCCATACCCAGCAGCAACCATGGAATCCCCTGGCAGAAACAAAAAAACAGATAAGAAACCAAGACCAATTAGGAAAAATCATTGAATCGTACAGCATAGGAGGAGGCCATTTGACCCATCATGCCTATACCAGCCCACTCCCTTGTTCTTTCCCCATATCTCTGTAAATTTTTACTTTTGAAGTATTTATCCAATTTCCTCTTGCAAGTTACTTATTGGAGCTGCTTCACCTTCCAATAGTGCTTTCAAAATCACAACTCGCTGTGCAAAAAAAACACTCATCTTTCCTGCCACAAGAACTGGAGAAAATAGGAAACTAACTCAGGAAAAGAAGTGCTAAGAAGTTCCAGCTGCATTTTTAGTTGTGTTTTGATAGCTTTTGGATTGAGACCATTTGTTGCTCTGCTTTTGATTTGCCAGTTCCATGGAGTGGGGTAGAGACTCCAGGCATCATCACAACCACAGGTCAAACACTCCAATTCCAGCCTTAAACTATCCTCAGTGAGTCAACCTTTCATGTTATCAAAATCAACTGGAAAGTAAGTTTAAGTATTGTGACAAGATTTGTCCTCAAATTGTACCCAGTTGAATGGAACAATATTTTCCTCTCTCTGATGGAACACCAAAAGATTGTCCTCTCACCTCTGGGATCTGGGTTTCAATCCAAACCCAGGCAGGTGGAATGGAAATCTTTTCTCTCTGATTTGCGACGATTATTTTACCCCCGGGACCTGAGTTTGAATATAGGTTGAGACAGAATGGAAATCTCAGTGCATGGATGGGAATAGTTCAAAAGTCAAGTGAGTTTGCAGAGTTCCTGTTTGTTTTCACACAGCAAATGAGTCTACAGTACAAAACTCTCCTGAAAGTCCACTGTCAATCAGAATTCAGCAATATTGTTGTACAGTAACATCAGGATAGGTAGCAATGCAAATGTAAATGAGCAATTGAACTGACTGTTCCTCTGGGGTTCTCATCTAGTTTTTCTCCCAAAGCAATAATCTCTTCTCTTGTTAAACACAAACGCACTGATGGATGTAAAAAGGCACAAAGAATGGGCAGCTGCCAGTTTAACCCTTTCCTAGCCACTTGATTTACAATAACTCCACACCGTCCACCTATCACCCCTATGCTCGCTGAACGACATTGGGTCCCGGTCCAGCATCGCCTAGGTTTTATAATTCTCATCCTTGTTTTCCAATCCCCTCCATGGCCTCGTTCTCCCAGCCTCTGTAACCTCCTCCAGCCCGACACTCCCAGAGCTCAGGTTTCTAGGATGTTGTTGCTTTCTTTTTATTTTCAATGTTGTTATGAATTAAAGCCTAGCCAAAAGGATATTGCAAAAATTCAGAGCTCCAGAGAAAATGCTGCAGCCATGTAGAAATACAGTATTCACATTGTGCCATAATTAAAACCAGGTCTTTCTGCACCTCCTCCCCTTTCTGAGCTACCTTTGCCACATTTTTAACTTTTCATACATTGATCCATTCTTGATATCCTGATATATTTAGTATTAAGCAGATTGAAAGGGCTGTGACAACTCAAAGCATTTGAGGACCCAGAATTCTGGCTATAACTCCCTCTTTGACCATTGTTTAACGTGGATATGGTAGCGGAGTGGTTGTGTTATTGAGCTAGTCATCTAAAGAATGCAAGTTCAAACCCTACGAGGGCTGTTTGAGAATTTGAATTCAGGTTAAAAAAAATCTGGAAACACAAAAGTTTACATCAGTAAAAGTGACCATTTAAGTTGTTGGATTGTTGTAAAAACCCAACCGGTTCACTAATGTCCTTTCATGAAGGAAGCCTGCTGTCCTTAACTGGCTTGGCCTATAAGTAACTCAACAACAACTTGCATTTATAAAGAGCCTGTAATGTAAAACATTCTAAGGCACTTCACAAGAATGTTATCTAATAAAATGTTTTTGCTGAGCGTTACGACCAGGTGAGAAAGGTGTCTCGGGATCCCTTTCAGCCTTCACCTGGTCTTACTGTAACAGGGTTTAATTATAAACACACCGTGTTTTTAGCTCCCCCTTGGTGAATCCTTGATCACCCCTTTCCTATTATAAGGCAAAGAGACCAGCACAAACAGGCTTTCTTAGGTTTAAAGAAGAAATGTGAAATTTATTAAGCTTAAACTTAAAACTCTAATTCGGGTTAATGCCGTGCCCCACGCTAGCATGCAAATACGAATCGCACATGCAAATAGGAACAGAAAGGAGAAGAAGAAAAAAATAAAGTGGAAATGTTTGAGGCAATATCTGAAGAGTTGTTGTTACGGTTCTCCACATGGGCGACTTATCAAGAAAACAAATGCACATGGGATACAAGGTAATTTGATAAGGTGGATTCAAAATTGGCTTAGCTGTAGGAGACAGAGAGTGATGACAGATGGCTGTTTTAGTGACTGGAAGCCAGTGTCCAGTGGCGTACGACAGGGATCTGTGCTGGGTCCCCTATTGTTTGTCATTTATATAAACGACATAGATGACTATGTGGGGGGTAGGATCAGTAAGTTTGCGGATGACACAAAGATTGGCCGAGTGGTTAACAGTGAGGTGGAGTGTCTTAGGTTACAGGAAGATATAGACGGGATGGTCAAATGGGCAGAAAAGTGGCAGATGGAATTTAACGCTGAAAAGTGTGAGGTGATGCACTTTGGAAGGAGTAATGTGACACGGAAGTATTCAATGAATGGCCTGACACTGGGAAGTTCCGAGGAACAAAGGGACCTTGGCGTGTTTGTCCATAGATCTCTGAAGGCAGAAGGGCGGGTTAATAGGGTGGTGAAAAAGGCATATGGGACACTTGCCTTTATCAAGCGAGGCATAGATTACAAAAGCAGGGAGGTCATGTCGGAGTTGTACAGAACTTTGGTAAGGCCACAGCTGGAGTACTGTGTGCAATTCTGGTCGCCACATTATAGGAAGGATGTGATTGCACTGGAGGGGGTGCAGAGGCGATTCACCAGGATGTTGCCTGGGATGGAACATTTAAGCTATGAAGAGAGGTTTGATAGGCTTGGGTTGTTTTTGCTGGAGCAGAGAAGACTGAGGGGTGACCTGATCAAGGTGTACAAGATTATGAGGGGCATGGACAGGGTGGATAGGGAGCAGCTGTTCTCCTTAGTTGAAGGGTCAGTTACGAGGGGTCACAAGTTTAAGGTGAGGGGCGGGAGGTTTAAGGGGGACTTGAGGAAGAACTTTTTTACCCAGAGGGTGGTAACGGTCTGGAATGCCCTGCCTGGGAGGGTGGTAGATGCAGGTTGCCTCACATCCTTTAAAAAGTACCTGGATGAGCACTTGGCACATCATAACATTCAAGGCTATGGGCCAAATGCTGGCAAATGGGATTAGGTAGACAGGTCAGGTGTTTTAATGCATCGGTGCAGACTCGATGGGCCGAAGGGCCTCTTCTGCGCTGTATTATTCTGTGATTCTGTGATTCTTCGAGCTCACTGTAGAGTCCTTGCTTGTAGTTAATTCTTGCTTTTTGTTGGGGCTCAGTATTCTTCTTCAACCTTGTTCACTGTAGGAGACTTTTCTCTCTTGGGGTTCATGTGTCTTCAATGGATTCCAAAGCTGATGAGAAAGAGATGGGAGCAGACAGGAGAGGCTGCAGCGAGCCAGTCAGGAGAGATCTTTTCTATCCAGGAGCAAAGAGCTTTCTGCCAGTTCAAACACTGTCTCTACAATTTAAAACTCCCCAAGCTGGCCAGCAGGTGGTCGACTGGTTTGACCAGGTCTCTTCTGTGTATTGTATGGGAGCAGGGGTTAGCTCCTTTGTTCCAACACCGTCAGCTAATATGCAAAAATGTCTTTCCGGCTGGGGACCTGGCAATTTCTTGTAACAGGCCTTCTCTTCTTCCCAGCAACAATTTGAAGTTTAATGTCCATGTGGTGAAATTAATGTGCCTCATTCTTGGCAGTTGGGGACCTGCATGACACTGAGCCACATGAGATATGAGGATGGGTGACCAGGAAGTTGGTCAAAGAGATAGGTTTTAAGGAGTGTTTTAAAGGAGGAAAGAGAGGCAAAGAGGTTTAAGGAGGGAATTCCAGAGGTTTGGGCCCAGGCAACTGAAGGCACAGCCACTAATGGTGGCGCGATTAATATCGGGGATGCTCCAGACACCAGAATTGGAGGAGTGCAGTAATCTTGGAGAGTTGTAGCGCTGGAGATTACAGAGATAGGCAGGGGAGGAGTAAGTCCACAGAGGGATTTGAAAATAAGGTTAAGAATTTTAAAATCAAGGTGTTTCTGAACCGGGAGCCAGTGTAGCTGTTTGGATGCATTGGTGATCATCTCCCAAAATTCTATAGATTCTGGAACGTTCCTGCAGATTGGAAGGTAGCAAATGTCACCCCCACTATTTAAGAAGGGTGGGAGAGAGAAAACAGGGAATTACAGACCTGTTAGCCTTACATCAGTCATTGGGAAAATGCTAGAATCTATTTTAAAGGATGTGATAAGTGGATACTTGAATAATAATGATCTGATTGGGCACAGTCAACATGGATTTATGAATGGCAAATCATGTTTGACGAACCTGTTGGAGTTTTTTGAGGAGGTTACTAACATAATTGATAAAGGGGAGTTGGTGGACATGGTATACTTGGATTTTCAGAAGGCATTTGATAAAGTCTCCCACAGGAGGTTGGTTAACAAAATTAAAGCACATGGGATTGGAGGTAATATACTGACATGAATTAAGGATTGGTTAACAGGCAGAAAACAGAGAGTAGGAATAAATGGGTCATTCTTGCGTTGGCAAGCTGTGAGTAGTGGGGTACCACAGGGATCAGTGCTTGGGCCCCAGCTGTTCACAATATATATCAATGATTTGGACGTGGGGACCAAATGTTGTATTTCCAAGTTCCCAGATGACACAAAACTAGGTGGGAATATGTGCTGTGAGGAAGATGCAAAGTGGTTTCAAGGGGATTTGGGCAGACTTAGTGAGTGGGCAAGAACGTGGCAGATGGAGTATAATGTGGAAAAATGTGAGGTTATCCACGTTGATAAGAGGAATAGATGTACAGAGTATTTCTTAAATGGTAAGAGATTAGAAAGTGTAGATGAACAAAGGGACCTGCGTTTCCTTGTCAATAAGTCACTGAAAGCTAACATGCAGGTGCAGCAAGCAATTAGGAAAGCTAATGGTATGTTAGCCTTTATCGCAAGAGGATTTGAGTACAGCAGTAGTGAAGTCTTGCTTCAATTGTATAGAACCTTGGTTAGACCGCACATGGAGTACTGTGTGCAGTTTTGGTCACCTTACCTTCGGAAGGCTATTATTGCCATAGAAGGAGTGCAATGAAGGTTCACCAGACTTGTTTCTGGGATGGCGGGACTGTCCTATGAAGAGAGACTGGGGAAACCGGGCCTGTATTCGCTAGAGTTTCAAAGAATGAGAGGTGATCTCATTGAAACCTACAAAATACTTAAAGGGATAGACATGGTAGATGCAGCTAATAAAACCTGAAACGTTAACTCTGCTTCCCTCTCCACAGATGCTGCCAGAGCTGCTGAGTATTTCCAGCATTCCTTGTTTTTATTTCAGATTTCCAGCATCTGCAGTATTTTGATTTTATTGTAGATGCAGATGTTTCCCCTGGCTGGGGAGTCTAGAACCAGGGGATACAATTTCAAAATAAAGGGACAGAGATGAAGAGAAATTTCTTTACTCAGTGGGTTATGAATCTTTGGAATTCTCTACTCCAGAGGGCTGTGGAAGCTCAATCATTGAATATGTTTGAAGCAGAGATTGACAGATTTCTAAATACAAATGACATAAGGGGATATGAGGATAGTGTGGGAAAAAGGCATTGAAGTGGATGATCAGCCATGATTATATTGAATGGTGGGGCTGGCTCGATGGGCTGAATGGCCTACTCCTGCTCTGATGTTCCTATGTTCCTATGGTGCAAGTTAAGACACAGGCAGCAGAGATTTGGATGAATGCATGTTTATGAAGTGTGGAAAATGGGAGTCCAGCCAGGAGAGCATTGGAACTGTCAAGTCTAGAGGTAACAAAGGCAGACAAGCTGAGGCAGGAGCAGAGTCAGAGCCAGGCAATGTAATGGAGTTAGAAATAGGTGGTCTTGGTAATGGGAGCAGATATCTGATCAGAAGCTCATTTCAGGGTCAAATAGGATGCCAAGTTTGCAAACGGTTTGGTTTAGCCTCTGATATTGACGAGGGAGAGGAATGGAGTTGGTAACTAGGCAATGGAGTTGAGGGGTGGGGGGGGGGACCGAAGACTATCTTCAGTCTTCCCAATACTGGGAGGAAATTTCCACCCATTCAGTACTGCATGTCGGACAAGCAGCATGACAAATCAGAGACAGTGGAGAGGTTGAGAGAGGTGCTGGTGAGGACTCCAGTCCCACGCCAACATGGTTGACTCTTAACTTCCCTCTGCAGTGGCCTAGCAAGCCACTCTGTTGTGTCATACTGCCTCAGTTCACGAAGGGGACCCATTACCATTTTTGCAAAGCAACTAGAGATGGCTAATAAATGTTGGCCTTGCCAACAAAGCCCACATTCCAGCATTAATTAATGAAAAACTCAGCCGAATCTACCTTGGGTTTGAATGTCCAGTTGAAGCTTCAACATAAAAGTCCTTGTACACATAAAAAAAAAAGCCATCCATTCACCAGCTTCATAGCACTGCCGCACAGTCATGTATTAACATAGCGAGAGAATTAACAAACAGTGTTTAGCAAAGGATTATTCACATGATAAATTTATTCAAGTCTGTTAGATACCAGATAACCAAATAAAGTCCCCATTCCATGATATGGTTAGCTAATCCTGTTTAGGGTAATATACTTAAGCAGAAGTGAGAGGGATTGATCTTTTGACGAGTCTAAATAATTGACTGGATGCCCCAGGGGGATTTATATGTATCCACAGTGCAATCGTGGTGAGGATGAAAGCAATGGGTCTGGGGGACATATGCTATCTGTGTCTGGGAACTGAAGTAGATTTAATTAAATAGAGAGTTTATCCTGGAATTTGAGGGAGGGGAGAGCAGAAGGTGACGTGGAAGTAAATCAATTGGGGCCATCTGGGCAAGTCAGGAAAATGGCGGTCCAAACATTCTGAAGGGATTAAGGATTTTAATGTGGTCGGAGAACGGGATAATGCTCTTTAATTAAGTCCATGTTCTTCCCTCTGCTCATAGAGAGGAAGGCTTATTTTCTTTCTGATTTTCCCCCTCCTTTTCCGAAGTTTATTGAATTGTGGCAATACAGTGCGTAACTGAAAGGCGCATTGTGAAAAGTGTGCTACCCTTTGGGCAATGCATTAAGCTGTGGTCCAGGTTGCCCATCAGAAGGTTGTAAGTTCAAATCTGTAACACCACCTTTCTAGGACTTGTGACCTCTACCACCTAGAAGGACAAAGGCAGCAGACACATGGGAACACCATCACCTGCAAGTTTCCCTCCAAGCCACACATCATCCTGACTTGGAACTATATCGCCGTTCCTTCACTGTCGCTGGGTCAAAATCCTGGAACTCCCTTCCTAACAGCACTGTGGGTGTACCTACCCCACATGGACTGCAGTGGATCAAGAAGGCGGCTCACCACCACCTTATCAAGGACAATTAGGGATGGGCAATAAATGCTGGCCTTACCAGCAAAAGTCACATCCCGGGAATGAATAAAAAAAGCATAGTCTAGGTTGACACTTCAGTGCAGTGCTGAGGGTGTGCTTTCCTTTCAGTAGTGTTTTATTGGAAGCTGATGTACTGGGCACTGCCTTCGTCCCTTCTGACATGAGTGGCTAGTTCCCTGGGGCAGCAGGTGAGTGGCAGTCTGGAGCTGGTGGCCGACCACTTGTTGCAGTGAGATGTTCTGAGGTCATGAAAGGCGCTATATAAATGCAGATAAGAATCGAGCAAGTTGGTGTGGGCCTGGAGTCATGTATAGGGCAAGGTTGGCAGGTTTCTCTGCCTTATTAGTGAATGTTATAACTTCATTGGTCAATGTTAGAATATTTTATGAGAATGAATCCATGGAAATAATTATCTCACTTTGCCATTTTAGCCAAAGAATGGATGTGGACAAAAAGGAATGCGGGGATATTGACGGTTGCCTCTGTGAGTGAACAAAAAGACATCTGGGCAATGTAGAGTCTCTATATATGTATATATGTATATGGTGCAGTGGTTAGCACCGCAGCTTCACAGCTCCAGTGACCTGGGTTCAATTCTGGGTAGTGCCTGTGTGGAGTTTGCAAGTTCTCCCTGTGACTGTGGGTTTTTGCTGGGTGCTCCGGTTTCCTCCCACAGCCAAAGACTTGTAGGTTGATAGGTAAATTGCCCCTAGTATAGGTAGGTGGTGTGGGGATGTGCTAGGAATATGGGATTAATGTAGGATTAGTATAAATGGGTGGTTGATGGTTGACACAAACTCGAAGGGCCTGTTTCAGTGCTGTATCTCTAAATATATATGTCATTTTCTTGTTGAATACACCATGCATGCCTGAATTACACAGAAGTTATTATTTAAGGACTAACAACCCTTTGTTGCGACAGCAAGGCGGAAATTCGCTCTCACTGGTGTCCCTGGGTAGATCTCAGTAAAACTGTACCAGCTACATCAGCGAAATCAAAATTTGGCAAGAGATTGAGGGGCCAGGTAGGAAATCATGGTGGGAGGACATGAATAAGGTCTCGAAATACCCACAAATAAGAATTATTTCACAAATGTTCTTACTTTTCAGTTCTGTGTACAGTTACTGGTGATTATCATGCACTGAGACGAGCAGAGAATTCTCCCAAGTGTGGAGTACAGGGGAGTTTATGGCTTATTATCAACAAATGAAATAAGATGAAGGGAGCCATTGCAGCAATCTGAATACTTGTGTGTGCTTATGTAAATGTAATATTTACCGATTGTAGGCTCATAGTGAGGGGGGTAACGTGAAAATTCCCAATTGAAAGTTGACCCAAAGAGCTTCCACTTCAGTTCAAAAAGAGGGCACGTTGGAATATTTTATGAAAATGGTTTAATTCTCAGAAAATAGTCACAATATGCTATCAAGCTTTACGCCAGCATTTTAGCCAGAAAGTGAATGTGGAGAAAAAGCAGGGGGTTGGTGGCGGGGGAGGGGGAACGAGTTGTTGCTTGTCCTGCGTGTGAACAAACAGAGAGTTGCAAGCTAAAAAAATTAGAGAATGTTGAAGTCTTCTAAACTATGATAAGACCCAAGCTAAGGGATGGCCCATATTTGGAAAAGGGAATTGGTTGACAAGAGATCCACATACCTAAAGATCTATAACATCAGAAAGAAGTTGACTTGAGGGTCTCGCACAAAAGCACAATAAGTTGTCACCCTAATAACAGGGCCATATGCATTCCTGAGAGGGACATTTCTTCAGCCAAGATAAGAGATGAGGTTTGTCAATACATGACACGGCCCATTCCGAAGCCAGTTAACACAGAGTCAACGTGGGGAGGTGGGATAATTAATGATCAGAAGATAAGAACAGAGATGTGTATGTGCAGCCCAAAGCAGCCCAATAGCATAAAGACAGAGCATCCGACTTCCAGAAGTTAGAGCTGTCAGGATGGTCAGAAATCCATAGCCGAGCAGGCAGCCTAAAGAGTTGGGACTGATCACCTCGGGGCCTGGGAACCAGGTTCTGTTACTCATTTGTCATTTGCATACATCTTTCATGACCTCAGGATGTCCCAGCATGCTACACAGTCAACGAAGATACTTTTTGAAATGTAGTCTGTGTTAATATAGGAAATGCAGCTGATAATTTGTACATAGCAAAATCCCAGAAACAGCAGGGTGATAATGACTAGATAATCTGTTTTTAGTGAACTTAGGCTGAGGAACAATATGTTGGTCAGAACTCCCCTGCTCTTCTTTGAAATAGTGTCGTAGGATCTTTAACCTGAGAGGGCAGATGGAGCCTCGATTTAATGTCTCATCCAAAAGAGAGGAGCTCTGACAAGGTAGCACTCCTTCAGTGCTGCACTGGTACTGTCAGCATAGATTTTGGGCTCAAGTTTCTGGAGCGGGACTTGAACCCATGGCCTATTCTGGCTTAGAGACAACTGGCTGATCTACAGTTAACACCTAGTAGTTCTAATAGTGTAGATCAATATATATTAGAATTTGTTGTTGAATAAATCACTCATGCCTGAATCACGCAGAAGCTATTGTTGAGGACAAACAACCCTTTGTTGCGACAGTATCCAGAAGGTCACTTCAACTGATACCAGATTTGTTTTTTGCGTTTTGGATTGGGGCCCTTGATGTCGGGGTCAAATCGGGGTCCCGACCCTGCCCTATGTTGGACTCGGGTATCCAAATTAACCAATTAGTGGCCAGAGGGCATGCCCACCATCCAATTAAGGATGGCAGGCGGGCTCTCGAGGCTGGAGGGCCAATAGGAGGCACTCCAGCATAGAAGGAGCTGCAGCCTGCTGTTGCGAGTAAGGGAGAGTGGGGGAACCTGCATCTTGAGGCACACTCTCAGCAACTTTAACAGATTTGAAATAAAAATGGCCAATACTGCTAGACCACCATTGTGGAGAGGGAAAACTCCTCCACGGGGTGGCCTGTGGCTGCAGCTGTGACTGGGTACGTGAGGTTGGGGAGGGGGTGGGGGGGTGGGGGGGCCCTCAAACGCATCTTGGAGCGCTGGCTGCCAAGATTGCCACCGGGAGGCCACCTCCAGGCAGCTGCTGTGCTCCCGACACTGCGGGGGACCCCACAGGCTGAGTGGAAATTTCCAGCCTCTGATAATTGGGCTTTAAATTAGCTTAACTAGTTACCCACCACTTGTGGGCAGCTTCTGTCCCCAGCAAGATAACCTGATGGTGCCAGCAAACCAGCATGAAAGTACATGTCTCCTCTGTTCTCACCCAATAATGGGGTGATAATGCTGCTCCATTTTCTTTTTAAAACAACCATAGTGGGATTTGAACTCACATTTTCTGGATTAGTAATCCAGTAACATAACCACTGCTCCATTAATAGGTCAGAAGGCAATTTGAATGATCCAAACTAAAACCTTACTGGAAGCATGGGCAGATTTAACACTTTGGCTTGAGGCAGTTTAATGGTTAGTAAATTATTGAGTAAATTGCAGTTTAAAGACAATTACATTCATACAAACTCTCATTTGAATGCCATTGTCCCTCCAGTGAATATGTAATGTCATTTAATAACCGTACAGTGAAAGCATATGTCAGCAGAACGCTGCAACTATTTTTTTTGTGGTTTAATGCTTGAGAGTCATTGGCACTTTAATCATTTACTTCTGTGCCTCCAGAACTCAGTGTCATTGGCTGTGTGAAGTAATTAATCCACCATTTTCGGGGAGCTGCAGAGTCCAGTAAATAAAACGATAGAACAATTATTAAAAGCATTTCTAGTCTAATTGTCACAAGCTCTCTTGAGCATCATTCACTGGGTATGCACGATGAATAGAGCGACTAGGCCTAAGGCCAGAAGTATAATGAGGTCTGCAGACTAGCTACATTTCAATTGGATTTTCTTTTTTCTTTTACATAGAAGATTTATTTTACTGCCCGTGCTGGCATTTGGGTTATAAATTGAGGCATTTTACTAATATATTGGTGTATTTCAGTATTGTGTATGTGTTTGTGTTTGAGATTAGAGCAGGCCATTCAGTTGCAAAGCCAAAGATTTATGCAGCAGTGCGTTTTGTGTAAAGAGACAAATTGCCTTGCTGGCAGGTTGCTTTGAGAGGCCTGGTTTCTGGCTGAAGCCTATTTTTCGGCCTTCAACTGGTAGGAATGTCTCCGCACAAGTGTCAGAACTGAGGTTGGGGGTGGGGGGGGGTGGGGGTGGTGGGTGTTGTGTGCAGCGCAGTGACAGGAGGTACATTCAAAGAAAGGCTTATTTTATATGGCACCTTTCACAACTTCAGGACTTCATAGAGCGCTTCACAGCCAATGAAGTACTTTTGAAGTGTAGTCACTATTGTTAGGCAGAAAACATGGCAACCAGTTTGCGCACAGCAAGATCCCACAAACAGCAATGTGATAATGGCCAGATAATCTGTTTTAGCGATATTGATTGAGGGACAAATATTGGCCAGGACACCGGGGAGAACTCCCCTGCTCGTCTTCGCAATAGTGCTGTGGGATCTTTTACTTTCACCATCCAGAACAAAGCAGCCCACTTGATTGGCACACCATCCACAAACATTCACTCCCTCCACCACCGACGCACAGTGGCAGCAGTGTGTACCATCTACAAGATGCACTGCAGCAACGCACCAAGGCTCCTTAGACAGCACCTTTCAAACCCGCGACCTCTACCACCTCGAAGGACAAGAGCAGCAGATGCATGGGAACATCACCACCTGCAAGTTCCTGTCCAAGTCACACACCATCCTGACTTGGAACTATATCGACGTTCCTTCACTGTCGCTGGGTCAAAATCCTGGAGCTCCCTTCCTAACAGCACTGTGGGTGTGCCTACCTCACATGGACTGCAGCGGTTCAAGAAGGCAGCTCACCACCACCTTCTCAAAGGCAATTAGGGATGGGCAATAAATACTGGCCTAGCCAGCCTCGCCCACATCTCATGAATGAATAAAAAAAAAACTTCAAAAGGACATACACAAGTTGTTGGAATGGGCGGACAACTGGAAGGTGAAATTTAATACAGAGAAGTGTGAAGTGATACATTTTGGTAGGAATAACATGGAGAGACAATATGAAATAAAGGATGAAATTCTAAAAGGGGTGCAGGAGCAGAGGGACTTGGGCGTATATGTGCATAAATCATTGAAGGTGGCAGGACAGGGTGAGAACACAGTTAATAGAGCATACAGCATCCCAGGCTTCATTAGTAGGGACATGGAGTACAAAAGCAAGGAAGTTATGCTGAACTCGTATAGAACACTGGTTCAGCCTCAACTAGAGCATTGCGGGGAATTTTACCCTGGTGGTGGGATCTCGATGTCCGGACAAACCACGGCAAGATCCCCGCGTCACCTTTTCTACAGAAGGCCCGCTGAATTTAGTGCCAATTAGGCACTTAACTGGACAGCGGCAGGCCTTCCACAGAATCCTGGCACCGGATGTCTCGCCTTTGCTGAGCCCCCGGCCAATCGGAGGCTGGAAGCAGCAGTGCCTCCGCAGAGGCGGTGGCTGCTGCTGGCGGTGCACCCACCGGAGGCCGTGGAGCGTCGCTGGAACCAGGCCTCAGGTCGGTCTGGGTGGGAGGGGTCTCGTGGGGTGGGAGTTGCAGATGGAGGGGGGAGGGGGTTCAGCAAGGGCAGGAGGCTGGCCCTCAGCGGGCTCCCCCTTACCCATGCCGGGTGCCTAGTTCAGGCACTAAGTGCCTTTTAACGAGTGACCCCCCCCCCCCCCCCCCACCCTACCCTGTCCGGAGCCGGGAAGCAGCCCACATGATTTTCCGTGCCGTGCTTCCCATGGGGTGACAGGGCCGCCTGCCGCACAGCTAATTGCCCAGTAAAGAGCCTCAATTGACAGCGGGGTGGGAAAGTCGTTCACAGGCCTTCCCACCCCAGACTAAATTTTGGCGGAGGCGGGATGGTGGTTCTCCCTGCCTCCAAACCCACCACAGGGGAGAGCGTAAAATTCCCCCCATTGTGTCCAGTTCTGGGCGCCACCCTTTAGGAAAGATGTGAAGGCATTGGAGAGAGTGTAGAAAAGATTCACGAGAATGGGGCGGCACAGTGGCGCAGTGGTTAGCACTGCAGCCTCACAGCTCCAGCTGGGTTCAATTCTGGGTACTGCCTGTGCGGAGTTTGCAAGTTCTCCCTGTGACCACGTGGGTTTTTGCCGGGTGCTCCGGTTTCCTCCCACCACCAAAGACTTGCAGGTTGATAGGTAAATTGGCCATTAGCAATTGCCCCTGGTATAGGTAGGTGGTAGGGGAATATAGGGACAGGTGGGGATATGGTAGGAAAATGGGATTAGTGTAGGATTAGTATAAATGGGTTGGTTGATGGTCGGCACAGACTCGGTGGGCCGAAGGGCCTGTTTCAGTGCTGTATCTCTAAATAAAAAAATAAATAAACTAAATAAATAAAAGAATGGTTCCAGGGATGAGGAACTTCAGTTACGTGGATAGATTGAAGAAGTTGGGACTGTTTTCCTTGGAGAAGAGAAGGTTGAGAGGAGATTTGATAGAGGTGTTCAAAATCATGAGGGGTCTGGACACAGAGATAGGGGAAAACTGCTCTCATTGGTGGAAGGATTGAGAACAGGATGGCACAGATTTAAGGTAATTGGCACAACAAGTAATGGCGACATGAGGAAAAACTTCTTAACGCAGCGAACGGTTAAGATCTGGAATGCACTACCTGAGAGTGTGGAGGAGGTAGATTCAATCGAGGCATTCAAGAGGGAATTGGATTGTTATCTGAAAAGGAAGAGTGTGCAGGGCTACGGAGAGTGGTACGAGGTAAATTGATCTTTCAGAGAACCGGTGCAGACACGAAGGGTCAAATGGCCTCCTTCTGTGCTGGAACAATTCTGCGATACTGTGATTTTTTTTCTCCACACTCCCCCCTTTTCACCTGCTTAAAATCTATTACATTTTAACTTTTCCCAGTTCTGATGCACGGTCATTGACCTGAAACATTAACTCTGTTTCTCTCTCCACAGATGCTGACAGACCTGCTGAGTATGTCCAGCATTTTCTGTCTTTTTTTAATATGAATGGATAATTGTTTTTGAGCTCTGTGAAGATCCTTGAATCCCAAACCCATGAGCTCCATTGTCACCAAAGACAAAGGCAGAGGTACCTAGGATCACCATCACCTCCAAGTTCCTCCCCAAGTCACACACCATTCCGACTGGGCCACATATCTGCCATTCCTTTATCATCACTGAGCCAAAATCCTGGAACTCCCTACCTGACAACACTGTGGGAGTACCTGCGCCACATGGAGTGCAGCTGTTAATGTAGGAAAGCTCAACACCATCTTCTTGATTAGAATAAGTCAGCATTTTACTAAAGCGAAATCCTGTTTGAAAATGTAATTAGAGTTTTTTGAGGATGTAACTAATAGGGTAGATAAAGGGGAACCAGTAGATGTAGTATACCTGGATTTCCAAAAGGCATTCGATAAGGTGCCACACAAAAGGTTAATAGGCAAGATAAGAGCTCACGGAGTTGGGGGTAATATATTAACATGGATAGAGGATTGGTTAATGGACAGGAAGCAAAGAATGGGCATAAATGAGGCATTTTCAAGTTGGCAGGCAGTGAATAATGGGGTGCCACAAGGATCAGTGCTGGGGCCTCAGTTATTTACACTCTGTATTAAAGACTTAGATGGAAAGACAGAGATTAATGTATCTAAGTTTGCTGATGATACAAAGGTAGGTGGAAAGGTAAGCTGTGGCGAGGACACAGAGAGGCTGCAAAGAGATATAGACAGGTTAAGTGAGTGGGCAACAAGATGGCAGATGGAGTATAATGTAGGGAAGTGTGAAGTTTTTCACTTTGGCCGTAAGAATAGAAAAGCAGAAGTTTTTTAAAAGGTGTGAAACTTATAAGTGTTGATTTTCAAAGAGACTTGTGTTTGCTTGTACAAGGGATGCAGAAAGTTACCAGGCAGGTACAGTACAGCAAGCAATTAGGAAGGCAAATGGCATGTTGGCCTTTATTGCAAGGGGATTGGAGTACAGGAATAAGGATGCCTTGCTACAATTGTACAGGCTTTTGGTGAGAACACGGGCTGGATTTTGTTCCCAAACCAACATCAGGTTTCGTGGTGGGTGGGGCGGAGAATCAAAGCGGCAGCGACCGCCATGGAGCCCGTGCCAGGATTACCAGGCCCGATCCTCCTGGCTCTGGGGAAGCTCCATGGCGGTTCCTCTGCCGCTTTGCAACAGGACTCTGGTTTAAATATTTAAAAAGCTATCTTCATACATTACCACGTCATCCGCCGTGATCTTCCCATCCATTCCCGATCTGCAGCGTGACGTGCAGCACTCACGTGCCTTCGCTTTCCCATCCAGATGAAGCTGGTATGACCAAGGAAGGGAAGAGGTCTCAGCTGCATTCTGAGTATCGAAGAGGGGGAATGGGAAGGGGTCATATCTGCATTATTTAGTGTATCGGGGTGAAGGCATCAACTCTGCAATATTTTGCGAATATGGGGGGAAGGGGTCAACTCTGCAATATTTTGTGAATATGGGGGGAAGGGGTCAACTCTGCAATATTTTGTGAATATGGAGGGAAGGGGTCAACTCTGCAATATTTTGCGAATATGGGGGAAGGGGTGAACTCTGCATAATTTTGCGAATATGGGGGAAGGGGTGAACTCTGCATTATTTTGTGAATATGGGGGAAGGGGTGAACTCTGCATTATTTTGTGAATATGGGGGGAAGGGGTCAAGTCTGCAATATTTCATGAATATGGGGGGAAGGGGTCAACTCTGCAATATTTTGTGAATAAGGGTGGAAGGGGTCAAGTCTGCAATATTTTGTGAATATGGGGGGAAGGGGTCAACTCTGCAATATTTTGTGAATATGGGGGGAAGGGGTCAACTCTGCAATATTTCATGAATATGGGGGGAAGGGGTCAACTCTGCAATATTTTGTGAATAAGGGTGGAAGGGGTCAAGTCTGCAATATTTTATGAATATGGGGGGAAGGGGTCAACTCTGCAATATTTCATGAATATGGGGGGAAGGGGTCAACTCTGCAATATTTCATGAATATGGGGGGAAGGGGTCAACTCTGCAATATTTCGTGAATATGGGGGGAAGGGGTGAACTCTGCATTATTTTGTGAATATGGGGGGAAGGGGTGAACTCTGCATTATTTTGTGAATATGGGGGGAAGGGGTGAACTCTGCATTATTTTGTGAATATGGGGGGAAGGGGTGAGCTCTGCAATATTTTGTGAATATGGGGGGAAGGGGTCAACTCTGCATTATTGTGTGAATATGGGGAGAAGGGGTCAACTCTGCAATATTTTGTGAATATGGGGGGAAGGGGTCAACTCTGCATTATTTTGTGAATATGGGGGGAAGGGGTCAACTCTGCATTATTTTGTGAATATGGGGGGAAGGGGTCAACTCTGCAATATTTTGTGAATATGGGGGGAAGGGGTGAACTCTGCATTATTTTGTGAATATGGGGGAAGGGGTGAACTCTGCATTATTTTGTGAATATGGGGGGAAGGGGTGAGCTCTGCAATATTTTGTGAATATGGGGGGAAGGGGTCAACTCTGCAATATTTAGTGAATATGGGGGGAAGGGGTCAAGTCTGCAATATTTAGTGAATATGGGAGGAAGGGGTGAACTCTGCACTATTTTGCGAATATGGGGGAAGGGGTGAACTCTGCATTATTTTGTGAATATGGGGGAAGTGGTGAACTCTGCATTATTTTGTGAATATGGGGGGAAGGGGTCAACTCTGCATTATTTTGTGACTATGGGGGGAAGGGGTCAACTCTGCAATATTTTGTGAATATTGGGGGAAGGGGTCAACTCTGCATTATTTTGTGAATATGGGGGGAAGGGGTCAACTCTGCATTATTTTGTGAATATGGGGGGAAGGGGTCAACTCTGCAATATTTTGTGAATATGGGAGGAAGGGGTCAACTCTGCATTATTTTGTGAATATGGGAGGAAGGGGTCAACTCTGCATTATTTTGTGAATATGGGAGGAAGGGGTCAACTCTGCATTATTTTGTGAATATGGGGGGAAGGGGTCAACTCTGCATTATTTTGTGAATATGGGGGGAAGGGGTCAACTCTGCATTATTTTGTGAATATGGGGGGAAGGGGTCAACTCTGCAATATTTTGTGAATATGGGGGGAAGGGGTCAACTCTGCATTATTTTGTGAATATGGGGGGAAGGGGTCAACTCTGCATTATTTTGTGAATACGGGAGGAAGGGGTCAACTCTGCATTATTTTGTGAATATGGGGGAAGGGGTGAACTCTGCATTATTTTGCGAATATGGGGGAAGGGGTGAACTCTGCATTATTTTGTGAATATGGGGGAAGGGGTGAACTCTGCATTATTTTGTGAATATGGGGGGAAGGGGTCAAGTCTGCAATATTTCATGAATATGGGGGGAAGGGGTCAACTCTGCAATATTTTGTGAATAAGGGTGGAAGGGGTCAAGTCTGCAATATTTTGTGAATATGGGGGGAAGGGGTCAACTCTGCAATATTTTGTGAATATGGGGGGAAGGGGACAACTCTGCAATATTTCATGAATATGGGGGGAAGGGGTCAACTCTGCAATATTTTGTGAATAAGGGTGGAAGGGGTCAAGTCTGCAATATTTTGTGAATATGGGGGGAAGGGGTCAACTCTGCAATATTTCATGAAGATGGGGGGAAGGGGTCAACTCTGCAATATTTCGTGAATATGGGGGGAAGGGGTGAACTCTGCATTATTTTGTGAATATGGGGGGAAGGGGTGAACTCTGCATTATTTTGTGAATATGGGGGGAAGGGGTGAACTCTGCATTATTTTGTGAATATGGGGGGAAGGGGTGAGCTCTGCAATATTTTGTGAATATGGGGGGAAGGGGTCAACTCTGCAATATTTTGTGAATATGGGGGGAAGGGGTCAACTCTGCATTATTGTGTGAATATGGGGAGAAGGGGTCAACTCTGCAATATTTTGTGAATATGGGGGGAAGGGGTCAACTCTGCATTATTTTGTGAATATGGGGGGAAGGGGTCAACTCTGCATTATTTTGTGAATATGGGGGGAAGGGGTCAACTCTGCAATATTTTGTGAATATGGGGGGAAGGGGTGAACTCTGCATTATTTTGTGAATATGGGGGAAGGGGTGAACTCTGCATTATTTTGTGAATATGGGGGGAAGGGGTCAACTCTGCAATATTTTGTGAATATGGGGGGAAGGGGTCAACTCTGCAATATTTTGTGAATATGGGGGGAAGGGGTCAACTCTGCATTATTTTGTGAATATGGGGGGAAGGGGTCAACTCTGCATTATTTTGTGAATATGGGGGGAAGGGGTCAACTCTGCAATATTTTGTGAATATGGGGGGAAGGGGTGAACTCTGCATTATTTTGTGAATATGGGGGAAGGGGTGAACTCTGCATTATTTTGTGAATATGGGGGGAAGGGGTGAGCTCTGCAATATTTTGTGAATATGGGGGGAAGGGGTCAACTCTGCAATATTTTGTGAATATGGGGGGAAGGGGTCAACTCTGCAATATTTTGTGAATATGGGAGGAAGGGGTCAACTCTGCATTATTTTGTGAATATGGGGGGAAGGGGTCAACTCTGCATTATTTTGTGAATATGGGGGGAAGTGGTCAACTCTGCAATATTTTGTGAATATGGGGGGAAGGGGTCAACTCTGCATTATTTTGTGAATATGGGGGGAAGGGGTCAACTCTGCATTATTTTGTGAATATGGGGGGAAGGGGTCAACTCTGCAATATTTTGTGAATATGGGGGGAAGGGGTGAACTCTGCATTATTTTGTGAATATGGGGGGAAGGGGTGAACTCTGCATTATTTTGTGAATATGGGGGAAGGGGTGAACTCTGCATTATTTTGTGAATATGGGGGGAAGGGGTGAGCTCTGCAATATTTTGTGAATATGGGGGGAAGGGGTCAACTCTGCAATATTTTGTGAATATGGGGGGAAGGGGTCAACTCTGCAATATTTTGTGAATATGGGAGGAAGGGGTCAACTCTGCATTATTTTGTGAATATGGGGGGAAGGGGTCAACTCTGCATTATTTTGTGAATATGGGGGGAAGGGGTCAACTCTGCATTATTTTGTGAATATGGGGGGAAGGGGTCAACTCTGCAATATTTTGTGAATATGGGGGGAAGGGGTGAACTCTGCATTATTTTGTGAATATGGGGGAAGGGGTGAACTCTGCATTATTTTGTGAATATGGGGGGAAGGGGTCAACTCTGCAATATTTTGTGAATATGGGGGGAAGGGGTCAACTCTGCATTATTTTGTGAATATGGGGGGAAGGTGTCAACTCTGCATTATTTTGTGAATATGGGGGGAAGGGGTCAATTCTGCAATATTTTGTGAATATGGGGGGAAGGGGTGAACTCTGCATTATTTTGTGAATATGGGGGAAGGGGTGAACTCTGCATTATTTTGTGAATATGGGGGGAAGGGGTGAGCTCTGCAATATTTTGTGAATATGGGGGGAAGGGGTCAACTCTGCATTATTTTGTGAATATGGGGGGAAGGTGTCAACTCTGCATTATTTTGTGAATATGGGGGGAAGGGGTCAATTCTGCAATATTTTGTGAATATGGGGGGAAGGGGTGAACTCTGCATTATTTTGTGAATATGGGGGAAGGGGTGAACTCTGCATTATTTTGTGAATATGGGGGGAAGGGGTGAGCTCTGCAATATTTTGTGAATATGGGGGGAAGGGGTCAACTCTGCAATATTTTGTGAATATGGGGGGAAGGGGTCAAGTCTGCAATATTTAGTGAATATGGGAGGAAGGGGTCAACTCTGCAATATTTTGTGAATATGGGGGGAAGGGGTCAACTCTGCAATATTTTGTGAATATGGGAGGAAGGGGTCAACTCTGCAATATTTTGTGAATATGGGGGGAAGGGGTCAACTCTGCAATATTTTGTGAATATGGGGGGAAGGGGTGAACTCTGCATTATTTTGTGAATATGGGGGAAGGGGTGAACTCTGCATTATTTTGTGAATATGGGGGGAAGGGGTGACCTCTGCAATATTTTGTGAATATGGGGGGAAGGGGTCAACTCTGCAATATTTTGTGAATATGGGGGGAAGGGGTCAAGTCTGCAATATTTAGTGAATATGGGAGGAAGGGGTCAACTCTGCATTATTTTGTGAATATGGGGGGAAGGGGTCAACTCTGCAATATTTTGTGAATATGGGGGGAAGGGGTCAACTCTGCAATATTTTGTGAATATGGGGGGAAGGGGTGAACTCTGCATTATTTTGCGAATATGGGGGAAGGGGTGAACTCTGCATTATTTTGTGAATATGGGGGGAAGGGGTGAACTCTGCATTATTTTGTGAATATGGGGGGAAGGGGTCAAGTCTGCAATATTTCATGAATATGGGGGGAAGGGGTCAACTCTGCAATATTTTGTGAATAAGGGTGGAAGGGGTCAACTCTGCAATATTTTGTGAATATGGGGGGAAGGGGTCAAGTCTGCAATATTTTGTGAATATGGGGGGAAGGGGTCAAGTCTGCAATATTTTGTGAATATGGGGGGAAGGGGTCAACTCTGCAATATTTCATGAATATGGGGGGAAGGGGTCAACTCTGCAATATTTTGTGAATATGGGGGGAAGGGGTCAAGTCTGCAATATTTAGTGAATATGGGAGGAAGGGGTCAACTCTGCATTATTTTGTGAATATGGGGGGAAGGGGTCAACTCTGCAATATTTTGTGAATAAGGGTGGAAGGGGTCAAGTCTGCAATATTTTGTGAATATGGGGGGAAGGGGTCAACTCTGCAATATTTCATGAATATGGGGGGATGGGGTCAACTCTTCAATATTTTGTGAATATGGGGGGAAGGGGTCAAGTCTGCAATATTTAGTGAATATGGGAGGAAGGGGTCAACTCTGCATTATTTTGTGAATATGGGGGGAAGGGGTCACCTCTGCAATATTTTGTGAATAGGGGGGAAGGGGTCAACTCTGCATTATTTTGTGAATATGGGGGGAAGGGGTCAACTCTGCAATATTTTGTGAATATGGGGGAAGGTGTGAACTCTGCATTATTTTGTGAATATGGGGGAAGGGGTGAACTCTGCATTATTTTGAACTGTTTGCAGGCTGGCAGCCTTTTAAAAATGGTGCCAGCACCTGCTCCAGGATCAGGTGACACTGCGACCGGCATTGCCAATGGTGTCCCCGCCACATGATTGGGGGACGCAGCTGCTGTCAATTTCTTAAGTGGCCGCACGCCGCGTAATCGCGATGGCGCAGCAGAGCGGCTCCTGTGCGGGGCAGACGCCATTTTCTGCACCCGCCACCACTCCCAGCTGCGGGACAACAACATCCAGCCCCCATCTGGTATATCGTGCGCAGTTTTGGTCTCCGCTTTGGAGAAAGGATATACTTGTATTGGAGGCAGTTCAGCGAAGGTTCACGAGATTGGTCCCTGGGATGTCTGGGTTCTCCTATGATGAGAGGCTGATTAAATTGGTCCTGCATTCTCTGGAATCTAGAAGAATGAGAGGTGATCTCATTGAAACATACAAGATTCTGAAGGGGCTGGATAGGGTAGACACTGAGAGATTGTTTCTGCTGGTTGGGGAATCTAAAACATGGGTACACAGTCTCAGGGTAAAGAGCTGATTATTTAGGACTGAGATGAGGAGAAATTACTTTACTCAAAGTGTTGTGAATCTTTGGAATTCTCTACCCCAGAGCGTTGTGGACGCTCCATTGCTGAATAAATTTAATACTGGGATAGACAGAGTTTTAGTCTCTCAGGGAATCAAGGGATACGGGGAGTGGGCAGAAAAGTGGAGTTGAAGACTAAGATCAGCCATAATTGTAATGAATGGCAGAGAAGTCTCGATGGGCTGTATGGTCTACTCCTGCTCCTATTTCTTGTGTACTTAAGAGCAATTTATGGTGCAAGCAATAACTGGGGGAGTTGGAGAGAGAGACAAGAGGCCCCAGGCACTGGGTGAGTGAAGAGGGAGAGAGGCCCCACAGAGCTGACTGAGTTAGAGGGTAAAAGGCCCCGGGGAAGTGGTTGAGATCGTGGGAAAGAGGCCACCGGGAAGTGGTTGAGTTCAAGGGAGAGAGGCCCCGGGGAAGTGCGTGAATTAGAGGGAGAGAGGCCCCCGGGAAGTGGTTGGGTTCGAGGGAGTGAGACCCTGGGGAAGTGGGTGAATTAGAGGGAGAGAGGCCCCGGGGAAGTGCGTGAATTAGAGGGAGAGAGGCCCCTGGGAAGTGGTTGGGTTCGAGGGAGTGAGACCCTGGGGAAGTGGGTGAATTAGAGGGAGAGAGGCCCCGGGGAAGTGGTTGAGTTTGAGGGAGAGATGCCCCCGGGAAGTGGGTGAGTTAGAGAGAGAGAGAGATCCCAGGGAAGTGGGTGAGTTAGAGAGAGGCCCAAGGGAAGTGGTTGAGTTTAAGGGAGAGAGGCCCCGGGGAAGTGGTTGAGTTTGAGGGAGAGATGCCCCCGGGAAGTGGGTGAGTGAGAGAGAGAGAGATCCCAGGGAAGTGGGTGAGTTAGAGAGAGGCCCAAGGGAAGTGGTTGAGTTTAAGGGAGGGAGGCCCTGGGGAAGTGGGTGAATTAGAGGGAGAGAGGCCCTGGGGAAGTGGGTGATTTAGAGGGAGGGAGGCCCTGGGGAAGTGGGTGAATTAGAGGGAGAGAGGCCCTGGGGATGTGGGTGAGTTAGAGGGAGAGAGGCCCTGGGGAAGTGGGTGAATTATAGGGAGAGAGGCCCTGGGGAAGTGGGTGAATTAGAGGGAGAGAGGCCCCGGGGAAGTGGGTGAATTAGAGGGAGAGAGGCCCCGGGGTAGTGGGTGAGTTAGAGGGAGAGAGGCCCTGGGGATGTGGGTGAGTTAGAGGGAGAGAGGCCCTGGGGATGTGGGTGAGTTAGAGGGAGGGAGGCCCTAAGGAAGTGGGTGAGTTAGAGGGAGAGAGGCCCTGGGGATGTGGGTGAGTTAGAGGGAGAGAGGCCCCAGGGAAGTGAGTGATTTAGAGAGAGGGAGGCCCTGGGGAAGTGGGTGAGTTGGAGGGAGAGAGGCCCTGGGGAAGTGGGTGAGTTAGAGGGAGGGAGGCCCTAAGGAAGTGGGTGAGTTAGAGGGAGAGAGGCCCTGGGGAAGTGGGTGAGTTAGAGGGAGAGAGGCCCTGGGGAAGTGGGTGTTAGAGGGAGAGAGGCCCTGGGGAAGTGGGTGAGTTAGAGGGAGAGAGGCCCTGGGGAAGTGGGTGAGTTAGAGAGAGAGAGGCCCTGGGGAAGTGAGTGATTTAGAGAGAGGGAGGCCCTGGGGAAGTGGATGGGTTAGGGGGAGTGAGACCCTGGGGAAGTGGGTGAGTTAGAGGGAGAGAGGCCCTGGGGAAGTGGGTGAGTTAGAGGGAGTGAGACCCTGGGGAAGTGGATGGGTTAGAGGGAGGGAGGCCCTGGGGAAGTGGGTGAGTTAGAGGGAGGGAGGCCCTGGGGAAGTGGGTGAGTTAGAGAGAGAGAGGCCCTGGGGAAGTGGGTGAGTTAGAGGGAGTGAGACCCTGGGGAAGTGGATGAGTTAGAGGGAGGGAGGCCCTGGGGAAGTGGGTGAGTTAGAGGGAGGGAGGCCCTGGGGAAGTGGATGGGTTAGGGGGAGTGAGACCCTGGGGAAGTGGATGAGTTAGAGGGAGGGAGGCCCTGGGGAAGTGGGTGAGTTAGAGGGAGGGAGGCCCTGGGGAAGTGGATGGGTTAGGGGGAGTGAGACCCCGGGGAAGTGGGTGTTAGAGGGAGAGAGGCCCTGGGGAAGTGGGTGAGTTAGAGAGAGAGAGGCCCTGGGGAAGTGGGTGAGTTAGAGGGAGGGAGGCCCTGGGGAAGTGGATGAGTTAGAGGGAGGGAGGCCCTGGGGAAGTGGTTTAGTTAGAGGGAGAGGCCCCGGGGAAGTGGGTGAGTTAGAGGGAGAGAGGCCCTGGGGAAGTGGGTGAGTTTGAGGGAGAGAGGCCCTGGGGAAGTGGGCAAGTTAGAGGTAGAGAGGACCTGGGGAAGTGGATGGGTTAGAGGGAGGGAGGCCCTCGGGAAGTGGGTGTTAGAACGATAGAGGCCCTGGGGTAGTGGGTGAGTGAGAGGGAGAGAGGCCCCAGGGCAGTGGGTGATTTAGAGGGAGGGATGCCCTGGGGAAATGGGTGAGTTAGAGGGAGAGAGGCCCTGGGGAAGTGGATGGGTTAGAGGGAGGGAGGCCCCAGGGCAGTGGGTGATTTCGAGGGAGGGATGCCCTGGGGAAGTGGGTGTTAGAGGGATAGAGGCCCCGGGGAAGTGGGTGAGTTACAGGGAGAGAGGCCCTGGGGAAGTGGATGGGTTAGAGGGAGGGAGACTCTGGGGAAGTGGGTGAGTTAGAGGGAGAGAGGCCCCGGGGCAGTGGGTGAGTTAGAGGGAGGGATGCCCTGGGGAAGTGGGTGAGTTAGAGGGATAGAGGCCCCGGGGAAGTGGGTGAGTTGGAGGGAGAGAGGCCCCGGGGCAGTGGGTGATTTAGAGGGAGGGATGCCCTGGGGAAGTGGGTGAGTTAGAGGGATAGAGGCCCTGGGGAAGTGGATGAGTTAGAGGGAGAGAGGCCCCGGGAAAGTGGGTGAATTAGAGGGAGAGAGGCCCTTTGGAAGTGGGTGAGTTAGAGGGAGAGAGGCCCCGGGAAAGTGGGTGAATTAGAGGGAGAGAGGCCCTTTGGAAGTGGGTGAGTTAGAGGGAGAGAGGCCCCGGGAAAGTGGGTGAATTAGAGGGAGAGAGGCCCTGGGGAAGTGGATGAGTTGGAGGGAGAGAGGCCCCGGGGCAGTGGGTGATTTAGAGGGAGGGATGCCCTGGGGAAGTGGGTGAGTTGGAGGGAGAGAGGCCCCGGGGCAGTGGGTGATTTAGAGGGAGGGATGCCCTGGGGAAGTGGGTGAGTTAGAGGGATAGAGGCCCTGGGGAAGTGGATGAGTTAGAGGGAGAGAGGCCCCGGGAAAGTGGGTGAATTAGAGGGAGAGAGGCCCTGGGGAAGTGGGTGAGTTAGAGGGATAGAGGCCCCGGGGAAGTGGGTGAGTTAGAGGGAGGGAGGCCCTGGGGAAGTGGGTGAGTTAGAGGGAGGGAGACTCTGGGGAAGTGGGTGAGTTAGAGGGAGGGAGACTCTGGGGAAGTGGGTGAGTTAGAGGGAGGGAGGCCCTGGGGAAGTGGATGAGTTAGAGGGAGGGAGGCCCTGGGGAAGTGGGTGAGTTAGAGGGAGAGAGGCCCTGGGGAAGTGGGTGAGTTAGAGGGAGGGAGGCCCTGGGGAAGTGGGTGAGTTAGAGGGAGGGAGACTCTGGGGAAGTGGGTGAGTTAGAGGGAGAGAGGCCCCGGGGCAGTGGGTGATTTAGAGGGAGGGATGCCCTGGGGAAGTGGGTGAGTTAGAGGGAGGGAGACTCTGGGGAAGTGGGTGAGTTAGAGGGAGGGAGGCCCTGGGGAAGTGGGTGAGTTAGAGGGAGAGAGGCCCTGGGGAAGTGGGTGAGTTAGAGGGAGAGAGGCCCTGGGGAAGTGGGTGAGTTAGAGGGAGAGAGGCCCTTTGGAAGTGGGTGAGTTAGAGGGAGAGAGGCCCTGGGGAAGTGGGTGAGTTAGAGGGAGAGAGGCCCTTTGGAAGTGGGTGAGTTAGAGGGAGGGAGGCCCTGGGGAAGTGGGTGAGTTAGAGGGAGAGAGGCCCTGAGGAAGTGGGTGAGTTAGAGGGAGAGAGGCCCTGGGGAAGTGGGTGAGTTAGAGGGAGAGAGGCCCTTTGGAAGTGGGTGAGTTAGAGGGAGAGAGGCCCCGGGAAAGTGGGTGAATTAGAGGGAGAGAGGCCCCGGGGAAGTGGGTGAGTTAGAGGGAGAGAGGCCCCAGGGAAGTGAGTGATTTAGAGAGAGGGAGGCCCTGGGGAAGTGGGTGAGTTGGAGGGAGAGAGGCCCTGGGGAAGTGGGTGAGTTAGAGGGAGGGAGGCCCTAAGGAAGTGGGTGAGTTAGAGGGAGAGAGGCCCTGGGGAAGTGGGTGAGTTAGAGGGAGAGAGGCCCTGGGGAAGTGGGTGTTAGAGGGAGAGAGGCCCTGGGGAAGTGGGTGAGTTAGAGGGAGAGAGGCCCTGGGGAAGTGGGTGAGTTAGAGAGAGAGAGGCCCTGGGGAAGTGAGTGATTTAGAGAGAGGGAGGCCCTGGGGAAGTGGATGGGTTAGGGGGAGTGAGACCCTGGGGAAGTGGGTGAGTTAGAGGGAGAGAGGCCCTGGGGAAGTGGGTGAGTTAGAGGGAGTGAGACCCTGGGGAAGTGGATGGGTTAGAGGGAGGGAGGCCCTGGGGAAGTGGGTGAGTTAGAGGGAGGGAGGCCCTGGGGAAGTGGGTGAGTTAGAGAGAGAGAGGCCCTGGGGAAGTGGGTGAGTTAGAGGGAGTGAGACCCTGGGGAAGTGGATGAGTTAGAGGGAGGGAGGCCCTGGGGAAGTGGGTGAGTTAGAGGGAGGGAGGCCCTGGGGAAGTGGATGGGTTAGGGGGAGTGAGACCCTGGGGAAGTGGATGAGTTAGAGGGAGGGAGGCCCTGGGGAAGTGGGTGAGTTAGAGGGAGGGAGGCCCTGGGGAAGTGGATGGGTTAGGGGGAGTGAGACCCCGGGGAAGTGGGTGTTAGAGGGAGAGAGGCCCTGGGGAAGTGGGTGAGTTAGAGAGAGAGAGGCCCTGGGGAAGTGGGTGAGTTAGAGGGAGGGAGGCCCTGGGGAAGTGGATGAGTTAGAGGGAGGGAGGCCCTGGGGAAGTGGTTTAGTTAGAGGGAGAGGCCCCGGGGAAGTGGGTGAGTTAGAGGGAGAGAGGCCCTGGGGAAGTGGGTGAGTTTGAGGGAGAGAGGCCCTGGGGAAGTGGGCAAGTTAGAGGTAGAGAGGACCTGGGGAAGTGGATGGGTTAGAGGGAGGGAGGCCCTCGGGAAGTGGGTGTTAGAACGATAGAGGCCCTGGGGTAGTGGGTGAGTGAGAGGGAGAGAGGCCCCAGGGCAGTGGGTGATTTAGAGGGAGGGATGCCCTGGGGAAATGGGTGAGTTAGAGGGAGAGAGGCCCTGGGGAAGTGGATGGGTTAGAGGGAGGGAGGCCCCAGGGCAGTGGGTGATTTCGAGGGAGGGATGCCCTGGGGAAGTGGGTGTTAGAGGGATAGAGGCCCCGGGGAAGTGGGTGAGTTACAGGGAGAGAGGCCCTGGGGAAGTGGATGGGTTAGAGGGAGGGAGACTCTGGGGAAGTGGGTGAGTTAGAGGGAGAGAGGCCCCGGGGCAGTGGGTGAGTTAGAGGGAGGGATGCCCTGGGGAAGTGGGTGAGTTAGAGGGATAGAGGCCCCGGGGAAGTGGGTGAGTTGGAGGGAGAGAGGCCCCGGGGCAGTGGGTGATTTAGAGGGAGGGATGCCCTGGGGAAGTGGGTGAGTTAGAGGGATAGAGGCCCTGGGGAAGTGGATGAGTTAGAGGGAGAGAGGCCCCGGGAAAGTGGGTGAATTAGAGGGAGAGAGGCCCTTTGGAAGTGGGTGAGTTAGAGGGAGAGAGGCCCCGGGAAAGTGGGTGAATTAGAGGGAGAGAGGCCCTTTGGAAGTGGGTGAGTTAGAGGGAGAGAGGCCCCGGGAAAGTGGGTGAATTAGAGGGAGAGAGGCCCTGGGGAAGTGGATGAGTTGGAGGGAGAGAGGCCCCGGGGCAGTGGGTGATTTAGAGGGAGGGATGCCCTGGGGAAGTGGGTGAGTTGGAGGGAGAGAGGCCCCGGGGCAGTGGGTGATTTAGAGGGAGGGATGCCCTGGGGAAGTGGGTGAGTTAGAGGGATAGAGGCCCTGGGGAAGTGGATGAGTTAGAGGGAGAGAGGCCCCGGGAAAGTGGGTGAATTAGAGGGAGAGAGGCCCTGGGGAAGTGGGTGAGTTAGAGGGATAGAGGCCCCGGGGAAGTGGGTGAGTTAGAGGGAGGGAGGCCCTGGGGAAGTGGGTGAGTTAGAGGGAGGGAGACTCTGGGGAAGTGGGTGAGTTAGAGGGAGGGAGACTCTGGGGAAGTGGGTGAGTTAGAGGGAGGGAGGCCCTGGGGAAGTGGATGAGTTAGAGGGAGGGAGGCCCTGGGGAAGTGGGTGAGTTAGAGGGAGAGAGGCCCTGGGGAAGTGGGTGAGTTAGAGGGAGGGAGGCCCTGGGGAAGTGGGTGAGTTAGAGGGAGGGAGACTCTGGGGAAGTGGGTGAGTTAGAGGGAGAGAGGCCCCGGGGCAGTGGGTGATTTAGAGGGAGGGATGCCCTGGGGAAGTGGGTGAGTTAGAGGGAGGGAGACTCTGGGGAAGTGGGTGAGTTAGAGGGAGGGAGGCCCTGGGGAAGTGGGTGAGTTAGAGGGAGAGAGGCCCTGGGGAAGTGGGTGAGTTAGAGGGAGAGAGGCCCTGGGGAAGTGGGTGAGTTAGAGGGAGAGAGGCCCTTTGGAAGTGGGTGAGTTAGAGGGAGAGAGGCCCTGGGGAAGTGGGTGAGTTAGAGGGAGAGAGGCCCTTTGGAAGTGGGTGAGTTAGAGGGAGGGAGGCCCTGGGGAAGTGGGTGAGTTAGAGGGAGAGAGGCCCTGAGGAAGTGGGTGAGTTAGAGGGAGAGAGGCCCTGGGGAAGTGGGTGAGTTAGAGGGAGAGAGGCCCTTTGGAAGTGGGTGAGTTAGAGGGAGAGAGGCCCCGGGAAAGTGGGTGAATTAGAGGGAGAGAGGCCCCGGGGAAGTGGGTGAGTTAGAGGGAGGGAGACTCTGGGGAAGTGGGTGAGTTAGAGGGAGGGAGGCCCTGGGGAAGTGGGTGAGTTAGAGGGAGAGAGGCCCTGGGGAAGTGGGTGAGTTAGAGGGAGAGAGGCCCTGGGGAAGTGGGTGAGTTAGAGGGAGAGAGGCCCTTTGGAAGTGGGTGAGTTAGAGGGAGAGAGGCCCCGGGAAAGTGGGTGAATTAGAGGGAGAGAGGCCCCGGGGAAGTGGGTGAGTTAGAGGGAGGGAGGCCCTGGGGAAGTGGGTGAGTTAGAGGGAGGGAGACTCTGGGGAAGTGGGTGAATTAGAGGGAGAGAGGCCCCGGGGAAGTGGGTGAGTTAGAGGGAGGGAGGCCCTGGGGAAGTGGATGAGTTAGAGGGATAGAGGCCCTGGGGAAGTGGGTGAGTTAGAGGGAGGGAGGCCCTGGGGAAGTGGGTGAGTTAGAGGGAGGGAGGCCCTGGGGAAGTGGATGAGTTAGAGGGAGGGAGGCCCTGGGGAAGTGGGTGAGTTAGAGGGAGGGAGACTCTGGGGAAGTGGGTGAGTTAGAGGGAGAGAGGCCCCGGGGCAGTGGGTGAGTTAGAGGGAGAGAGGCCCTCGGAAAGTGGATGAGTTAGAGGGAGGGAGGCCCTGGGGAAGTGGATGGGTTTAAGGGAGAGAGGCCCTGGGGAAGTGGGTGAATTAGAGGGAGAGAGGCCCCGGGGAAGTGGGTGAATTAGAGGGATAGACGCCCTGGGGAAGTGGGCGAGTAAGAGGGAGGGAGGCCCTGGGCAAGTGGGTGAATTAGAGGGAGAGAGGCCCAAGGGAAGTGGTTGAGTTTAAGGGAGAGAGGCCCCGGGGAAGTGGGTGAATTAGAGGGAGAGAGGCCCCGGGGAAGTGGGTGAATTAGAGGGATAGACGCCCTGGGGAAGTGGGCGAGTAAGAGGGAGGGAGGCCCTGGGCAAGTGGGTGAATTAGAGGGAGAGAGGCCCAAGGGAAGTGGTTGAGTTTAAGGGAGAGAGGCCCCGGGGAAGTGGGTGAATTAGAGGGAGAGAGGCCCAAGGGAAGTGGTTGAGTTTAAGGGAGAGAGGCCCCGGGGAAGTGGGTGAATTAGAGGGAGAGAGGCCCCGGGGAAGTGGGTGAATTAGAGGGATAGACGCCCTGGGGAAGTGGGCGAGTTAGAGGGAGGGAGGCCCTGGGGAAGTGGGTGAGTAAGAGGGAGGGAGGCCCTGGGCAAGTGGGTGATTTAGAGGGAGGGAGGCCCTGGGGAAGTGGGTGATTTAGAGGGAGGGAGGCCCTGGGGAACTGGGCGAGTTAGAGGGAGAGAGGCCCTAGGGAAGAGGGTGAATTAGAGAGAGGCCCAATGTAAGTGGTTGAGTTCAAGGGAGAGAGGCCCTGGGGAAGTGGGTGAATTAGAGGGAGATAGGCCCTGGGGAAGTGGGTGAATTAGAGGGAGAGAGGCTTTGGGGAAGTGGGTGAATTAGAGGGAGAGAGGCCGTGGGGAAGTGGACAAGTTAGAGGGAGAGAGGCCCTGGGGAAGTGGGCAAGTTAGAGGGAGAGAGGCACTGGGGAAGTGGTTGAGTTCAAGGGAGAGAGGCCCTGGGGAAGTGGGTGAATTTGAGGGAGAGAGGCCCTGGGGAAGTGGGCAAGTTAGAGGGAGAGAGGACCTGGGGAAGTGGGTGAATTAGAGGGAGATAGGCCCTGGGGAAGTGGGTGAATTAGAGGGAGAGAGGCCGTGGGGAAGTGGGCAAGTTAGAGGGAGAGAGGCCCTGGGGAAGTGGGCAAGTTAGAGGGAGAGAGGCCCTGGGGAAGTGGGTGAGTTTGAGGGAGATAGGCCCTGGGGAAGTGGGTGAATTAGAGGGAGAGAGGCTTTGGGGAAGTGGGTGAATTAGAGGGAGTGAGACCCTGGGGAAGTGGATGAGTTAGAGGGAGGGAGGCCCTGGGGAAGTGGGTGAGTTAGAGGGAGGGAGGCCCTGGGGAAGTGGATGGGTTAGGGGGAGTGAGACCCTGGGGAAGTGGATGAGTTAGAGGGAGGGAGGCCCTGGGGAAGTGGGTGAGTTAGAGGGAGGGAGGCCCTGGGGAAGTGGATGGGTTAGGGGGAGTGAGACCCTGGGGAAGTGGGTGTTAGAGGGAGAGAGGCCCTGGGGAAGTGGGTGAGTTAGAGAGAGAGAGGCCCTGGGGAAGTGGGTGAGTTAGAGGGAGGGAGGCCCTGGGGAAGTGGATGAGTTAGAGGGAGGGAGGCCCTGGGGAAGTGGTTTAGTTAGAGGGAGAGGCCCCGGGGAAGTGGGTGAGTTAGAGGGAGAGAGGCCCTGGGGAAGTGGGTGAGTTTGAGGGAGAGAGGCCCTGGGGAAGTGGGCAAGTTAGAGGTAGAGAGGACCTGGGGAAGTGGATGGGTTAGAGGGAGGGAGGCCCTCGGGAAGTGGGTGTTAGAACGATAGAGGCCCTGGGGTAGTGGGTGAGTGAGAGGGAGAGAGGCCCCAGGGCAGTGGGTGATTTAGAGGGAGGGATGCCCTGGGGAAATGGGTGAGTTAGAGGGAGAGAGGCCCTGGGGAAGTGGATGGGTTAGAGGGAGGGAGGCCCCAGGGCAGTGGGTGATTTCGAGGGAGGGATGCCCTGGGGAAGTGGGTGTTAGAGGGATAGAGGCCCCGGGGAAGTGGGTGAGTTACAGGGAGAGAGGCCCTGGGGAAGTGGATGGGTTAGAGGGAGGGAGACTCTGGGGAAGTGGGTGAGTTAGAGGGAGAGAGGCCCCGGGGCAGTGGGTGAGTTAGAGGGAGGGATGCCCTGGGGAAGTGGGTGAGTTAGAGGGATAGAGGCCCCGGGGAAGTGGGTGAGTTGGAGGGAGAGAGGCCCCGGGGCAGTGGGTGATTTAGAGGGAGGGATGCCCTGGGGAAGTGGGTGAGTTAGAGGGATAGAGGCCCTGGGGAAGTGGATGAGTTAGAGGGAGAGAGGCCCCGGGAAAGTGGGTGAATTAGAGGGAGAGAGGCCCTTTGGAAGTGGGTGAGTTAGAGGGAGAGAGGCCCCGGGAAAGTGGGTGAATTAGAGGGAGAGAGGCCCTTTGGAAGTGGGTGAGTTAGAGGGAGAGAGGCCCCGGGAAAGTGGGTGAATTAGAGGGAGAGAGGCCCTGGGGAAGTGGATGAGTTGGAGGGAGAGAGGCCCCGGGGCAGTGGGTGATTTAGAGGGAGGGATGCCCTGGGGAAGTGGGTGAGTTGGAGGGAGAGAGGCCCCGGGGCAGTGGGTGATTTAGAGGGAGGGATGCCCTGGGGAAGTGGGTGAGTTAGAGGGATAGAGGCCCTGGGGAAGTGGATGAGTTAGAGGGAGAGAGGCCCCGGGAAAGTGGGTGAATTAGAGGGAGAGAGGCCCTGGGGAAGTGGGTGAGTTAGAGGGATAGAGGCCCCGGGGAAGTGGGTGAGTTAGAGGGAGGGAGGCCCTGGGGAAGTGGGTGAGTTAGAGGGAGGGAGACTCTGGGGAAGTGGGTGAGTTAGAGGGAGGGAGACTCTGGGGAAGTGGGTGAGTTAGAGGGAGGGAGGCCCTGGGGAAGTGGATGAGTTAGAGGGAGGGAGGCCCTGGGGAAGTGGGTGAGTTAGAGGGAGGGAGACTCTGGGGAAGTGGGTGAGTTAGAGGGAGGGAGGCCCTGGGGAAGTGGATGAGTTAGAGGGAGGGAGGCCCTGGGGAAGTGGGTGAGTTAGAGGGAGAGAGGCCCTGGGGAAGTGGGTGAGTTAGAGGGAGGGAGGCCCTGGGGAAGTGGGTGAGTTAGAGGGAGGGAGACTCTGGGGAAGTGGGTGAGTTAGAGGGAGAGAGGCCCCGGGGCAGTGGGTGATTTAGAGGGAGGGATGCCCTGGGGAAGTGGGTGAGTTAGAGGGAGGGAGACTCTGGGGAAGTGGGTGAGTTAGAGGGAGGGAGGCCCTGGGGAAGTGGGTGAGTTAGAGGGAGAGAGGCCCTGGGGAAGTGGGTGAGTTAGAGGGAGAGAGGCCCTGGGGAAGTGGGTGAGTTAGAGGGAGAGAGGCCCTTTGGAAGTGGGTGAGTTAGAGGGAGAGAGGCCCTGGGGAAGTGGGTGAGTTAGAGGGAGAGAGGCCCTTTGGAAGTGGGTGAGTTAGAGGGAGGGAGGCCCTGGGGAAGTGGGTGAGTTAGAGGGAGAGAGGCCCTGGGGAAGTGGGTGAGTTAGAGGGAGAGAGGCCCTGGGGAAGTGGGTGAGTTAGAGGGAGAGAGGCCCTTTGGAAGTGGGTGAGTTAGAGGGAGAGAGGCCCCGGGAAAGTGGGTGAATTAGAGGGAGAGAGGCCCCGGGGAAGTGGGTGAGTTAGAGGGAGGGAGACTCTGGGGAAGTGGGTGAGTTAGAGGGAGGGAGGCCCTGGGGAAGTGGGTGAGTTAGAGGGAGAGAGGCCCTGGGGAAGTGGGTGAGTTAGAGGGAGAGAGGCCCTGGGGAAGTGGGTGAGTTAGAGGGAGAGAGGCCCTTTGGAAGTGGGTGAGTTAGAGGGAGAGAGGCCCCGGGAAAGTGGGTGAATTAGAGGGAGAGAGGCCCCGGGGAAGTGGGTGAGTTAGAGGGAGGGAGGCCCTGGGGAAGTGGGTGAGTTAGAGGGAGGGAGACTCTGGGGAAGTGGGTGAATTAGAGGGAGAGAGGCCCCGGGGAAGTGGGTGAGTTAGAGGGAGGGAGGCCCTGGGGAAGTGGATGAGTTAGAGGGATAGAGGCCCTGGGGAAGTGGGTGAGTTAGAGGGAGGGAGGCCCTGGGGAAGTGGGTGAGTTAGAGGGAGGGAGGCCCTGGGGAAGTGGATGAGTTAGAGGGAGGGAGGCCCTGGGGAAGTGGGTGAGTTAGAGGGAGGGAGACTCTGGGGAAGTGGGTGAGTTAGAGGGAGAGAGGCCCCGGGGCAGTGGGTGAGTTAGAGGGAGAGAGGCCCTCGGAAAGTGGATGAGTTAGAGGGAGGGAGGCCCTGGGGAAGTGGATGGGTTTAAGGGAGAGAGGCCCTGGGGAAGTGGGTGAATTAGAGGGAGAGAGGCCCCGGGGAAGTGGGTGAATTAGAGGGATAGACGCCCTGGGGAAGTGGGCGAGTAAGAGGGAGGGAGGCCCTGGGCAAGTGGGTGAATTAGAGGGAGAGAGGCCCAAGGGAAGTGGTTGAGTTTAAGGGAGAGAGGCCCCGGGGAAGTGGGTGAATTAGAGGGAGAGAGGCCCCGGGGAAGTGGGTGAATTAGAGGGATAGACGCCCTGGGGAAGTGGGCGAGTAAGAGGGAGGGAGGCCCTGGGCAAGTGGGTGAATTAGAGGGAGAGAGGCCCAAGGGAAGTGGTTGAGTTTAAGGGAGAGAGGCCCCGGGGAAGTGGGTGAATTAGAGGGAGAGAGGCCCAAGGGAAGTGGTTGAGTTTAAGGGAGAGAGGCCCCGGGGAAGTGGGTGAATTAGAGGGAGAGAGGCCCCGGGGAAGTGGGTGAATTAGAGGGATAGACGCCCTGGGGAAGTGGGCGAGTTAGAGGGAGGGAGGCCCTGGGGAAGTGGGTGAGTAAGAGGGAGGGAGGCCCTGGGCAAGTGGGTGATTTAGAGGGAGGGAGGCCCTGGGGAAGTGGGTGATTTAGAGGGAGGGAGGCCCTGGGGAACTGGGCGAGTTAGAGGGAGAGAGGCCCTAGGGAAGAGGGTGAATTAGAGAGAGGCCCAATGTAAGTGGTTGAGTTCAAGGGAGAGAGGCCCTGGGGAAGTGGGTGAATTAGAGGGAGATAGGCCCTGGGGAAGTGGGTGAATTAGAGGGAGAGAGGCTTTGGGGAAGTGGGTGAATTAGAGGGAGAGAGGCCGTGGGGAAGTGGACAAGTTAGAGGGAGAGAGGCCCTGGGGAAGTGGGCAAGTTAGAGGGAGAGAGGCACTGGGGAAGTGGTTGAGTTCAAGGGAGAGAGGCCCTGGGGAAGTGGGTGAATTTGAGGGAGAGAGGCCCTGGGGAAGTGGGCAAGTTAGAGGGAGAGAGGACCTGGGGAAGTGGGTGAATTAGAGGGAGATAGGCCCTGGGGAAGTGGGTGAATTAGAGGGAGAGAGGCCGTGGGGAAGTGGGCAAGTTAGAGGGAGAGAGGCCCTGGGGAAGTGGGCAAGTTAGAGGGAGAGAGGCCCTGGGGAAGTGGGTGAGTTTGAGGGAGATAGGCCCTGGGGAAGTGGGTGAATTAGAGGGAGAGAGGCTTTGGGGAAGTGGGTGAATTAGAGGGAGTGAGACCCTGGGGAAGTGGATGAGTTAGAGGGAGGGAGGCCCTGGGGAAGTGGGTGAGTTAGAGGGAGGGAGGCCCTGGGGAAGTGGATGGGTTAGGGGGAGTGAGACCCTGGGGAAGTGGATGAGTTAGAGGGAGGGAGGCCCTGGGGAAGTGGGTGAGTTAGAGGGAGGGAGGCCCTGGGGAAGTGGATGGGTTAGGGGGAGTGAGACCCTGGGGAAGTGGGTGTTAGAGGGAGAGAGGCCCTGGGGAAGTGGGTGAGTTAGAGAGAGAGAGGCCCTGGGGAAGTGGGTGAGTTAGAGGGAGGGAGGCCCTGGGGAAGTGGATGAGTTAGAGGGAGGGAGGCCCTGGGGAAGTGGTTTAGTTAGAGGGAGAGGCCCCGGGGAAGTGGGTGAGTTAGAGGGAGAGAGGCCCTGGGGAAGTGGGTGAGTTTGAGGGAGAGAGGCCCTGGGGAAGTGGGCAAGTTAGAGGTAGAGAGGACCTGGGGAAGTGGATGGGTTAGAGGGAGGGAGGCCCTCGGGAAGTGGGTGTTAGAACGATAGAGGCCCTGGGGTAGTGGGTGAGTGAGAGGGAGAGAGGCCCCAGGGCAGTGGGTGATTTAGAGGGAGGGATGCCCTGGGGAAATGGGTGAGTTAGAGGGAGAGAGGCCCTGGGGAAGTGGATGGGTTAGAGGGAGGGAGGCCCCAGGGCAGTGGGTGATTTCGAGGGAGGGATGCCCTGGGGAAGTGGGTGTTAGAGGGATAGAGGCCCCGGGGAAGTGGGTGAGTTACAGGGAGAGAGGCCCTGGGGAAGTGGATGGGTTAGAGGGAGGGAGACTCTGGGGAAGTGGGTGAGTTAGAGGGAGAGAGGCCCCGGGGCAGTGGGTGAGTTAGAGGGAGGGATGCCCTGGGGAAGTGGGTGAGTTAGAGGGATAGAGGCCCCGGGGAAGTGGGTGAGTTGGAGGGAGAGAGGCCCCGGGGCAGTGGGTGATTTAGAGGGAGGGATGCCCTGGGGAAGTGGGTGAGTTAGAGGGAGGGAGACTCTGGGGAAGTGGGTGAGTTAGAGGGAGGGAGGCCCTGGGGAAGTGGGTGAGTTAGAGGGAGAGAGGCCCTGGGGAAGTGGGTGAGTTAGAGGGAGAGAGGCCCTGGGGAAGTGGGTGAGTTAGAGGGAGAGAGGCCCTTTGGAAGTGGGTGAGTTAGAGGGAGAGAGGCCCTGGGGAAGTGGGTGAGTTAGAGGGAGAGAGGCCCTTTGGAAGTGGGTGAGTTAGAGGGAGGGAGGCCCTGGGGAAGTGGGTGAGTTAGAGGGAGAGAGGCCCTGGGGAAGTGGGTGAGTTAGAGGGAGAGAGGCCCTGGGGAAGTGGGTGAGTTAGAGGGAGAGAGGCCCTTTGGAAGTGGGTGAGTTAGAGGGAGAGAGGCCCCGGGAAAGTGGGTGAATTAGAGGGAGAGAGGCCCCGGGGAAGTGGGTGAGTTAGAGGGAGGGAGACTCTGGGGAAGTGGGTGAGTTAGAGGGAGGGAGGCCCTGGGGAAGTGGGTGAGTTAGAGGGAGAGAGGCCCTGGGGAAGTGGGTGAGTTAGAGGGAGAGAGGCCCTGGGGAAGTGGGTGAGTTAGAGGGAGAGAGGCCCTTTGGAAGTGGGTGAGTTAGAGGGAGAGAGGCCCCGGGAAAGTGGGTGAATTAGAGGGAGAGAGGCCCCGGGGAAGTGGGTGAGTTAGAGGGAGGGAGGCCCTGGGGAAGTGGGTGAGTTAGAGGGAGGGAGACTCTGGGGAAGTGGGTGAATTAGAGGGAGAGAGGCCCCGGGGAAGTGGGTGAGTTAGAGGGAGGGAGGCCCTGGGGAAGTGGATGAGTTAGAGGGATAGAGGCCCTGGGGAAGTGGGTGAGTTAGAGGGAGGGAGGCCCTGGGGAAGTGGGTGAGTTAGAGGGAGGGAGGCCCTGGGGAAGTGGATGAGTTAGAGGGAGGGAGGCCCTGGGGAAGTGGGTGAGTTAGAGGGAGGGAGACTCTGGGGAAGTGGGTGAGTTAGAGGGAGAGAGGCCCCGGGGCAGTGGGTGAGTTAGAGGGAGAGAGGCCCTCGGAAAGTGGATGAGTTAGAGGGAGGGAGGCCCTGGGGAAGTGGATGGGTTTAAGGGAGAGAGGCCCTGGGGAAGTGGGTGAATTAGAGGGAGAGAGGCCCCGGGGAAGTGGGTGAATTAGAGGGATAGACGCCCTGGGGAAGTGGGCGAGTAAGAGGGAGGGAGGCCCTGGGCAAGTGGGTGAATTAGAGGGAGAGAGGCCCAAGGGAAGTGGTTGAGTTTAAGGGAGAGAGGCCCCGGGGAAGTGGGTGAATTAGAGGGAGAGAGGCCCCGGGGAAGTGGGTGAATTAGAGGGATAGACGCCCTGGGGAAGTGGGCGAGTAAGAGGGAGGGAGGCCCTGGGCAAGTGGGTGAATTAGAGGGAGAGAGGCCCAAGGGAAGTGGTTGAGTTTAAGGGAGAGAGGCCCCGGGGAAGTGGGTGAATTAGAGGGAGAGAGGCCCAAGGGAAGTGGTTGAGTTTAAGGGAGAGAGGCCCCGGGGAAGTGGGTGAATTAGAGGGAGAGAGGCCCCGGGGAAGTGGGTGAATTAGAGGGATAGACGCCCTGGGGAAGTGGGCGAGTTAGAGGGAGGGAGGCCCTGGGGAAGTGGGTGAGTAAGAGGGAGGGAGGCCCTGGGCAAGTGGGTGATTTAGAGGGAGGGAGGCCCTGGGGAAGTGGGTGATTTAGAGGGAGGGAGGCCCTGGGGAACTGGGCGAGTTAGAGGGAGAGAGGCCCTAGGGAAGAGGGTGAATTAGAGAGAGGCCCAATGTAAGTGGTTGAGTTCAAGGGAGAGAGGCCCTGGGGAAGTGGGTGAATTAGAGGGAGATAGGCCCTGGGGAAGTGGGTGAATTAGAGGGAGAGAGGCTTTGGGGAAGTGGGTGAATTAGAGGGAGAGAGGCCGTGGGGAAGTGGACAAGTTAGAGGGAGAGAGGCCCTGGGGAAGTGGGCAAGTTAGAGGGAGAGAGGCACTGGGGAAGTGGTTGAGTTCAAGGGAGAGAGGCCCTGGGGAAGTGGGTGAATTTGAGGGAGAGAGGCCCTGGGGAAGTGGGCAAGTTAGAGGGAGAGAGGACCTGGGGAAGAGGGTGAATTAGAGGGAGATAGGCCCTGGGGAAGTGGGTGAATTAGAGGGAGAGAGGCCGTGGGGAAGTGGGCAAGTTAGAGGGAGAGAGGCCCTGGGGAAGTGGGCAAGTTAGAGGGAGAGAGGCCCTGGGGAAGTGGGTGAGTTTGAGGGAGATAGGCCCTGGGGAAGTGGGTGAATTAGAGGGAGAGAGGCTTTGGGGAAGTGGGTGAATTAGAGGGAGAGAGGCCGTGGGGAAGTGGACAAGTTAGAGGGAGAGAGGCCCTGGGGAAGTGGGCAAGTTAGAGGGAGAGAGGCCCTGGGGAAGTGGGTGAATTAGAGGGAGAGAGGCCGTGGGGAAGTGGGCAAGTTAGAGGGAGAGAGGCCCTGGGGAAGTGGGTGAATTAGAGGGAGAGAGGCCGTGGGGAAGTGGGCAAGTTAGAGGGAGAGAGGCCCTGGGGAAGTGGGCAAGTTAGAGGGAGAGAGGCCCTGGGGAAGTGGGTGAATTAGAGGGAGAGAGGCCGTGGGGAAGTGGGCAAGTTAGAGGGAGAGAGGCCCCGGGGAAGTGGTTGAGTTCAAGGGAGAGAGGCCCTGGGGAAGTGGGTGAGTTTGAGGGAGAGAGGCCCTGGGGAAGTGGATGAGTTAGAGGGAGGGAGGCCCTGGGGAAGTGGGCAAGTTAGAGGGAGAGAGGCCCTGGGGAAGTGGGTGAGTTAGAGGGAGAGAGGCCCTGGGGAAGTGGGCAAGTTAGAGGGAGAGAGGCCCTGGGGAAGTGGGCAAGTTAGAGGGAGAGAGGCCCTGGGGAAGTGGGTGAGTTTGAGGGAGAGAGGCCCTGGGGAAGTGGATGAGTTAGAGGGAGGGAGGCCCTGGGGAAGTGGGTGAATTAGAGGGAGAGAGGCCCCGGGGAAGTGGGTGAGTTTGAGGGAGAGAGGCCCTGGGGAAGTGGGTGAGTTGGAGGGATCGAGGCCCTGGGGAAGTGGGTGAGTTTGAGGGAGAGAGGCCCTGGGGAAGTGGATGAGTTAGAGGGAGGGAGGCCCTGGGGAAGTGGGTGAGTTAGAGGGAGAGAGGCCCTGGGGAAGTGGGCAAGTTAGAGGGAGAGAGGCCCTGGGGAAGTGGGCAAGTTAGAGGGAGAGAGGCCCTGGGGAAGTGGGTGAGTTTGAGGGAGAGAGGCCCTGGGGAAGTGGATGAGTTAGAGGGAGGGAGGCCCTGGGGAAGTGGGTGAATTAGAGGGAGGGAGGCCCTGGGGAAGTGGATGATTTAGAGGGAGAGAGGCCCTGGGGAAGTGGGTGAGTTTGAGGGAGAGAGGCCCTGGGGAAGTGGGTGAGTTGGAGGGATAGAGGCCCTGGGGAAGTGGGTGAGTTTGAGGGAGAGAGGCCCTGGGGAAGTGGATGAGTTAGAGGGAGGGAGGCCCTGGGGAAGTGGGCAAGTTAGAGGGAGAGAGGACCTGGGGAAGTGGGTGAGTTTGAGGGAGAGAGGCCCTGGGGAAGTGGGTGAGTTTGAGGGAGAGTGGCCCTGGGGAAGTGGATGAGTTAGAGGGAGGGAGGCCCTGGGGAAGTGGATGAGTTAGAGGGAGAGAGGCCCTGGGGAAGTGGGTGAGTTTGAGGGAGAGAGGCCCTGGGGAAGTGGATGAGTTAGAGGGAGAGAGGCCCTGGGGAAGTGGGCAAGTTAGAGGGAGAGAGGCCCTGGGGAAGTGGGTGAGTTGGAGGGATAGAGGCCCTGGGGAAGTGGGTGAGTTTGAGGGAGAGAGGCCCTGGGGAAGTGGATGAGTTAGAGGGAGGGAGGCCCTGGGGATGTGGGTGTTAGTGCGATAGAGGCCCTGGGGAAGTGGGTGAGTTAGAGGGAGAGAGGCCCCAGGGCAGTGGGTGATTTAGAGAGAGGGAGGCCCTGGGGAAGTAGGTGAGTTAGAGGGAGAGAGGCCCTCGGAAAGTGGATGAGTTAGAGGGAGGGAGGCCCTGGGGAAGTGGGTGAGTTAGAGAGAGAGAGGCCCTCGGAAAGTGGATGAGTTAGAGGGAGGGAGGCCCTGGGGAAGTGGATGGGTTAGGGGGAGTGAGACCCTGGGGAAGTGGGTGAGTTAGAGGGAGAGAGGCCCCAGGGCAGTGGGTGATTTCGAGGGAGGGATGCCCTGGGGAAGTGGGTGAGTTAGAGGGAGAGAGGCCCTGGGGAAGTGGGTGAGTTAGAGGGAGAGAGGCCCTGGGGAAGTGGGTGTTAGAGGGAGAGAGGCCCTGGGGAAGTGGGCGAGTTAGAGGGAGAGAGACTCTGAGGAAGTGGGCGAGTTGGAGGGAGAGAGGCCCTGGGGAAGTGGGCGAGTTAGAGGGAGAGAGGCCCTGGGGAAGTGGGTGAATTAGAGGGAGAAAGGCCCGGGGAAGTGAGTGAATTAGAGGGAGAGAGGCCCTGGAGATGTGGGTGAGTTAGAGGGAGAGACACCCCGGGGAAGTGGGTGAGTTAGAGGGAGAGAGGCCCTGAGGAAGTGAGTGAATTAGCGGGAGAGAGGCTCTGGGGAAGTGGGTGAGTTAGAGGGAGAGAGGCCCTGGGTATGTGGGCAAGTTAGAAGGAGAGAGGCTCCGGGGAAGTGGTGGCCTGAGGGAGTGGTTTTGTGCAACAAATTAGCTGCTGCATTTCTTACAGTACAACAGTGACTGTTCTTCAAAAAGCACATCATTGGCTGTAAATACTTTGGGACATTCTGGGGTTGTGAAGGGTGCTATTTAAATGCAAGTTCTTTCCTCTACCTAATGCCAATTAATGAGAGTGTCACAGGGACAGATCTCCCTGTGCCCCGGAATCGATCCATTCGTGCCCAGGAATGACCGCCTGTACTTGACTATTGTGGACGTTTGAGGAAGGAGATTTCTGTTGATCAATAGCATAAATTAGCCTTCCTTCCCTGAGCATTGCAGCACCAAATAGCTCATAGATCACTCGTCGGCTTATAGCTCCTATTAAACACTGCCATCAGTTTCCATCTTACCCACACACACATAAAAGAGAAAGCCAGGGAAATCAATACAGCATCTCTTGGGGAGAATCACAGAACAAGTCAAAGTCGAGTTGAATGCCATAACATTTTTTCAGGAGAATGGGCATTAATGGTGTTATTCAGCTGTGGCTCAGTGCATAGCACTCTCACTCATCAATTAGGAGGTTGGGGGTTTACTCCAGGATTTGAGCACAAAATCTAGGCTTACACTCCAGTGCAATACTGAATGAGTGCTGTACTGTTGGAGGTGCCATTTTCGAATGACACTTTAAACCTGTTTGCTCTCTCGGGTGGATCTAATGGATCCCATGGCTCTATTTTGAAGAAGAGCAGGGGAGTTATACCCAGTGTCCTGGACAGTGTTTATTCCTCAATAAACATCACAAAAACATGATCTGGTCATTATCACATTGCTGTATGTGGGAGCTTGCTGTGTGTAAATTGACTGCCACATACCAACAATGACGACAGTTCAAAAATATTTAATCGGCTGTAAAGTTCTTTGGGATGGCCTGAGGTCGTGAAAGGTGCTATATAAATGCAAGTCTTTTTATCTTATGAGAGGAAGTGACAAAGTTGATTGATGAGGGAAGGACTGTAGATGTCATATACATGGACTTCAGTAAGGCATTTGATAAGGTTCCCCATGGTAGGTTGATGGAGAAAGTGAAGTCGCATGGGGTCCAGGGTGTACTAGCTAGATGGATAAAGAACTGGCTGGGCAACAGGAGACAGAGAGTAGCAGTGGAAGGGAGTTTCTCAAAGTGGAGACGTGTGACCAGTGGTGTTCCACAGGGATCCGTGCTGGGACCACTGTTGTTTGTGATATACATAAATGATTTGGAGGAAAGTATAGGTGGTCTGATTAGCAAGTTTGCAGACGACACTAAGATTGGTGGAGTAGCAGATAGTGAAGGGGACTGTCAGAGAATACAGCAGAATATAGATAGATTGGAGAGTTGGGCAGAGAAATGGCAGATGGAGTTCAATCCGGGCAAATGCGAGGTGATGCATTTTGGAAGATCCAATTCAAGAGTGGACTATACAGTAAATGGAAAAGTCCTGGGGAAAATTGATGTACAGAGAGATTTGGGTGTTCAGGTCCATTGTTCCCTGAAGGTGGCAACGCAGGTCAATAGAGTGGTCAAGAAGGCATACGGCATGCTTTCCTTCATCGGACGGGGTATTGAGTACAAGAGTTGGCAGGTCATGTTACAGTTGTATAGGACTTTGGTTCGGCCATATTTGGAATACTGCGTGCAGTTCTGGTCACCACATTACCAAAAGGATGTAGATGCTTTGGAGAGGGTGCAGAGGAGGTTCACCAGGATGTTGCCTGGTATGGAGGGCGCTAGCTATGAAGAGAGGTTGAGTAGATTAGGATTATTTTCATTAGAAAGACGGAGGTTGAGGGGGGACCTGATTGAGGTGTACAAAATCATGAGAGGTATAGACAGGGTGGATAGCAAGAAGCTTTTTCCCAGAGTGGGGGATTCAATTACTAGGGGTCACGAGTTCAAAGTGAGAGGGGAAAAGTTTAGGGGGGATATGCGTGGAAAGTTCTTTACGCAGAGGGTGGTGGGTGCCTGGAACGCGTTGCCAGCGGAGGTGGTAGACGCGGGCACGATAGCGTCTTTTAAGATGTATCTAGACAGATACATGAATGGGCAGGAAGCAAAGAGATACAGACCCTTAGAAAATAGGCGACATGTTTAGATAGAGGATCTGGATCGGCGCAGGCTTGGAGGGCCGAAGGGCCTGTTCCTGTGCTGTAATTTTCTTTGTCCTTTGTTCTAGGTATCCGCTGTACATACCAACTGGATACCCAAAATTCACATGTGCCCATGTGTACTCCAATCGTCCATGGAATTAAATATCATGCAGTTCGTAAAACAGGCAACTGATCTGATTCCGCCTGTTTTGCATCACCATCGAAGAAAAATTTCTAGCCCAAAAAGTTTCTCCTGCACTCGTTCAAAGCTCCATCACCAGGATCTGATGCTCCGCTGTTACCCCTGTCCATGACAAACTTTATTGCCTTCCTATCCACTCCCCCAATGGAACATATTCTAAATCCTTATCCTTCCTATTTCTACAACTTCCCCCAGGTCTACATGACAGCGCTTTGCTTCCGGTCTCTTTTCCAATGGCCTGTTGCTCCCCAGATCCCCATCCCACTTTTTGATCCACCATTAGCCACAGGGTCTTCAGCTGTCTTCACCGTCTCTCTGATATCACCATCCCCTAACCCCCTCTCACCCCCATCCTTGAAATCTCTCTCCCCTCCTTCAGAAACCTCCTCAACACCTACTCCTTTGGTTATGGCTTCAGATACCTCCTTCAACACTTGCTGTCTGATTTGATTTTTGGGTATTTATAAGAAGGTAAGAAATAGGAGCAGGAGTAGGCCATATGACCCCTCGAGCCTTCTCCTCCATTCATGGCTGATCTACTACCTCAGCTCTACCTTCCTGCCCTCAACCCATATCCTTCAATTCCCTTTGAGCCCAAAAATCCATCGATCTCAGTCTTGAGTGTACTCAACTACAGAGCATCCACTGACCTCCAAAAATATTCGGAAGATAAGTTTTCTCCAATTAAAGGCATGTTATAAATATATTGTTGTTGTAGGTGGGTCACCATCAACATGGAGTAGTTTCAAACTGGCAGAACCAGCCTGCTTAAAGGCAATGTCAAAGGGCGGGAGATTCGTGCTGTTCCGTCCAAAGCTGAAAGAGATCGCTCCACTCCCACAGAGAAAGAAAACGACTGATAAAAGGAGAGCTTCTCTTAAAATATTAAGGAAGCTAGGGCAAAGGTCATAGTGCCAAAGGACATCAGTGTGATCAAAGAGATAAGGAGAGGCAAAGGGATTATACTCCAAACTAGCAATCGGAAGAGATGGATGAAGGAGAGGTTTCTTGTAAACTGTGTGCTCGCTCGTAACCTCCCTGAGATTAAAAAAAGGTGTTTACAAACTGCAGACGTTTTATCACAAAAAGCTGCCAAGCAAAAAACAAAGGTAAAGTGATACCTACTGTGGTGTCAACATGTGAGACTGCACGCTGACAAGAGCAGATTTATTACCTAGGTCTGGAGTGGGCTTGTAAGATGGAACAGGACCAAAGATATGTACAAGCGAATGTACAGCTTGATAATTGTCATAATAAATAATAAATGTTACTTATAACTGAGTTGAGGGAAAATGCTTTTCCATGTACCTCTCCCAAACCCCTGGCAACAGCTGTGTCACATGGGACCTGATAAATTTTGTATAAAAACAGATCTCACGCTACTGTACAGTGTGAAGCTTGTAATTTATTGCAGTGCCAACGACGGGGCAAGCAGGGAGGAGTCTGATGATTTGTTACACAGCTCCAGTCAGCACAACAGGAGGTGATTTGCTCCCAATCAAGGCCGGTGACATCTCTCCTGGTTATGAACCCTTGCCGGTAAAACTATCTAAATTCCATAGCAAGCACAGGGAGCAGCGAGGGCCTACAGTGCACAATGCAACAGTTGAAAAGAGTGGGAGAGAAGGCGAGGTCAATAAGGATCTCATGGTTAATAGACAACAAGTGCAGGCTTTTAGGCCTGCTGGTTGTGCAAGGAAGAGGTGGTCATTGGAGGTGAGTTTGGTGTCCCAAAAAAGAATGGGCTAGGGTTAGAGATGGTGGAATGTGTCTTGATTTCAACATAGAATGGAAGGAGCCTGTCCTGCCACTCAGTCAGGTCATGGCTGATCTGTGCCTCAACTCCACTTCCCAGCCTTCGATCCCTATCCCTTGATACTCTTACCTGATCAACAAAAATCTGTCGATCAGAGGCTTTCAAATCTTAAATTTCCCCCCAGCATCCACAGCCTTTTGGGGGAATTAAGTTCCAGATTTCTACCACCCCTTGTGTGAAGAAAGTGCTTCCTAATTTTATGCTTGAAGGGCCTCGCCTGAATTTTAAGATTATGTCCCTTTATTATACCCCCCACGAAGGAATCCGTTTCTCTGAATGTGCCCTATTGTATTACTTCCAATCATTTTAAGCACCTTTGTTAGATCACCATTTAATTTGCCGGTATCAAATTTCTCTCCTTGCTTTTAAAGTGACAGAAATTAGGCTTGACATACTGAACCAACAAGGGAGATGATGGTCACAACAGGCACAATACACATTAATGCAAAGAGCATTTGTGCTTGCAAATAATGCAAGTTTATATAGACTGATCAGCAATATGAATGGAAGAAGCTGTGCTGTTTGAGCTCAGGTATTCAATGGGCAAGGAGGAATGCAATAGACTTTAACTATACGTGGTGATCGTGAGATAGTCAATTTAGTTTGAATCCCTTGGGGCTGAACCATCGCTCAATCACAATAGTTGTTCTGGGCAAGTTCAGTTGATTGACAATGATAGGGGGTAGAATGCATTCTAGTGGTCATTTAATGAAAATCCATTGAATATTTGACAAGCTTATGCGAAAAGATGGTTAATGCACTTTTAAAACTAATGGGCTGTATAGATCGTAAGCACTTACTGCTATAAGTGCTGCATGTCTCAAAAATGTAACCGGTTTTCCGTAAGCAAAGTCACCATATTGACTGCATGGATAGTTTGGAATTTGTGACAAGGCTGTAAAACAGTTAGAATGAATCACAATAACATCATCATCGTCATGATGAGATGTTAAACCAAGGGTCCCTTCTGTCTGCTCAGGTAGTTGTGTGAGATCCTTTGGCTGTTCTCGAAGGATATATATATATGTACTCAATTTAAAACTTATTTGCCTCAGGATGTCCAAAGTGCCTTGTAGCCAAATGTTGGCCAAGACACTGGAGAGAATTCCCCTGCTATTCTTCGAAATACTGGCTGTGGGATCTTTTACATCCACCTGAGAGGGCAGATAGGACCTTGGATTAACGTGTCATCTGAAAGGTGACACCTCCAACAGTGCAGCACTCCCTCAGTGCTGCACTGGAGAGTTCACAGTCAAATTTCTGGTGTGGGATTTTGAAGCTACAACCGTCTGTCTCAGAGGTGAGAGTCCTACACACTGAGCCACAGCTGATACTAAGGCAGAATTTTACTGGCCCCAGGCTGGCAGGAATGGAGGCGGGGGTGGTAAAATAGCGGGAAGCCGATTTGGGATGTCTCCCCAACATGGTCCTGCTGCTCCAAGGAGGAGGCCAGCCAATTTGAATATTTAAAGGCCCTATTAAGTGCTATTTTATGGGGCTGGTGGTAATTTTGATGATGGCAGGGTGGCTGCCAGCTTCATGGAGATGGGGTCCATGTGGCAGCCCAGTGGGGCCATCAGAACCTGAGGCTCCATGACCCAAAAGGATAGCCCCCATGTCCCCAGTGGGCCATCCGGAGGGGTTTACCCTCCGTCCCATGGGGCCCACTGCCCTCAGTGCTCGAAATTTTAATTTCTAACTTACCTCTCTTAGGCGCCTCCAACTTGAAGTGCCCCCGACGTCTCTGACCTGCCTGTGCCCACCTCTCTTGGTGGTGCTGCTGAGGCTTCAGAGCTGCTGGCCCTGTGATTGGGCCTGCAGCATCAGGGGCCTGACCTCCATCCTTTAGTGGACAGCGGTCCCAGAGTCGGCCAATTAGGAGGCTGCCTCTGGGAAAATTGCTGAGTCGGTCCCGCCATTTGATCCCGACATCAGGGTCCTGAAGAATACGGGAAAGTCAACCCCTTGGAGTAAGGTTAGTTTTTCCAGTCTCCCATCCAACATTCCTCCCTCAACCAATACCACTGAAAAACAGATTATCTGATTATTTGCTCGTTGTGGGACCTTATGCAAAAACCGACTGGCAAGTTTAGCTGAAAGTAATTCATTCACAAACCACTGACCACCTCTAGGCGCTTACCCATTGCCTCTCGAGACAAGGAGGCCAAAGAAGAATTCATTGGCTGTGAATTGCTGTGTAAATTTAAAAGTTTTTTTTTGATTCGAGCAACAACACCAACTTATAGAACATAGAACATAGAACAGTACAGCACAGTACAGGCCCTTCAGCCCACGATGTTGTGCCGAACCTTTAACCTAATCTAGGATCAAACTACCTACATACTCTTCATACTACTATCATCCATGTACCTATCCAAGAGTCGCTTAAATGCCCCTAATGTATCTGCTTCTACTACCACTGCTGGCAGTGCATTCCACGCACCCACCACTCTCTGTGTAAAGAACCTACCTCTGACATCTCCCCTAAACCTTCCTCCAATCAACTTAAAATTATGCCCCCTGGTGATAGCCCTTTCCACCCTGGGAAAAAGTCTCTGGCTATCCACTCTATCTATGCCTCTCATCATCTTGTACCCCTCTATCAAGTCACCTCTCATCCTTCTTCGCTCCAATGAGAAAAGCCTTTCTTCGTAAGACATGCCCTCCAGTCCAGGCAGCATCCTGGTAAATCTCCTCTGCACCCTCTCTGAAGCTTCCACATCCTTCCTATAATGAGGCGACCAGAACTGAACACAATATTCCAAGTGTGGTCTAACCAGGTCTTTATAGAGCTGCAGCATAACCTCGCGGCTCTTAAACTCAATCCCCCTGTTAATGAAAGCCAACACACCATACGCTTTCTTAACAACCCTATCAACTTGGGTGGCAACTTTGAGCGATCTATGGACATGGACCCCAAGATCCCTCTGTTCCTCCACACTGCCAAGAATCCTGTCTTTAAGCCTGTATTCTGCATTCAAATTCGACCTTCCAAAATGAATCACTTCACACTTTTCCAGGTTGAACTCCATCTGCCACTTCTCAGCCCAGCTCTGTATCCTGTCAATGTCCCGTTGCAACCTACAACAGCCTTCCACACTATCCACAACTCCAGCAACCTTTGTGTCATCGGCAAACTTGTTAACCCAGCCTTCCAATTCCTCATCCAAGTCATTTATAAAAATCACAAAGAGCAGAGGTCCCAGAACAGATCCCAGCGGAACACCACTGGTCACCGAGCTCTAGGCTGAATACTTTCCATCTACTACCACCCTCTGTCTTCTATTTATATAGCACCTTTAATGTAATAAAACATCCCATTACAGGAGCATTATAAAACAAAATATGACACCGAGCCACATAAGGAGGTATGAGGACAGCTGACCAAAAGCTTGGGAAAAGAGGTAGGTTTTAAGGAGCCTCCTAAAGGAAGAGAGGGAGGCAGAGAGGTTTAGGGAGGGAATTCTAGAGCTTAGGGCCCAAGCAGCTGAAGGTACGGCCACCAATGATGCAGCAATGAAAATGGGGGATGCATAAGAGGCCAAAATTGGAGGAGTGCAGAGATCTCAGAGGATTGTTGGGACTAGAGGAGATTACAGAGATCGGGAGGGGTGAAGCCATGGAGGGATTTGAAAACAAGGATGAGAATTTTAAAATTGAGGCATTGCTGGACTGGGGTAATGGATAAACAGGACATGGCAGAGTTTTGGATGAGCTCAAGTTTATAGAGGGTGGAAGATGGGAGAGTGTGGAATAGTCAAGGCTGGAACTTACAAAGGGGCGGATGAGAGTTTCAGCAGCAGATGAGCTGAGGTGGGATGTACACAGGTGATGCAATCTTGTATACAAAGGTGCCATTCTCAATCCCCACCCGGAGAAACATCTCAATCGGTACACATCGATAGTTCTTGGACCTTGAGTACTTTAATACTTTCAGAGTATCTCTGTTTAGAACACCTCCTCTTGAAATTAGCTCCTTGAGTGTGTACCATTGTGACATGTTTCAGACAAAATCTTGCAGAGCACTCAACAGGAAGCATTTGATTAAACAAGAGTCTTAAATTCACTGGTTACCTCCTCCTCCCCCATTCCCCCCCCTCCACCCTCTCCAAGTTGGCATCTCCAGCTGATGCTCAACACTTGGAATTTAATTAAATGTCATATTGCACGGATTACCATTCAGCAAGCCTGAACTTTGACATTACTGAAATTATTTTGAGATCTATTAGATTTAAGACGTTGTTTAAAAGTGCTGTGTTTTCTAGTTCCCTGCGTGTCTAAGTTGCACAGCATCACTTGCTCTGATCTAAGTCTGTTGTGAGGTGATCGTCCAAAAAGTAGGTTAAATTGAACACATCCTTCTGCAGAACGTCCTGCTAGTTTCTTTCATTGTTGGAATTTATTTTTTGATTCCCCGTTTTCTTCTCCCCTTCCTCTTCTGAATACACTGACTCTTGTCTAGCTGAGATTCCACCTGCCCTCAGCTGGGTGACCATTCTCCAAGTTGGCCTTCCAGACTGAGATATTCGAAGATGGGATGCACCATCCCACATATCTTCCACCAGGAGTCAATCAAAAAGCAAACACCCTCGGTTGAATTAATCTTTGAGCGGTTTGTTACAACATTATATGATATTAATTCCCCCTTCCCAATGGCTGGTGTCTATTCACCCTGCCCCCAATTGTCTGATGGACATACCCTTTCCCCTTACCACTGCCACAAGAATAATACTGAATCTTAGGGATTAGAAGATTCTAGTCTCCTGCCTCTTCTGATTTAGTAGATCTGAACCAGGGCAACACGTCGAATCATAGAAAGTTTAAGGCACAGAAAGAGGCCACTTGGCCCATCGTGTCTGTTCCGGCCGAAAAACGATCCATCTATTCGAATCCCACCTTCCAGCATTTGCTCCGTAGCCCTGCAGCTTACGGCACTTGAGGTGCATATCCAGATTCCTTTTGAATGAGTTGAAGGTCTCTGCCTCAACTACCCTTTCAGGCAGTGAGTTCCAGACCCCCACCACCCTCTGCGTGAAAAAAGGTTTTCCTCATCTCCCCTCTAATTTTTCTATCAACCACTTTAAATCTATGCCCCCTCGTCACTGACCTCTCTGCTAAACTGATTAGACCCTTCACCTCCACTCTATCCATGCCCCTCACAATTTTGTATATTTCAATCAGATCTCCCCTCAGCCTTCTCTGTTCCAAGGAGAACAACCCCAGCCTATCCAATCTTTCCTCATAGCTGCATTTTTCCAGTCCTGGCAACATCCTCATAAATCTCTTCTGTACCCTCTCTAGTGCAATTACATCCTTTCTGTAATGAGGTGACCAGAACTGCACACACTACTCAAGTTGTGGCCAAACCAATGAGTTATACAGTTCCAGCATAACCTCCCTGCTCTTATATTCTATACCTCAGCTAATAAAGGAAAGGATTCCATATGCCTTCTTAACCACCTTATCGACCTGTCCTGCTACCTTCAGGGATCTGTGGACATTCACTCCAAGGTCCCTCACTTCCTCTACACTTCTCAGTATTTTCTAATTTATCGTGTATTCCTTTGCCTTGTTTAACCTCCCCAAATGCATTACCTCACACTTCTCCAGGTTGATTTCCATTTGCCATTTTTCTGCCCATCTGACCAGACCATCAATATCTTCCTGCAGCCTACAGCTATCCTCACTATTTACCAGACGGCCAATCTTTGTGTCGTCTGCAAACTTCTTGATCATGCCCCCTACATTTACGTCCAAATTGTTAATATGTACTACAAAAAGCAGGGGACCCAGTACTGAGCCCTGCGGAACGCCACTGGAAACAGCCCTCCAGTTGCTAAAACAGCCGCCAACAATCACCCTTTATTTCCTGCCACTGAGACAATTTTGTATCCACCTTGTTGCATTTCCCTGGTTACCATGGGATTTAATTTTTTTAACCAGTCTGCCATGTGAGACCTTGTCAAAAGCCTTGCTAAAATCCGTATGGACCACATCAACTGCACTACCCTCATCTATCTTCCTTGTAACTTATACAGAAAATTCGATCAAGTTGGTCAAACAAGATCTTCCCGTAACAAATGCGTGCGGAAATGCCATTGACCTCAATGTGAAGCAAGCCTGCAGGCAAATAATCCAGGGTTTCTGCTCCTCATTGCTACCCAGCGATGCCCACTGGCAACTGACTTGGGGTATCAGAGCTACTAGGAACTGTGAAGCCATAATACAGCAACTTGAGCAGAGAAATAAAAGATTGTAAAAAAGTAGAGGTACATGGGATCAAATGAGGTCCGTTCTAGCCTAAAATTTGATGAGAGAAGGCCAGAACAGCGCAGAGTGAAACACTTTTACTTACATTTCTCCCACTGAAATTCTGTCAGCAAAGCCCATTAGGAAGAGCAATCTTGGCTAGTGATTATCACCAATAATACTGTCGCTCATGGGACTTGTCAACAAAGAATGACAGATCATTATCAGCTTCATCTGGGGAGATACAATGGCTGTGGGCACACGATTGAATGTGAGACTCTATCATCCTTGTGCTGTGTGTAATCATGTGTGTCAGCCATGGCTCAGTGGTAGTGCTTTGGAGTCAAAGGAACATGGGTTCACATCAGACTCCAGAAACTTGAGTATATAATCCAGGCTGACACTCCCAGTGTAGTATCAAGGGAGCACTACACTGCAGTGTTGGGAGGTAGCATCTTTTAAAATTGACATTAAACTGAGGCCCCGTCTGCTCTTGTAATATTTCCCATGCTGCTATTTTGAAGAAGAGCAGGGGAAATTTTTCTGGTGTCCTAATTTTTATCCCTCAGGCACATCACTTTTACTGACAGATTATCTGGTCATTATCACGTTGCTGTTTGTGGGATGTCGTGAAGACCCACACTTGCCACGAATGAAGCATATTAATTTTGTCATATGAACATTAATTTTAAACTGTTGCTGGAATGAAGAGATGACTTGTTTAAAGAGATCAGCAGTGGCTGGAAAATATTTGCATACTAAGAGATCGTGCCGGGAGACAAGAGAACTGCTCCCTGGTCCAATTAACCCAAATGGATTTTGATCACCAGACATTGAATGTGTAAGAAAGCCAGCATTCCAGGGTGTCTGCTAAGATGGAGAATCCACAAATGCAGAAGTTTGTTAAAACAGCTAGTCACATGACTAACCTGCTGGCCCAGGTTTTTGATTTTGAACTGCTCACAGTACAGTTTGGGAGATTGCAACTGAACCTGGAAGAAGAAAGCCTCTCTCCTGGCTAGCTCTCGCTCTCTCTCACGAATCTCCGGATCCACTGATGTCACTTAAACCTCAAGAGAGAAAAAACTCCTACATTGAAACCGGTTTTAAAGCATGCACTAGGCCCCAACGAAACGGCAAGACTTACTGGCAATCAAAGACTTTGCATCAAACTCAAAGGACTGTAAATAAATCCCATTCATTGCCTCAAATTTTCCCCTTTATTCATTCTACTTTTCTGACTCTATCTGCCTTTGTGTTTATCGTGTATGCATTCCAGCATGGTCCCATCGCGTATTCGTAGTTGTTAACTGAATTAGAGTTTAAGTTTAATAAACTTCCACCTTTCTTGTTTAAATTTAAGAAAACCTGTCTGGTTGATTTCTTTTCCTTACAATTGGAGAGCTGTGAACAAGGGTTCACTAGGTGGGGGCTAAAAACACAATGCTTTTAAAATTAAACCCTGTTACAGTTAAACCAGGCAAAGGCTGAGAGGGAACCCCTAGACCCCTTTTTCACCTGGTCATAACAGGGAGCTTGCTGTGTGCAAATTGGCTGCTGTGTTTCCTACACTACAACAAATTGGCTGTAAAGCACTTTAGATGTGCTTAGGTTGTGAAGGGTGCTATATAAATGCAAGTTCTGATTGGCCGGCAGCTCTCAATGGGTGGGACTTCCGTCGCCAGGGGATGGGCCACTGCTACCCAGTTAAGTGCTTGATTGGCACGTAATGCGGCAGGCCTTCCCGAAAAGAGATGAGGTTTGTTCCTACCTGGCGTCTAGATTGCGCCAGGAGTGAATATAAGTGGGAATTGGGGAAGCAGGAGGCTTATTAACAGCAAGACTAGTACATACAATACAGAGCAAACTATATACAGAACCTTTGTTCAGGGTGTGACAGTGCAGAGTGACCATGATTTCTCGTCACATGACCACATCCGGGTACTTAGCTCATTAGCATACTGAGTTCTTAAAGGGTCATCACTCTTAAAGCAATCATACCAACAGTGGTTGTGCCAGCTCTTTGAAAGAGCTGCCAATAATCCCACTCCCCTGCTCTTTCCCCATAGTCCTGCAAATTTCTCCCCTACAAGTATTTATCCAATTACCTTCTGAAAGCTATTATTGAATCTGCATCCATCGCTCTTTAAGGCAGTGTAATAAAAAAAAAGGCCTGGACAACGTATGTCAGCCAAGAGCGACGTCTCAATTCATTCCATCTTCGCTGCCTCCGGAGAATACTTGGCATCAGGTGGCAGGACCGTATCTCCAACACAGAAGTCCTCGAGGCGGCCAACATCCCCAGCTTATTCATACTACTGAGTCAGCGGCGCTTGAGATGGCTTGGCCATGTGAGCCGCATGGAAGATGGCAGGATCCCCAAGGACACATTGTACTGCGAGCTCGTCACTGGTATCAGACCCACCGGCCGTCCATGTCTCTGCTTTAAAGACGTCTGCAAACGCGACATGAAATCCTGTGACATTGATCACAAGTCGTGGGACTCAGTTGCCAGCGTTCGCCAGAGCTGGCGGGCAGTCATAAAGACGGGGCTATAGTGTGGCGAGTCGAAGAGACTTAGTAGTTGGCAGGAAAAAAGACAGAGGCGCAAGGGGAGAGCCAACTGTGTAACAGCCCTGACAAACAAATCTCTCTGCAGCACCTGTGGAAGAGCCTGTCACTCTAGAATTGGCCTTTATAGCCACTCCAGGCGCTGCTTCACAAACCACTGACCACCTCCAGGCGCTTATCCATTGTCTCTCGAGATAAGGAGGCCAAAGAAGAATAAAAAAAACTACTCAGGTTCTTAGCCAGTCACGTTAAATCTGTCTCCTCTGGTTACAGACCCTACTGCCAAAATACTTCATGATTTTAAATGTCTCTATTCCATCTCCCCTTAACGTTCCTGGCTCTAAGGACGCCAATCTCAGCTTCTCTAGTCTCTCCACATAACTAAAGTCCCTCATCCCTGGAACCATTCTGGTAAATCTGCACCCTCTCCAAAGCCTTGACATCCTTCCTAACGTCTGGTGCCTAGAATTGGTGACGATACTCCAGCTGAGGCCTAGTCAGTGATTCAGTAACTGTTGCAATGTATAAACGCGCAGTCAATTTGTGTTAATGTCCCACTAACAGCAATGCGATAATGAGCAAATAATCACTTAATAGTTAAATATTGACAGGATACCAGGGAGAACCACCCCCCACCCCCCCTGCCCCCAACGCCCCTGTTCTTCTTCAAAATAGTGCTATGGGATCTTTTACTTCCACCTGAGGGAGCAGTCAGGGCTTCAGTTTAATGTCCCATCCAAAATACAGCACCTTTGACAGTGCAGGATTTCACAAGGAGCAGTCAGACTGGATCATGTGCTGAAGTCTCCGGAGTGGGATTTGAACTTACAACCTTTGGGTTCAGAATGCTACCCACTGAGCCATGTCTGTCACTTTATACTCAGTACTGGGCTGAGTTTCCACAACGTTGCTGCACCTTACAGCGCTCTCAGTATTTAATGGATAGCTGAAAAGGCCAGCAGTCTGATCAGACCACCCACAGAAAATGTTTTATTGAAACAATTTACTGCGACAATGGCGCCTAAAACTTCACAGGAAATCAGGTTTTCAAGAATTTAATTATGCTGAGAAATTTCAGAAGCTCAACACTTACATTGCAATAAACGCATAATCCCCCTTCTACCAGACCCAACAGCAGCATCACAAAAACACACATGAAAAGAAAGAAGTTGACATGAATCTCCTCACGGCCCTCAATGGTATTTAGGGAGCGCGTCGAAAGAAAGGCTTGCATTTATGAGTACAGAATCAAGTACAAGGAACTGAAATGTGAAGCCGTTATGTCACTGGGTGCACAGCAAGATCCCACTATTCTGAGCCAGAGGTATGACCCGTTCATTTGAATGAGGGAGCATTTCCTGCATGACTTTGATTTGCACCAAGGGATAATTCACGTTCACTGTACCAGGCCGATGGAGGCCAGATTTAACAGTTTATCCACAGGCTGGCACCTCCAACAAAGCAGCACCCGCCCACCACCCCCCCAACCCACCTTGTGACTGTGCACAGAACAGTTTTGCCTACATAACAACACTCACTGCACTTCAAGGTAATATCACGTGAGAAGCACTTTGATGTGTTTCTGAGAAATTTTAAAAGGCCCTGTGCTAAATACAAGTCTTTCTTTTTAACCCATTTGGAATCATAAAATGATACAACACAGAAGGAGGCCATTCAGCCCATCATGCCTGTGCTGGCCCTTTGAAAGAGCCATCCAATTAATCTCACTCCCTGCAAACCTGCTAATTTTTCATTTTCAAGTATTTATGTAACTCCTATTTGCATATAATTACTGAATCTGCTTCCACCACCCTTTCAGGCAGTGCATTCCAGATCATCATAACTCAATGCGTCGAAAAAAAGTTTTCTCACTTCCCCTTCTGGTTCTTTTGTCAATTCCCTTAAATCTGTGCCCTCTGGTTACCGACCCTCCTGCCACTGGAAAAAGTTTCTCCCTGTATACTCAGAACCATTAATGGTTTTGGATACCTCTGCATTGTATTGGCTGGGAAGTTTTCATATAGATTTTGCTACAAGTGTGTTAAGCCATCGATTATATTAACTATTAATAATGCACAGATTGTTTTACAAATGGATGTATATGTGTATGCATATTGGCAGAAGAATCAGAGGGCAAATGGTGAGAATATTTTTATACAGTGAGCTGTTACGATCTGGAATGCACTGCCTGAAAGGGCAGTGGAAGCAGATTCAGCAGTAACTTTCAAAAGGGAAGTGGCTAAATACTTGAAAAGGAAAAATTTGCAGTGTTGTGAGGAAAGAGCAGTGTAGTGGGATTAAATGGATAGTCCTATGAAAGAGCTGGCAAAGGCACGATGGGCCGAATAGCCTCCTGTGCTGTATGATTCTATGTTTCTACATTTTGCTCTGAATGGCACATAGCCTTAAAATTAGAGCCAGGCCGTTCAGGGGTAATGTCTGGAAGCAAATCTTCACAGAAAGGGTAGTGGAAATCTGGAGCTCTCTCTCACAGAAAGCTGTTGAGGCTGGAGGTCAATTGAAAAAACTGAGATTAAGAGATTTTTCCTGAGTATTACATAGGATTTGCAGCACCGAAACAGGCCTAGTTATGCCTGTCATTTGGTGGGATATGTGGAACATTCCTTGTTCCAATCCTACTCAGACCCCCTCCCTCACCTCTTTTTCCGGTACATTGATGACTATATCGATGCTGCTTCCTGCTCTCGCCCTGAACTGGAAAACTTCATCAACTTTGCTTCCGATTTCCACCCTTCTCCCACCCTTACATGGTCCATCTCCGACACTTCCCCGACTTCTCTGTCTCCATCTCTGGGGATAGGCTGTCTACTAATATTCATTAAACTCTGCTTTTCTCTCCACAGATGCTGCCTGACCTGCTGAGTATTTCCAGCACTTTCTGTTTTTATTACAGAATCAGGCCATTCGGCCCAACAGCACAATGCTGGTAATTATGCTCCACGCAGGCCTCCTCCCACTCTTGTTCATCTAACCCCATCAACAGATCCTTCTGTTCCTTTCTCCCTCATGTGTTAGGTAAGAGAATTAAAAGGAATGGTACAAAGGTGGGTAAATGGAGTCGAGGTGCAAATCAGTCATGATCGGATTGAATCGAGGTGTTGAATGGCCCAGTTCAGTGCCAATGTTCCTAATCCAGAGGTTCTCCAAGTTTGAGTTGCACTGCAGTAAGTTGTTGATTTGAGTTTAATAACTCTAATAGTCGTTTGGTAGTACAGAACTTGAGTATTGCTGAAAATAGAGACATGCTGTCGAAACTTTTCATCTTGCACTCATCAGGACAATCCACAAGAATACCAATGCAAGGGAAAACAACAACTTTATACTGTATGAGAAGAGAGTGCTGATTGGTTGGCAAGTGAATTCTGACTGGTAGAGGCGTTGCCATGGAGAATGCACCAGAATGCACCATCAAAGACATCCTGTGTGACAATGGCTACCCTGATCAGATCATTTCTCGCTGTATATCGCGCAAATTTATGAACGGGCCTAAAGAACGGGCCTGAAAAGTGCCCAGTCTACCTCAAATTACCCTGGAAGGGTAACGTATCCCAAAAATTGGAGCAACAGGTGAAGCTACCTAAAAAGCTTCGACAACATGTCTCTATTTTCAGCAATATTTAATAATTCTGTGAATTTGCAGGCTGGCCTGTCCCAGGAAAGAAATGACGGGTGAAAGCAGCCAGACTGTCATAAAAACCCAACTGCCTCAATAATGGCCATCGGGGCAGGGACGCTGTCATCTTTCCCCCGTCTGGTTTAAAGATCGCTCCAGTCCCTCACTCTGCGGTTGACTCTAATGCCCTTTGAAGTCTCCTAACAAACCATTCAGTTGTAAACGTAACTGGTACAAAGCAAAGAGAAAGCTCAACACCACCTCCTCAGGGCAACTAAGGATGGGTAATAAATGCAGTCTTGCCAGTGATACCCACAACCCATGACTTTTTTTTAAATCCGAAGGTTAAAGCATTAGCACAGATAATAGTCACATGAAATATATTTTGAAATATTTGACCTCCATCGGTCCTTCCATTCACCTGTGCTCCCTCATCCTGGTCCAGTGCACCTGGATTTTAAAATTCAATTCCCTCTTTGGCCATACCCAACTCCCCCCCGCAACCACCCTCCCCACTCCCCGACTGCCCCATCTCATCAGCTCCCTCCAGCACTAGAATTGCCCCCATCGTACCCCCATTCTCCGAGAACGCTACGCTCCTCCAACTCCCTTGCCCTCCGCTCCACGACTGGTAGCCATGCCTTCAGCCTCCTAGGCCCAGAGCTCTGAACTCCCTCCCTAAACCTCACCGACTCTCCTCTCTCTCCTCCTTTAAAACGCTCTTTAAAACCTACTTTGTTCAAGATTTTGGCCAATTGCCCTAATGCTTTTACACTTTGTCTCAGCGCCAACCTTTTGTCTGATTTTGCTACTCTGAAGTGCCTTGTGATGTTTTACTATGTTAAAGGTGCTATCTAAATGGAAGATGTTGTTAGGTGTTGGATCACAGTAAACTAAAAGTACATATTCGTAGCATTATGTTCACATGAAGTAAAGAGCTTTCAACAGTTCTGACAGCTGGCCTTTTACTTTTATTAACCTTTTTGAAGTGTTTTTATTTAATGTGAGAGAACACAACATGTCGCAGGACTGATAAGAGTTTATTGGCACATTTTAGGGTCCAGTGAGATTAAGCTAGGCTTTCAATATCATTGGACAAATATTCAGGCCCCAGTAAGAAAAGATATTTCTTTGCATTATGTTAAGTTACATATGAACGCAGGAATTTAGGGACCAGGAAAAGGTCAACAGCTCCTCTTTTTGTTAGCTTTCACCCTCACCTTATCGCACAATAAAAACAAAAATTGCATTTCTATAGCACCGTTCACAACCTCAGGACATCCCACCGTGCTTCACAGTCAATGAGGTACATTTGAAGTGTAGTCACTGTTGTAATGTAAAAAATACAGCAGCCAATTTGCGCACAGCAAGCTCCCACAAACAGCAATGAGACAAATGAGCAGATAATCTGTTTTCAGTAATGTTGGTTAAGGGATAAATATTGGCCAGGGCACCAGAAGGAATTCATCTCCTCTTCTTTGCAATAGTATCGTGGGGTCTTTTACAGCCACCTGAGAGAGCAGGTGATGGATGGGCTGAATTTAGTGAGCCCGCTGTTGGTCCCAGTGGCGGACCTGAAAGTGGGCACCGTTTCCACTGGTCACTTGAGTGGCCTTCCCACTGCAATCACATGACAGGCAGCCACTTTGCTCAATGGAGCCATGGGGCTTGTCCAATCATGCGACGGGGGCTGGTAGCGAAATGCCCAATATGGCACTGGAGCAGTTGCTGGCGCCATATTTAAAGCCCTGCCAGCTCTGTTTGCCTTGCTGCCTTGCACTCATTTGCTGCTACTGCATCAAATCTGAGACTCATGTTTCAGTAACTCTGGTCAGCACATCCCCCTGGAGGCAGATCCCATGGGATGTCCGAGGCAAAACACAGGGTGGCCCCACAGTTTAGTGATGATTCCCTGAAGATAATCCTCCAGCCTGCAATGGAAAGGCGTGAGAACAGGTCCTCCCTCCTGACCAAGCAGGCCTGGATGGAGATCGCTGAGAAGGTCAGCAGCCATGGGGTCACCCCCCCCCCCCCCCCCCCCACCGGACCTGGTTTCAGCGCCGCAAGAGGGTCAATGCCCTCCTGCATTCTGCCAAGGTGAGTGCTCCACCCCTCTCTCCTTTTTAGCATTTGCAATTGGCTACGCAGGAGAAAGGGGGACATGGGGAGGGAGACACCACAACGGTGATGGCAGAGGGGGTTACGCATCACATCCTGACACATGCATGGCTGCATCTCGGCCACGGGCTGTCTTCTTTCACAGCTTACCCCCATTAGCTCCCCTGACATCTGATGGGAAGATGATCTATATAGGATACCCAGTAGGGGTTGAGGGGCTGATACTAGAAGAATTGTCATGTTGATCTCTTGGTGAAGTATGACTATCTCCCTCTTTCCACTTGCAGGACAACAAAACCCATCAAAGGATGGAGACAGCCCAGACTGGTGGAGGTATCCCTGAACTTTGGCCTCTCTCCACAACCGAGGAAGAGGCATTAGGGTTGGCAGGGACCCAGGGCGGCCACTCCATATCAAATGGAGAGTCTGGAGTCTCCGCACAAGAGAGTGAGGATTGGCTTCCATCAACATGGAGTTCACTTCTGGAGACCCACATCACGTATGGTTGACATGACGAGATCTGCACAGCCTAATCCACACGTGTTTGTGTTCCCTCATGCAGGTCAGTATTCGCAGGAGACTCAACCAGAAGGGGGACAGCTCCTTTTGCATAACTCAGGAGGTGCTACAGTGTTGGAGGTGCTGTATTTCGGATTGAGACATTAAACCAAGGTCCTATCTACCCTTGCAGGTGGGTGTTAAAGATCCCACTGCACTGTTTGAAGAAAAGCAAGGGAGTTCTCTTTGATGTCCTGGCCAACATTTATTTTCTCAGCCAGCATTACTAAAACAGATGATCTAGTCACTTATCTCATTGCTGTTTTTTTGGCTGCTGTGTTTCCTACATTACAACAGTGACTACACTTCGAAAGTACTTTATTAACTGTAAGCTGCTCGGGGACATCCTGAAGTTGGGAAGAAATTGCAGATTATTTTCTTTTTTCTTCATCTGTGAAGCCTCCAGAGGTCAAATAGCCTATCTACCCCTCACTGTTTTGTGGAGACATTAAGAATGACCACTTAGACAAGGTACTGGAGGGCTGCATCCTGACCTTCCCGAAAACCCCACTCCTGCAATTTGTAGAATTATGTATCACAGAAAGAGGCTATTCAGTGTCTTCAGGAAAGAGTGGGAGAAAATAATACTGGAAAAAACAATTCTGGCACACCAGATCAACCTTTAAGTGATTTTAAACAGCACTAAAAAATTTAATTCAATCAACTGAGTTAAAAACTGGAGGATTAAATTTCATAAAAACCTCACTGATGCAGCACAAGATTCATTCTGACTTTGAACAATGAAAGCTAATGATCCTCAATCTGCACCCAGGGCCTCTGAAAAATATCTCCACTGTCTCTCATCTTCTTCACATGACTAAGCTGATTTGCGTGCACGCGAAAGAGAGAGAGAGAGAGAGAAACATCCAGGGAAGCTAATTAACTGAATTAACACCATCATTTCGTATGACATACCATCAGTAGGAAGCTTGCAATTGGCTTCGGGCTAACGTGGAAACAGCCAGTGCTTCCTCGGCCTGAATTCTCTGATGGGCCTCTCAGATCTGCCCTTCCAGTGGATGTCAACAGGACAGATGGCTTGTCTCCAATGGTACAGTTCATCTTTGACATCAATTTAACCTAGTTTGTGCATTAACCGTGCGTTAGCAAAAAAAAACCTTCAGGCAGTTTCAAAAGGTTTGCTCTTCATCCTTCAGGATGTGTTTGATTCTGTGAAGTGAATTTGAAGTCATCATTCCTTTTTAAGAACATTCCACGCTTGCTAATCGCAATATGCCCATTTTCTACAGCAGATTGTTCCTGTGACCTGCCCCTATCCCCGACATCCAGTGCAATGTTTCTCATGTCTGATATATCACACCCATTGTTGCTTATTGCCAATGTTCTTTTTCCCTGATGGGATGTCCATGTATACAGCTAACAAAAAGCGAGACAAAGGAGCTTGTATATATTACGCGGGATAATGGCTGGTGGGGGGATGAATGACAGGATGAGATTGAATCCTCTGCATTTGAGTGACTGGCTCGAAACCAACTTGGGACGGTGTCCACATTTGTGATTCATGTCTGTAGTTCACCCTTGACCTTTTCTTTCATTCTGCACACATACAGGCCTATATATATGCAATTGTGACATGAGTAAGTGCTTGGCAATGGCCTGACATATGCAAATTGACGCGCAGTCACAATTTTGCTGCTTAATAGTCACTTATGTAGTAACTGTTCAGTCTGGTGCAACTCAATTGCCCAATTCTATACTGCTGTATTGGACATAACCGCATTCTGCCTAGACCCTAAGCTCTGGAACTCCCTCCCTAAACCTTTCTGCCTCTGCCTCTCTCTCCTACTTTAAGATGCTCCTTAAAACCAAGCTTTTGGTCACCTATTTTAATATGCATTTAAAGGGAAGCTAGATAAACACATGAGGGAGAAAGGAATAAAAGGGTACGCTGAAGGCATTGGATGAAGAAGGGTAGGAGGAGGCTTCTGGGGTGAATAACCACTCCCCGGGGCCTGATGGGCTGAATGGCTTGGTTCTGTGCTGTAAATAGTATGTAATATTTTGTAATTTCTCCTTACGTGGCTCGGTGTCAAGTTTTGTTTGCTAATACTCGTGTGAAGCACCTTGGAACGTTTTACTACATTCAAAGTGCTATATAAATGCAAGTTATTGCTATAATCCTGAGGTCTTGATACCACCATGGCTGTTTAAGAATTTTAAGTCAGGTTTATTTTAAATCTGGGAATACAAAGCTGGTTATCAGTAAAAGTGGACTTGAAGATTGTTACAAAAGCCCAACTGGTTCACTAATGGCCTTTAGGGAAGGGAACTGCTGTCCTTACCCAGTCTGGCTCCAGTCCTTCACCAATGTGGTTGACTCTTAACAAATCTCTGAAGGTACCCAGTTCAAGTAGAAAGCCCACCAACACCATAGGACACCCAGAGACGGGCAATAGATGTCAGCCTTGCCAGCAACACCCACAGCCCGAGAATACAGTTTAACAAAAGGAGATATTTGGACAGTAAGGCTGACTGGTCAATACAATCTGTGCGTCCTCTAGACTGGGGAGGGGATGGGTTGTATTTAATGCTTCATGTTTCCGCCCTCAGCCTCCCATGTAACATACATCACCATATATACAACAAATACATGCATTCAAGTAGCATCTTTAAAGTAGTAAAACATCCCTAAGGGGCTTCACAGGGGGCAACTATAGAACAAAATGTGACACCGGGCCCCAAAAAGAGATGCAGAAAAAGAACAGTGAGAATGGTGATTAAAAAGTTAGCTTCCCATCGAACTAAGAAGTGCAAAGAGCATCATAAAACTATGTACAGCAGCACGAATGTTGGTATTTCAGTCCAGGTTCTAATCATGAAATCCATACCAATGGATGCAAACATCTTGATTTACAACGATGACCCAAAGGACAGGAGTTGGGGTTTAAAGAGTGTCTTAGAGTGTCTCTAAAGGAGAGGGCGGAGAGGTTTAGGGAGGGAATTCCAGAACTTAGGGCCTAGACAGCTGAAGGGATGGCTGCCAATGGTGGAGTGAAGAAATTTGGGGATGTGCAAGAGGCCAGAATTGGGGGAACGCAGAGATTGCGAGGTTTTGTAGGGCAGGAGGAAATTAGGGAGGAGGCAAGGCCATGGTGGGATCTGAAAACAAGCCTTGCAAAATGTGACTCTAGAGGTTGCACAGAGGGTTTCGTTGACCTGGACGTAGGTTTTAAAGTTGCTATCGTACACTCAGTGCTCTGTCCTGCACACCCTCCCTTCCCCACGTGTGCTCACTGTGTCATCAAGACCCATCCCACTGCCTCCTGCTCCAAGTCATTTTTAGACAGGTTCTGAAACCTGTGGCAATCTTTAACTAACCAAAGACTTTGTTGCTCCTAATTTCTGCTGGCTATCAAACCCCAAAATTGGCGTAAGCCAATTACTCATCTTCTCTTCCTATTTGTTTGAGATTTTTAGCATCTGCACAATGTTACTTAGTTTTTCACTAAGTGCAGCATTCTCAATTATCCAGATGTTCCTGTTTCTGGGTTAATAAATCAGGAATATGTACAGTTTCCCATTTGTTTAAAGGAACTGTCAGTTCCTCATTACCACCAGTATTCATATAATTTGAGCCATGGATAGGTTAATAATCTGTGTAATTTACATATGCAAATGGAACTAATTAGGATAATATATTCATATTATCCTTCAATGTTTGAAAGTGCAGGAGACAATCAATATTAACGATCATTATTTACACATGCAAATCAGGTCTTATCTATTCAATAAATCAATTATATTCCCTAATATTGAACAATATTCTTTCCAGGTAGACAGGTGAGTTGTGATCTTTTTCGAATAACCCGGAAAACTACCCTGTAATTCAGTTGATTCATGCCTCGAGATTTGGTTATTTAACATTATCACTTTTACATAATTGATGTACCATCAAGTCTTATAGTGTTTTTGAGTTATTTGAAGTTTGTTTTGCAATTCATAATCTTAATACATGCAAATTTAATCTTTTTTTAACATTAATGATTTAATCTCTTTCCTCATTATCTATATTAAAAATGCTTCATAGACCATGAAGTTGGTTTAATTTGGGAAACTTTTGGAATTCTCTGCATCATTTCATTCTCAGGATGTGGGTATCACTGGCACGTGCCCCATGCTAGCATGCATACGCGATACACACATGTAAATAGGGACAGAAAAGAGCAGAAGAAAAATCAAATGGAGAGGTTTGAGGCAATCTCTGAAGAGGGGTTTTTACTGTGCTTTGAACTTGCTGTAGTCTATGGCCTGGCTACCCGATCCGAACCTGACTAGACCCGACTATGTGTCAGGTTCAGGTCGGGTCGTTGGGGTCTATATTCCGAGTCCAGCATTCAGGTTCATGTCGAGTCGGGCTGGACAGTGCTGCTTCCGGGAAGCCACGGGATCAGGCTTACCCATGATTTCCCCACAACTCCATCTGCAGGAATAGCCTGCTGGCAGAACGGATGAAGGAGATTCGTGTTGGGTCGGGTGTGAAAAAAATTAAAAGACTCAGGCTTGGGTCGGGTTGGGATTGGCTGCGGTCGGGTCGGGCCTGGGTCGGGTTTTAATTTTATACCTGAGTCAGGCTTTACTGTATTCCTTGATTGTAGGTAGTCTAGCTTTTCTTTGGGGCTCAGTATTCTTCTTAAACCTTGTTCACTGTAGGAGACTTTTCTCTCTTGGGGTTCATATGTCTTCAATGTTTTCCGAAGCTAGTGGGAGCGAGATGACAGCAGACAGGAGAGAGGTGTTCTCAGTCCAGGAGCAAACAGCTTTCTGTGCAAAGTTCAAATTCAAGCAGACAGTTAGTCATGTGATTAAACTGGTCTGACCAGGTCTTCTGTGTTTTGGAGAAGCAGGGACTGGGTCCTTTGTTCCAACATTGTCTGCCAGTATGCAAAAAAGGTCTTTCCGGCGAGGGGCATGGCAATTCCTTGTGATAGGCCCTCTTTTCTTCCCAGCAACATTTAAAAGTTTTTAATGTTCATGTGGCGAAAGAATGTGTGCCTCATTCTTGGGATGACAGCTGACCTGTGACCAAACTATGCATATCTACATGCTCCCCATATCTCTTAATACCGTATTCTTTTTCATTTAATTCTTTCATTGGATGTGAGCATTGCTGACAAGGCCAGTATTTGTTGCTGATCCCTAATTGCCCTTGGATACAAAATTCTATCAATCTTGGTTTTAAGTTTAACCTGCTGTTTGCAGAAGGGAGTTCCAAACTTCGACCATCCTTTGTGTGTAGAAGTGCTTCCTAATTTCACTCCTGAAAGGTCTGGCTCTAATTTTTAGACTATTTTCCCTAGTCCTAGACTAGGTTGGGCAGGGTTTACTGTCAGTACATGCCCTACAATTGGTGTCTGTGCACTAGAATAGGATAATGAATATCTGTTAATGCCACCCAGTAGAAAGGCACAGATTGTGGGAGTGGGGGTACTGGATGAAGACAGCTTTGAGCTTGACTGTGATTCCCCTGCAGCTGAGTAGCCTGTCGTCATTTACTGTCAGGGATCAAGCCCCACTTGAGTACATAATTTCGGCTGACACTCCAGTGCCAGTGCTGAGCGAGTGCCGCGCTATCGGAGGTGCCATCTCGTGGATGAGCCATTAAAGTGAGGCCCCGTCTGCCCTCTTGAATAGGGCTACAAGATTCCGCAGCCACTATTCAAAGAGCAGGTGAGCTCTGCCCACTGTCCCTGGCCAACATTTATCCCTCAACCAACACCTAAAGCAGATTATCTGGTCATTATCACATTGCTTTTCTGGGAGCTTGCTGTGTGCAATTTGGCTGCCACGTTTCCTACATTACAATATGACAACACTTCTAAAGTACTTCATTGATTGTAAAGCGTTTTGGGACGTAGTGAAAGGCACTATATAAATGCAACTCTTTCTTATATACAGAATGGGCTGTTAAATAAGGTACCGGTCATAGTCGTAGAGGCATTATGACATTGAAGGAGACCATTTACCCCATCAGGTCCATGGCGTGTTCATTCACCGAAGGGTATCTGGGATTCCTGGTGCATGCCTTCAGGACAGGAGGGACTTCGAGGCCCAATATGATCTGAGCTTGTAAATTCCAACTCCCGAATGAGCGGGATCCTCCGTATTAAATATGGCTGCCATGCCACCAGTTCCAAACAAATTGTGGTAGGCTGAAAAACGTTAAGTATTTGTGATATAATTATCCATTAGGGGGTGAAAAACAGCTCACCTGTTTTAAAAATTCTGTTATGTGAATACTATTTTAATATTTGCTTTTAAGATGATCTTATCCTTCGCTCGTGTCGCTTTAAACAGGCTCCAGAAGCTGGCTGAGCGTGTCTATCTTGAGGCACAGTGTGGCTTTTGAGCAGAGAGATCCACCATTGACATGCTGTTCCCCCTTCGCCAGCTACAGGAGAAATGCCGTGACCAACAGATGCCCCTCTACGTTGCTTTCATTGATCTCACCAAAGCCTTTGACCTCGTCAGCAGACGTGGTCTCTTCAGACTACTATCAAAGATTGGTTGCCCACCAAAGCTACTGAGTTGGGTCTTCCCCTAGTTAGTTCGAGCTGCCTTAACTCCCTTTCTTCCTTCTCCTTCTGCAAAGTTCTTTCTTTTTCCCTTTCCTGATGCCCTCTCTCCCTTTTCTCACACTCTGGAAAGTTCTCTCTGTTTATTTTTCTTGGAATTCTAATTCTAGTCTTCTCTGTTCTAGCTGTGTATTAGCTAATGTTACCCTGTCTGTTGCTGACTCTAAACTTTTTTCTGTGTCTTCAAGTTCAAGTGCAAAATGATTGGCCACGTATTTTAGGACTTTGAACTTCCTAGCTTTTGGACGGACAGTAATCCCTAACTGCCCAGCTACGTTCCTCATCTCTTCAATAGATAGGGCTTTTAACCTGTCCCAAGTTACTTCACTCTGGTTTAAGAAGGTAATGGCTTCGAAGGTGGACATGTCGGTACTCGAGCAGCGAAAACCACAAGAAAATCTGTATTGAAGTTTCTAAATTTTTGCTCACGATCAATTTGGTTCCACACTTCCAATTTCTCATTTGTCTTTAGGTTGTTATCCCAGACGTGACCCCAAATTTATGTTACGATCAGGTGAGGAGGGCTCACAGGCTCCCCTCTTGTCCTTCCTCTTGTTTGACTGCAACAGGGTTTATTCCTTTTTAAATAGTGAATGTGCTTACCACTTCAATGAGTGGTTAACCTTTTACCTCTGTTGTGATCATAAAAGAACCAATCGGACAGGTTTTCTGGAGTTTAAACAAGAAAGAGATTAGTTTATTGTACTTAAAAACATCTGAACCCGATCTAAATAAAAATAATAAACTACACTACACTTTCACTCACACACACACACACACACACACACACACGAAAATCACACACACACAAATAGATTACAGAGTGATGAGGAATAGTTCGGGTTGGATTAGAGTCCAGAACAAATAAAAATAATATACAGTCTGTGGGGTTTGGTAATTCAGTTGTCGTTCGGCTGAAGTTGTGGTCCTGATGTCCGTGGTTAGTAGATGTTGTTGGAGACAGTGGAGTAGCTGGTCTTCTTCATGGTGGTCTTTGTCTTGGATCTTTTCCAGCCAGCAGGCTAGCTTCAAATGCCCCAGCGTCACATGGAGAGAGAGAGAAAGGTGCTATATAAATGCAAGTTGTTGCCCCATTGCTAATGCTCCTTTGGCTACTGTGTCTCTAAGCCTGAAATTCATTCCTAAATACATCCCCCCTAGTTAACGTAATATTGAACACCTTTGTAAATCCTCTTTCTTTGGCTGTGCTTTGCACTCCAGTTAATCTATCTGCTGTGTCACCTGTCAATATTCACCTTTGCCAACCACCCTGTAAAATGCCCTGTGATACCTATCCATACCTGATGAACACCCAAGGATATTACAGGAAGCGAGGGAAGAGATTGCTGCGCCTTTGGCGATGATCTTTGCATCTTCACTGTCCACTGGAGTAGTACTGGATGATTGGAGGGTGGCAAATGTTGTTCCCTTGTTCAAGAAAGGGAATAGGGATAATCCTGGGAATTATAGCCCAGTCAGTCTTCTATCGGTAGTGGGCAAATTATTGGAGAGGATTCTGAGAGACAGGATTTATGGTTATTTGGAAAAGCATGGTTTGATTAGAGACAGTCAGCATGGCTTTGTGAGGGGCAGGTCATGCCTCACAAGCCTTATTGAATTCTTTGAAGATGTGACAAAACACATTGATGAAGGAAGAGCAGTGGATGTGGCGTATATGGATTTTAGCAAGGCGTTTGATAAGGTTCCCCATGGTAGGCTCATTCAGAAAGTAGGGAGGCATGGGATTCAGGGAAAGTTGGCTGTCTGGATACAAAATTGGCTGGCCCATAGAAGTCAGAGGGTGGTAGTAGATGGAAAGTATTCAGCATGGAGCTCGGTGACCAGTGGTGTTCCACAAGGATCTGTTCTGGGACCTCTGCTCTTTGTGATTTTTATAAATGACTTGGATGAGGAAGTGGAAGGCTGGGTTAGCAAGTTTGCCAATGACACGAAGGTTGCTGGAGTTGTGGATAGTGTGGAAGGCTGTTGTAGGTTGCAACGGGACATTGACAGGATGCAGAGCTGGGCTGAGAAGTGGCAGATGGCGTTCAACCTGGAAAAGTGTGAAGTGATTCATTTTGGAAGGTCGAATTTGAATGCGGAATACAGGCTTAAAGACAGGATTCTTGGTAGTGTGGAGGAACAGAGGGATCTTGGGGTCCATGTCCATAGATTGCTCAAAGTTGCCACCCAAGTTGATAGGGTTGTTAAGAAGGCGTATGGTGTGTTGGCTTTCATTAGCAGGGGGATTAAGTTTAAGAGTTATGCTGCAGCTCTATAAGGCCCTGGTTCGGCCACACTTGGAATATTGTGTTCAGTTCTGGTCGCCTCATTATAGGAAGGATGTGGAAGCTTTAAAGAGGTGCAGATGAGATTTACCAGGATGCTGCCTGGGTTGGAGGGCATGTCCTACGAAGAAAGATTGAGGGAGCTAGGGCTTTTCTCATTGGAGCGAAGAAGGATGAGAGGTGACTTGATAGAGGGGTACAAGATGATGATAGGCATAGATAGAGTGGATAGCCTGAGACTTTTTCCCAGGTTGGAAAGGGCTATCACCAAGGGACATAATTTTAAGGTGATTGGAGGAAGGTTTCGGGGAGATGTCAGAGGTAAGTTCTTTACACAGAGAGTGGTGGGTGCGTGGAATGCGCTGCCAGCGGTGGTAGTAGAAGCAGATACATTAGGGGCATTTAAGCGACTCTTGGATAGGTACATGGATGATAGTAGAATGAAGGGTAGGTAGTTAGTTTGATCTTAGAGTAGGTTAAAGGTTCGGCACAACATCGTGGGCCGAAGGGCCTGTACTGTGCTGTACTGTTCTGTGTTCTATGTTCTATGTTCTTAACACTATAGAAATGTGAGTTATCCAGGATATCACCTCCTGAGACTGTCAGAATGTCTGAATATTGCTGTACTATTATTACTAGTTAAACTAGCTTTGATCCCAATACTCTGCCTTCCATTCTCATTCAACAAGGCTGAGAACTTTTAATTTTGCCACAAAATGATTTTCTCAATTGAAGACTGTATGCTTTCCTCAACCATTAATAATTTGCTGTTGGAAGAAGATAAGAGATTAACTGTATTAGTTTAGTCCCTTGGGTTCCATTAGGATCTCTGAGATGAACCAGACCATTAGAGACGGCTGTTCATGAGCAAACATCAATTCAGTAACACAACATGGAAATGATTGCTATTGAAATTTTTTATTCACCAGACAACAATTAAGAGATGACACTTCACCTCAGAACACAGAAAATGCCCCGTGAAAAGAACTTTTTCATGTTTCATCCTTGTTTTCAAATTCTTCCATGGCCTCACTGCTCTCTATCTCTGTAACTGCCTCCTGCCCACAACCCGACGGCATATAAAAAATGGCTGAAGGCACCAGATACTGCAAAGGCTATCGGTCCTGACAACATCCCGGCTGTAGTACTGAAGACTTGTGTTCCAGAACTTGCCGTGCCCCTAGCCAAGCTGTTCCAGTACAGCTACAACAATGGCATCTACCTGGCAATGTGGAAAATTGCCCAGGAATGTCCTGTCCACAAAAGGCAAGACAAATCCAATCCGGCTAATTATCGCCTCATCAGTCTACTCTCGATCATCAGCAAAGTGATGGAAGGTGTCATTGACAGTGCTATCAAATGGCACTTACTCAGCAATAACCTGCTCACTGATACTCAGTTTGGGCTCTGCCAAGGCCACTCGGTTCCTGAGCCCATTACAGCTTTGGTCCAAAGAGCTGAATTCCAGAGGTGAGGTGAGATTGACTGCTTTTGACATCAAGGCAGCATTTGACTGAGTATGTCATCAAGGAGCCCTAGCAAAGCTGGAGTCAATGGGAATCAGGGGGAAAACTCTCCGCTGGTTGGAGTCATACCTAGCACAAAGGAAGATGTTGTGCATTTTGGAGGCCAATCATCTCAGTCCCAGGGCATCATTGCAGGAGTTCCTCAGGGTAGTGTCTTCAGCTGCTTCATCAATGACCTTCCCTCCATCATAAGGTCAGAAGTGGGGATGTTCACTGATGATTGCACAATGTTCAGAAATGCAACAAGACCTGGACAACATTCAGGTTTGGGCTGATAAGTGGCAAGTAACATTCATGCCACACAAGTACCGGACAATGACCATCTCCAACAAGAGAATCTAACCATTTCCCCTTGACATTTGATGGCATTACCATTGCTGAATCCGCACTACCAACAACAACCTGGCAGTTACTATTGAACAGAAACTTAACTGGACCAACTATACAAATACTGTGGCTACAAGAGTAGCTCAGAGGCTGGGAATTCTGCAGCGAATAACTCACCTCCTGACTCCATCATCTACAAGGCACAAGTCAGGAGTGTGATGGAATATTCTCCACTTGTCTGGATGAGTGCAGCTCCAACAACACTGAAGAAGCTTGACATCATCCAGAACAAAGCAGCCTGCTTGATTGACACCCTATCCACCACCTTCCACATTCACTCTCTCCACAACCAGCAGCAGTGTGCACCAGCTACAACAGGGTTGTCCAACCTTCTCGGGCAGAGGGCTGCAGATTGGAAGGAAGCAAAACTGGTAACTTGTCAGGGGTGTGGGAACCAGGAGCAAGTATCAGAGAGGAATGCCAAGGTGCACAGAATACTGTGGGAGATAGACAGCATGAGAGTAGGGAATAGTAAATTATTAGGTGGGGTCAGAGTAATAAAGTCTGAATCAGGGTTAATGTGCATGTATGTGAATGCATGGAGAGCATTAATAAGACTGGTGAGGTACAGGCACAGATTGCAATGTGGAAATATGATGTTGTGGCTATAACAGAGACCTGGCTCAAATAAGGGCTCAAATACAGGTGTTCAGGAAAGATAAGAAAGGGAAAAAAGGGGGAGGGGTGGCGGTATTGATTAAGGAGAGCATTGCAGTGCTGAAGAAAAAGGATGTCCCAAAGGGGTCAAGGACAGAATCAATTTGGCCAGAGCTAAGGAACAAAAAAGGTGCAGTTACATTGCTCAGTGTTGTCTATAGGCCACCAGCTAGGGGGAAGGACGTGGAGGAACAAATTTGCAAGGAAATTACAGAGAGGTACAAAAATTATAGGGTAGTTATTATGGGGGACTTTAATTATCCAAACATAGACTGGGATAATAATAGTGTAAAGGGCCGTGAGGGGCAAGAGTTCCTAGAGTGCGTTCAGGAAAATTTGCTCCAACAGTGTGTTGCTAGTCCAATGAGAAAGGAAGCACTGCCAGACCTGGTTCTTGGAAATGAGGTGGGCCAAGTGGATCAAGTATCAGTAGGAGAGCATTTAGGAGATAGTGATCATTGTATCATAAGGTTTAGGCTGACTATGGAAAAGGACAAAGAGCAATCCAGGGTAAGAATAATTAACTGGGGAAGGCCAACTTCAATGGGGTAAGAATAGAGCTGGGGCGAATAAATTGGAGTCAAAAGCTGGTAGGAAAACTGATAGATGAACAATGGGCTACCTTCAAAGAAAAGATAGTTTGGGCACAGTGAAGGTATGTTCCCTCTAAGGGAAAAAGTAGGGCAAATAAATCCAGAGCTCCCTGGATGACAAAAGAGGTAGAGATTATGATAAAGAAGAAAAAGTGTGCTTACGACAGATGCCAGGCAGAAAATACTATTGAGAACCAGGTTGAATATAAAAGTTCCAGAGGGGAAATGGAAAAGCAAATAAGAGAAGCAAAGAGAGAGCATGAAAAGAGACTGGCAGCTAGCATTAAAGGAAATCCCAAAGTTTTCTATAAGCATATAAATAGTAAAAGGGTGGTAAAAAGAAAAGTGGGGCCGATTAGGGACCAGAAAGGGGATTTACACATGGAGGCAGAGGGCATAGCTGAGTTATTAAATGAATACTTTGCATCTGTCTTTACCAAGGAAAAAGATGCAACCCAAGCAATGTTGAAAGAGGAGGTAAGTCAGACACTGGAGGGGCTTAAAATTGATAAAGAAGAAGTATTAGATAGGCTGTTTGTACTTAAAGTGAATAAAGCACCAGGGCTGGATGAGATGCATCCAAGGATACTGAGGGAAGTGAGGGTGGAAATCGCAGAGGCACTGGCCATAATTTTTCAGTCTTCCTTAGACTCAGGGGTGGTGCCAGAGGACTGGAGAATTGCAAACATTACACCCTTGTTCAAAAAAGGGTGTAACGATAAGCCCAGCAACTACAGGGCAGTCAGTTTAACTTCGGTGGTGGGAAAACTTCCAGAAAAAATAATTCTGGACAATATCAATAGTCACATGGACAAATGCGAGTTAATTAAGGAAAGTCAGCATGGATTTCTTAAGGAAATATCATGTTGAACTAACTTGCTGGAGTTTTTTGAGGAGGTAACAGAGAGGGTTGATGAGGGCAATGCTGTTGATGTGGTGAACATGGACTTTCAAAAGGCATTTGATACAGTGGCACACAACAAACTTGTGAGCAAACTTGTAGCTCATGGAATAAAAGGGACAGTAGCAACATGGATATGAAATTGGCTGAGTGACAGGAAACAAAGAGTAATGGTTAATGGATGTTTTTCGGGCTGGAGGAAGGTTTGTAGTGTAGTTCCCCAAGGATCAGAGTTAACGTTTCGGGTCAGCGACCCTTCTTCGGAACAGTTCCGAAGAAGGGTCGCTGACCCGAAACGTTAACTCTGCTTCTCTTTCCACAGATGCTGCCAGACCTGCTGAGTGATTCCAGCATTTCTTGTTTTTGTTTCAGATTTCCAGCATCCGCAGTATTTTGCTTTTATCCCCAGGGATCAGTGTTGGGACCCTTGCTTTTCCTGATATATATTAATGACCTAGCCCTTGCTGTACAGGGCACAATGCCAAAGTTTGCAGATAATACGAAACTTGGAAACATTGTGAATTGTGAGGAGGATAGTGTAGAACTTCAAAAGGACACAGAAAAGTTGGTGGAATGGGTGAACAGGTGGCAGATGAAGTTCAATGCAGAGAAATGTGAAGTAATTCATTTTGGTCGGAAGAACATGGAGAGACAATATAGAATAAAGGGTACAATTTTAAAGGAGGTGCAGGAGCAGAGGGACCTAGGTGTATATGTGCATAAGTCATTCAAGGTGGCAGGACAGGTTGAGAGAGCAGTTAATAAAACATACAGTATCCTGGGCTTTATTAATAGGGGCATAGAGTACAAGAGCAAGAAAGTAATGTTGAACTTGTATAAGACACTAGTTTGGCCTCAGCTGGAGTATTGTGTCCAGTTCTGGGCCCCACACTTGAGGAAAGATGTGAGGGCATTGGAGAAAGTACAGAAAAGATTCAGGAGAATGGTTCCAGGGATGAGGGATTTCAGTTATGAAGATAGATTGGAAAAGTTAGGACTGTTTTCCTTGGAGAAGAGAAGGCTGAGAGGGGATTTGATAGAGGTATTCAAAATCATGAGGGGTCTGGACAGAGTAGATAGAGAGAAACTGTGGTAAGAGAAGCAAAATGACATGAGGAAAAACTTTTTCACACAGCGAGTGGTTAAGGTCTGGAATGCGCTGCCTGAGAACATGGTGGAGGCAGGTTCAATTGAAGCATTCAAAAGGGAATTAGACAGTTATATGAAAAGGAAGCAGGGTTATGGGGAGAAGGCAGGGGAATGGAACTGAGGGAATTGCTCTTTCAGAGAGCTGGGGTGGACATGATGGGCCGAATGGCCTCCTTCTGCACCGTAACGATTCTGTGATTACGATTTTTGCTCGACCCAGGGGCCGGTGACCAAATTTTGAAAGATAGAAGCATTAAAATGTTATCTTACTAATAAAAACAACTACAAATGTGCATTTTTGTGAAGAAGCTTTAAATGAGAAGGCTAATTTATTGACTTACTTTCTCGTCACGATATTGAAACCTGATTTAGTGACATACCTGGCATTGTTTTTGCTTGCATAAGTAGTTAATCCCTGCCCGCACGCTTGATGTAGTGATGCAGAGTATTCTGGATAGTTTTCCATCTGTCAGGAGAGACCTTGACCTCTTGCACCCCTCTCCCTGAGCTCTGTCTTTGTTTGTCTCGTTCTGTCTTCCCTCCCCCCCTCCCCTCTAGAACTAGGGTACACAATTGGAAAGTTTTATGCAAAAGATGCAGGGGGAATATGAGGAAGCACTTTTTTATGCAACGGGTGGTAATGACCTGGAACTCGCTGCCCACAAGGGTGGTGGAAGCGGAGACGATCAATGACTTCAAGAGGAAGTTGGCTGGCCACTTGAGAGAAATAGACTTGCAGGGCTACAAGGACCGAGCCAAGGAAGTGGGACTGACTGCACAGCTCAGTGGAGAGCTGGCATGGACTCAATAGACAGAATGCCTTCCTTCTGTGCCGTAAGTAAATGGCTCTTTGACTCTCTCTCCCCTGTCTCTCCCCTCTCTGTATCTCTTCCCCCCCCCCACTCCACCTGCCATGTCTCCAGTTTTCCCCGCTCTCCACTCAGTGTTCCCTGCTCTCTCTGTCTCGCCACATTTCTATCCTCTGTCTCTCTGTCGCCCTCTCTCTCTCTCTGTCCCTCCCCCCCTCTGCCTTTCTCCCCCTTTCTCTCTCTCTGTCCCCCCTCTCTGTCTCTCTGCCCCCTCTCTCTCTATTAACCCCTCTCTCTCCCTCTCCCCCTCTCTCTCCTACTCACTCTCACACAGTTGCAGAGAGTGGAACACTCAGCAGATGGTTGGTCAGTTCTTTTAAAAAGGATCGCTGTCAGTTTCACAGCTGACAGCTGCTGACTGACATTGGGAACAGCCGTTTCCCAGCAGACTGGGGGTTTTCCGGCAGGCTTTTAAAAAAAGGTCAGAACCCACCGGAAGACCCCGAGTCTGTTGAGAAACGGCTGTTCCTGATGTCAGCAGCTGTCAGCCGTGAAACTGACAGTGTAATAGTTTATAAGCCGGTCTGACAAAAGAAAATTTCTCATCTCCAGTCACGGTGAGGATGAGGAACGGCCCCAGGAACAGTTTACATCCATGGGCCAGATGGAAACATTTGGCCGGCCAAATTGTGACCCATGGGCTGTATGTTGGACAACCCTGATCTACAGAATGCACTGCAGCAACTCACCAAGCCTCCTTCGACAGCATGAGGTGGATAGAGCAGCTTCTGTAATCAGTGCTTCTGTCACTGGACTCAGTATCCACTCCCTCGACCACCAACACACAGCGGCAGCAGTGTATAACATCTACGAGATGCACTGCAGCAACTCACCAAGGTTCCTTCGACAGCACCTTCTAAACCCGCGACCTCTACCACCTAGAAGGACAAGGGCAGCAGATGCGTGGGAACACCGCCACCTGCAATTTCCCCTCTAAGCCACACACCATCCTGACTTGGAACTATATCGCCGTTCCTTCACTGTCGCTAGGTCATAATCCTGGAACTCCCTTCCTAACAGCACCTACACCACATGGACTGCAGCAGTTCAAGAAGGTGACCCGTCACAATTAGGGATGGGCGACACATGCTGGCTTTGCCAGTGACGCTCGCATCCCAACAATGAAATAAAAAAAAATCCTTCACAATCTCAGTGCTCTTCCTTTTTCACATCCTCAATTTCAATCACTCAACCATTAGCAGCTGTGTGTTCTGCTGCCTAGACTCTAACCATTGGAATTCCTTTTGTAAACCTCTCCACCTCTCTAGCTCCCTCCCCCTCTTTAAGATGCTCCTTGAAACCTACCTCTTTGACCATGCTTTTGGTCACCTGTCCTAATATCTGGCTTGGTTTCAAGTTTTGTTTGATAACATTCCTGTGAAGCCTCTTGGATGTTTTACGACATTAAAGATGCTATAATAAATGCATGTTTTTGTTGATATACCTCGATGAAGACCCATAGTGTTGAACGACACCAAGATTGAAGAGATGAAGAGAAGATGAGGCAAATCAACAAGTATAGATAAGGTGGCTCCAAACTTGGGTTTTAGAAGCCTGAAGATTGTGGGAGAAAGAGGAAGGTTGAGGTAGGTGAAGAACACTGGAGGCTTTGAAGATCCCAAGAAGTTCCAGAGTTCTGTACGTGTTGTTGGCACAAGGTGTTGAAGGTTGGCAGGGTCAGGGCTTGTTCTTGGCGATGGTTAGGAAGGGGGATCTTGCGGCTTACTGAGGCTTAGGGCGGAGTCTGTGCAGTGTGATTTCTGCTGGGGAGCAGTTCCAGGCATTGGAAGCTGGTCAATCGGTTGTCCTACAGGTGAAGGAGGTGAAGGTTAGATAGAAGGGATCGCCTAACCAGAGGATATTTTTACAGTTTCAAGTGCGGCATGTATATCTATTGTTCAGACTGGCATTAGGGGAGGGGGTTCGTTGTGTTGTACCTAAAGGGTCTGAGGAGGGTGTGTATGGGTGTATAGCATCTACAGAAGGTACCTGAGGGTGCAAAGGATCTAAGGAGGGTACCCTAGGGTGTACGAAATACTGCATCACATGAGAACAATGCACCTTCTCATGAGAACTGGGTGCATTTAAGGTGGATGGAGAACTCTCCTGGTGGCAACAGGCCAGGTAAGCATGGAGTACGGTTCTGGGAGATGCTGATAATCCGTTCCCATCCTTGAACCTCCCAAGTATTTTCCCAGAGGTGCTGGAGATAGGAATGTGGAGAATGCCAGTTTGCCAGCAACCATTTATTAGATTTGGGTGGGAGGAAGACATGTGATGGTGTACATGGTCTAGGATTTAGAACTGATATCTCAGTTGTTGCAGAAAGAGATTGTAGCACCTGTTATCCATGCCTTCTGCCTCTAGGAGCACGAGTAGTCCTTATGGCCCCTCGAGCCTGCTCTGCCATTCAATAAACCATGGCTGATCTGACCTTGGCCTCAACTCCACTTTCCTGTCTGTTCCCCATAACTGTTGACTCCCCTATAGTTTACGAATCTGTCGATATCACCCTTGAATATATTCAATGACTCCGCCTCCACAGCTCTCTGGGGAAGAGAATTCCAAAGATTCACGACCCTCTGAGATTAGAAATTCCTCCTCATCCTCGTCTTAAGTGGGTGACCCCTCATTCGGAAACTATGCCCCCTCATTCTAGATTCCCCCACAAGGGGAAACATCCTCCCAGCATCTACCCTGTCACACCCCCTCAGAACCTTATCTCTTTCAATAAGATCACCTCTTATTCTCCTAAACTCCCATGAGTATAGGCCCAACCTACTCAACCTTTCAGACTCAAAGGGCTGAATGATCTCCTTGTGTTTCTGTACTTCACAACAAGTATGTTCATCAGAAATATCATTTAAAAATCAAATTGCTACAAGCAATTGTCATTATATCTGTTTTCAAAAAAAAAAATCTGTTGGACCATCGGGTTCTGATGACCACGCTGGGGGAACCGACTGAGAGGGGTGACCATGTTTGACAACAGGACAATGTTGATTGCCTTCAACAATGGTACCAGGGGAAATTCAGAGTGCTTCAGGAATTATGCCATATGGGTACGCTAGTGTAGTGGTTAATTTGCTGAATTAGTAATCCAGAGACCTGCTATAATAATATAAAGAACATGAATTGAAATCCCATCACAGCAGTTTGAGAATTTGAATTCACTTTAAAAAGTGAGAAAATAAAAGCTGGCATCAATAAATGTGATCATAAAGCTGTCAGATTGTCATAAACTCCCAATTGGTCCATGAATGTCCCTTAGGGAAGGAAACCTGCTGTACTTACCCTGGTCTAGATTATATGTGAAATAAAAACAGAAAATGCTGGAAATACTCAGCAGGACTGGCACTGGAGAGAGAAAGAGCGTTAATGTTTCAGGTCAATGACCTTTCAGCAGAACATCAGATGCTGTCAGAGCTGCGGAGTGTTTCCAGCATTTTCTGTTTTTATTCCACTTATCTTTAAGCCTGCCTTCACCTTGTTGTCGGGCTCCCCTCAGACCCTCTGAGATGAGAAGTCCCCAGCACCAACTCTTTGGGGGACCCCATTGCCGCAGGCAAAGGAAATTGAGGGAGGAGGACCAGCAATGCATTCTTCAGCCTCATCTGCATCAATGCGATGAGGCCTGCATCTGTTGCAGGCTGAAATCCTGCTCTGGCCCAAACCAGGGAAGGGCCAGGACAACATAACGGAGATGGATTTATGACCCAGGACAGGAAATTCAGGTGCACCTGCTCTTGTTCAGCACCCAAGAATAGGCATTTCCCAGAGGTCAAGGTCAGGAAATCAGCCTCTTATGTTTTACTCTGTAATTTGTGGGCTCTGGGGGCAGTCTTGGATCTGATTGTGACAAAAGCAATTGGGCTGCTGCATGGACAGGTTCAGACACTTGGGGAAGGAACTGGTCTGATTGGTAAATGCCCATTCCTCAAGGCCACTTACAATGCTAGGGAGACTGATGCTGTGCAATACTGCCTAGTGGACTAGCAAGTGGGGAAGGAGAAAGAGAAAGAAGGAGAGAAATCAAAGAAGAAAGAGAGAAAGAAAGAGTAGAAGAAAGAAAGGGAGGGAGACGAAAAATGAGAGACAAAAAGAAAGAATGTAGTGTCTTTTGCAAAGGACTGTGGAAGTGTGGCAGGAGGGGAGGGACTTGTTAACAGGGCAGCAACCATATTCCTTATACAAACGAGGAATAGTAGAATTGTTTATCCAGTAAAAATTCACTTTTATAAGATGCCAACTGACAAAATTGTCTACTGATTTTTCCCTCTAACTTGGACATTATTGCCTTGTGCAATCATCCCACAATGACCACAGCCTACCTAATTACAGACATTTTTAAATTATCAGCGCAATATCAAATTATCTGGCCCAATTTACTGCGATATAGATTTCAATTTATTCCCATTCTGGTAACAGCCTTAAACAATCAATGTGCTTAATAAATAGCTGTTGATGATTTCTGACCTCAAGCTTTGACTCCTATTGATGAAGCCATTTATCCAGTGCACTGTGCAACCAACCAATTAAAAGGGAAGGCAGAGCATGGGTGTATAGTGCTGCAGGGAGCCTGTGTTTTTTTAAGTCACCATCTTAGTTCAATGAGGCAGTCTGCTTGTATGCCTCCTCTTTCTCCTTCACACTGTCTACTCTGTGCATACCCTCCAACCCGCTCCCCTACCTCTTTGTCATTGGAACAGCAAAGGAAGATGGTTGTGCTTGTTGGAGGTCAATCATCTCAGCCCTAGGACATCGCTGCAGGAGTTGCTCAGGGTAGTGTCCTCAGCCCAACCATCTTCAGCTCCTTTATTAATGGCCTTCCCTCCATCACAAGGTCAGAAGTGGGAATGTTCACTGATGATTGTACAGTGTTCAGTACCATTCAGAACTCCTTAGGTAATGAAATAGTCTGTGCTCGCATGCAGCAAGGCCTGGACAACATTCAGGCTTGGGCTGATAAGTGGCAAATAACATTCACACAAGTGCCAAGAAAGAAAGGGAGGGAGACGAAAAATGAGAGACAGAAAGAAAGAATGTAGTGTCTTTTGCAAAGGACTGTGGAAGTGAGGCAGGAGGGGAGGGACTTGCTATTGTCTCCAACAGTAGAGAATCTAACCATCTCACCTTGACCTTCAAGGGCATTACCTTCACTGAATCCTCCACTATCAACACCCTGCGGGTTACCATTGACCAGAAACTTAACTGGACCGGCCATATAAATACCGTGCCTACAAGAGCAGATCAGAGGTTGGGAATTCTGCAGCGAGTAACTCACCTCCTGACTCCCCAAAGCCTGTCCACCATCTACAAGGCACAAGTCAGGAGTGTGATGGAATACTCTCCACTTGCCTGGACGGGTGCAGCCCCAACAACACTCAAGAAAGTCGACACCATCCAGTACAAAGCAGAACCTTAAACATTCACTCTATCTACCAGCGGAACACAGTGGCAGCAGTGTGTACCATCTACAAGATGCACTGCAGCAATTCCCCAAGCCTCCTTCAACTGCACCTTCCCAACCTATGACCTCTACCACCTAGAAGCAGCAGACGCATGGGAACACCACCATGTGCAAGTTCCCCTCCAAGACACACACCATCCTCAGTTAGAACTATATCGCCGTTCCTTCACTGTCGTTGGGTCAAAAGCTTGGAACTCCCTTCCTAACAGCACTGTGGGTGTATACTTACCTCAGATCTTGAGGGCACGCTGCGCTCTTTGGCATGGCAGCCGGCACTCCGGTGCCTTCGGATCCCCGTCTGAGGAAGCGAGGTGCGGCACTGGTGGGAAGAGGGGAGGAGGTAAGTTTATCAGTGCGGGGTGTGGGGACAGGGTCAAATAAATATCGTGGGTGTAGGGGATGGTGGGAAGGATTGTGCTTTAAAGTTTGTGCAGTTTGTGGGGGAATGGTCATGTGTTAAAGGTAAGTGTTTTGGGGGGAGGGGCAAATAGTTAATGTAATTGTTATAGAGGGGTGGGAGAGGAGCAAAAGAAATGTATTTATTTAACTTTTTTGAACATGTCTTTCAATATTTAAATAAGCCGGCAGGGCTGACTGCCCTTTAAAAATGACGTCAACACCTGCGTGCAGGCAGCTGATGCCATTTCTGGGGACGCTCAGCCCGCCCCCGCCACATGATTAAGGGGGTTATTTAAATGAGCCGCCACACTTAAGATTGCGGTGGCTCTCTGGCGTGCGGCCTGCACAAGCGGGCCACCATTTTTGAGCTTTTAAAATCCAGCCTGTAATTGCGAAATCCGAAGGAGGATTGAAATAGCCAAGACCAGCTTTGACAAATTGGGGGGAATTTTACGCTCTCCCTCGCATTGGGTTTGGAGGGTGGGATGGTGGCAGAGGGTGTTGTGTGATTGCCTTTAAGAGTGATGTCCCTTCAAGTTCTTAGTATGCTAATGAGATGAGTACCAGGATGCAGTCAGGTGACTACATGCCACGATCACTCTGTAACTGTAACACCAAGATGCAGGTTCTGTAATTAGTTGGCTCTGCACTGTATATATTAGTTAGCTGTTAATAAACCTGTTTGAGATCTTCAACAACCTGGACTCTATGCACCTCATTTATGTTGCATCAGACAACATAAAAAGCTTCTCATTACATGGTGGCAGCTGTGGTGAGAAGACAAGATCCAAGTTTAAAGACCACAGGAAAACAGCTTTAAAAACTACCTACAGCTAAAAGAAAGAAGGTTCAAAGAAACACTGACCCAAATAGTGTAAATAAGAAAAAAAAACTCTCCCCCAGGTGTACAAGACAGAGCTAAATGACAGGCTGCAAATCAATCACTGTGAGCGGGTGAGTCATGAGCCGTTGGTACAGGAACCCCCGTTTAAAAAAAAGCTTTTAAGTGCTTACAAAGTTGATATTTTTTAAAGGCTCAGTAAAAGAACAAAAGGGAAAACCCAATTCCTAACTCAGGCTGATCAATTGTTTTCAAAGGCTCCCCCATGCTGATCAGGTTGGCGCCATTACAGGGGGCGCCGACAGCAAAAAACATGGGAATCCTCCATTCACGCAGCTCTCAGCTAGAGCTATAAAAAGAAACCTATTAAAATCACCCCAGCGTGGAGAGTTTTAATTTACTCAACAAGAGTTTAAAAACCTATAAAACCACTCAAGCATGAAGAATTGCCTATTGAACAGTTGCATAAACAAACTCTAGCATAAAAAAGCACTTGAAATGTCTATTGCACAGCTGTGTAAACAGAAAGACTATTGTGCTGGAAACAAGATAAACAGAAAACCAGCCAGTCTAAAGAAGAGATTTTTTTTTAAAGGGGAAGCAGTACAGAGCAATTTCTTAAAGCAAGTTTTAAAGTAAAAGAACAGCAGGAAAATGGATACCAAACTTCCGAGCATGGAAATCACAAATGTTCTACTTAGTAGACATGGGTGGACCAGCAGTGCATGGACTACTAGCGTGTAAGGATCTCAACATCATAACCTCATCCATGAGAGCATTGTCAAGGGGAAATCTCCAAGGACCAGAACCTACTCGGAGACTCTGACCAGCATCAAACAGTGCAGTCTGGAAATCCAACAACAGCACAACTATGCTATGCCTTCACTTCTGCTCTCTAGAGAACCGCCAGCACCACAATGAGCCAGAAAGGACAGGTATCTCCACAAGACCAATTACTCTTCCCCCAGCAAGTCCTCGACCTTTAGCCCCAAGCCTTCAGACACGGAGGATGAGGAGAGGTGAAGGACACGTAATGCCCTGAAGAGGCAGAGCAGGAATGAGTTGACGTCTGTTGGCTCTTCGAGATGAGGTGCCGAAACGTTCCAAGAATGTCAATGTCCTAAAAGCTGTCATCTTGAGAAAAGCAACAGAGTACGTTAGCAGGCTGAAGGCAGAGCAACAGAAACTGAATGCAGAGAGAGAGAAACTTCAGAAAGAACAGCAACAGGTGAGACGCAAAGTCCCCGAGCAAGAGCTGTCAAACCACCGAGACAATTTATGGACTTTTGAGCCTTTATATTTGTAAAGTTCATAATCTCTATCCATGTGCAAATAATTCTGATGTTATCTAATTTTATATGTTTTTGCATATGAGACTTATCTTTGAAAAGAAGGGGAATGTTGTGTGATTGCCTTTAAGAGTGATGTCCCTTCAAGATCTTAGTATGCCCATGAGATGAGTACCAGGATTCAGTCATGTGACTACATGCCAGGCTCACTCTGTATCTGTAACACTAAGTGGAAGGTCCTGTAAATAGATAGCTCTGCACTGTATATATTGATGAGCTGTTCATAAACCTGTTTGATATCTTCAACAACTTGGACTCCACGCATCTTATTTGTGTTGCATCAGACAACATAAAAAGCTTCTCATTACAGGGGGGACACTGCCACCATCCCTCCACCCAAATTATGTCTGGGCCGGGAGGGCCTCTGAACACCCTTCCCACCCTGCCACCAATAGAGGCCTTAAGTGGGAAATTAATGCCCAATTAAGGGCCTCATCCCACCACTGCCGGAATTAGCCGAGCGGTGGGTGGGCTTGTTGCTGCACAGGGAGCAGGCCAAGCAAACCCATGCAGGTTGCTGGCTGGCTCCTGAGGGTCTTTGCTAAAAGGCACTTAGTACCTGAACGAGGGATCCAGGATCGGAAAAGGGGGGTCCGCTGAAAGCCACCCCCCTGCCCTTGCTGCTGACCTTCCTACACCCACCTCCCCCGTGACTCCCCACCCCATTAAACCGCTCCTGTCCTGACTCACCTGTGGCCCGGGTCCAGGGCCTTGGGTGAGTGGTCTACCGGCAGCAGCCATGGCCTCTGTGGTGCCACTGCTCAGTGAAAGAGCTGCCGGCCAATTAGAGGCCGGCAGCTCTCAGTGGGTGGGAGTTCCGTTGCTGGGGTCCGATATCCCAGGGAAGCCCACTGCCGTCCACTTAGGTGCCTAATTGGCACGTAATGCAGCGAGCCTTCCTCAGAGCAGGTGATGCGGGGCCCTCGCCAGTGCTTCAGCCAGCGGCCAAGACCCCGTCGCCCGCATACAATCCCCCCAATGAAGGTCATGTTAACATCAAAGAAACTGACCCTGAATCTTTGGAAAAGAATGCTGAGGTGCTACATGTTATCATCTATGTTATATGCCTCGGAAACATGGACATCAAAGAAACTATTGATAAGCTGAATGCATTCGAGATGTGGACATGTCGGAGGATGTTTTGCAAATCCTACACAGACAGAAAAATTAATGAGCAAGTGCTGGAAATGGCTGGAGAAAAGAAAAAATTAGTGCATAACATCAAAGGGTGAAAGACTTACAATACTTCAGTCACATCATTAGAGTAGAAGGTAGACAGAAACAATTATTGGAAGGCAAGATCGGCAGAAAACATAGGAGAGAGAAGCAGAGGAGAAAATGGATGACTGATATAATGGACTATGCAGAATGTGTAAGAGCAGCAAAGGACAGACAGAGGTAGAGATCCATTGCAGTCAACCTTCTGGGAAGAAGATGACACCAAATGAACGAGCAACATGCAGTGCGCGCACCTGAGCTGATGGCTGCAAGTGTCAGATTCAGTGACAGTGTTTCTTCCTCATCAGTCTCTTCTTCCTTTAGGCCTTCAGCCTCCTGCACCACTGTCCAGACAGGTGGCAGTTCTTGGGTATCTGAAGGGGTAAATGCACAAGGGCAGGGTTGGGGTGAAAGAAGGAGGGGAAGGTAAGGTGCACATGGTCACACAATCTGCAGATTGTAAATCATAACAGATTGCGGGATGCGGGAGAATGGGATTAGGCAGGAACTGACCATCATCCTTGATGGTCTCAGCCTCACCACTGGCCACTGCCTCAGTGACGGCTGCTCCAATTATTCCCTGCTGTGGCCTGTTATGTGCCACATTGTCCTAGACGAGAGAGGGCAGTTTGTCTGTGAATGTGGTCTTATGTTTTTGGGTGATGTGCCTGCCACAGTTGAATAGCTGGCAGTGTGTGCAAGCTGTGAGATGTGTGAGTGTGCGGTTAGCAGCAGTAAGGGTGAGGCAAGGCCATGAATGTCAGGCATGAGTCATGGTTGATAGAGGTTGTTTGTAATTGAGTGAAGGGAGTGTGGTGAATTCAGCAGTGTGGGAGGCTAGTGGTGCAGTTGGTAGGATATGGTAAGATGCATTCACTGACCTTGACCACTCATGTAAGGTCATTAAACTTCCTGCGGCACTGCATCCAGGTCTCGGGGCCAGACTGCTGGCATTGACCATAATGGCTACCAGGCCCACTCTCAATATCTGTCTGGAGGGCCTCCTGGCCCCTTGAGGGAAGAGGACCTCTCTCCTCCTGTGTACCTCCTGCACCAAGACCTCTAGTGCTCGCTGGCTTTGCACCATTTCTGCAGGTTTGGCTGGTCTTGAACTCTTCTGTAACCAGTTCAGCCCCTGCTGCAGTCAGAATGGACCTCGCCTTTAAGAGGTGCTGGTTGGCTTTAACTGGTGCTAGCCTCGCAAAATCTTGGGCTTCCTGCTGAGGCGTGTAGCCATTCAATAGAGCTTTCAGCTCTGGGCTGCATGCCACAATCATTGTAATTATCATTGAGCAACACAAAGTTTGTGTAATGCCTGCATCACAGGTTAATCGCGCATCACAAACCCTGTGCCCGATTTTGGGGGCTATCCTATTTAGCCCCCTTAGCCTCCATCAATTTTTCCTCCCTCCTACAGTCTACCAGCTTTTAAAACCCCAGCTGGACATCACCTAATCGTTGTGTCCCTTGTCTTCTCTTCTACAATATCAGTCCTGGTGTTATGAACTCAATCACACATCTTGGCCCTTCACCTGGATTCGTAAAAAAATACAACCCTTTCATCAAATCTCTTAAAATATTCAACCCAACAACAACAACTGTTATATATCGCCTTTAATGTAGTTAAAGATCCCTAGGCGGTTTACAACACATTATCAGTTAAAAATTTGAGACACTGAGCCACAAAAAGGAGATATTAGAACAGGCGGCTAAAAGCTTGGTCTAAGAGGTCGGTTTTAAAGAGCATCTTAGAAGATGAGAGGGAGACGTAGAGAGGTGGAGAATTTAGAGAGGGAATTCCAGAGCTTAGGGCCCATACAGCTGAAGACACGACATATTACAAAGGGCCTATCCTCTGAAACAGGCGGTGCTTTGGACAGCCGAGCGGGCAGCCCCCTTTCCAAATGGGGTTGGCCGCATCACCCCACTTAGAGGCTATTGTCACCCTGTTAATATCAATCAGAATCAACCCCAATGAGTTACCTTTCAGACTGGAGTGACTGTTGTTATGTAGCCAAAACCAGTGGTTCCATGAGCTGGACCTGGTGACCTATCCGATGACAGGAAATTGGAAGGGAGGGCATAGGATTAATATTTTAACACAGTAATATATAAGCAGTGCCTGGAGGTGGTGGAAGAGCAGAATCCTTCTACCAGTCAACATTAATTGAGAGACTGTAAAGGTCCCATAAATCTTTATTCAACAGATGATCAGAATGCGAAAGGGTGAAACAGTGAAGGTTTCTTTCCAGACTTAACCATTCAGTGATCTATTACTTTCTTGCTTTCTTTGCAGTCTTGTTACTTTCGTCCAATGCAGACTCTATCACTGTGATAATGTAGCCTTGCCTGGGAACATCTTTTCACTCAAATTGAAATCTGTTATTACTGCTCTCGTTTCTACTTTGTTCCTTACAGACCTAAAATGGAAGTTTATCTTCAACGTTGTGCTGTCCATTTAGATCTTAAAACTAGAGCTAGTCTATTTAGGAGTGAAATCAGGACACACTTGTTCAAACAAAGGGTAGTGGAAACCTGGAACTCTCTTCTGGTTAAAAGGCTGTGGATGTTGGATCAAATAAAATTGTCAAGACTGAAATTAATACATTTTTGTTGGGCAGGGGTATCATGGATAAAGATTGTTGGGGGGGCAGGGTTAATGGACTTGAGGTACAGATCAGCCAACAGCTAATTAAATGGCAGAACAGGATTGAAAGGCTGAATCCTGCTCCTTTCCTATGTTGCTAATTCTCCAGTAAGGAAGTCAAGGGATGTACCTTCTACAAGATGCACTGCAGCAACTGGCCAAGGCTTCTTGAATGGCACATCCCAAACCCGCGACCTCAACAAACTAGAAGGACAAGGGCAGCAAATGCGTAGGAACACCACCATCTGCAAGTTCCCCTCCAAGCCACACACCATCCTGACTTGGAATTATATCGCCGTTCCTTCACTGTCGCTGGGTCAAAATCCTGGAACTCCCTTCCTAACAGCACTGTGGGTATACTTACTCCACGTGGACTGCAGCGGTTCAAGAAGGCAGCTCACCACCACCTTCTCAAGGGCAATTCAGGATGGGCAATGAACACCGATCTCGTCAGCAGTGCCCACTTCCCGAGAATGAACAAATATGTAAAAAAGCCGCTGGGTCAAAGTAATTGTGGGCTTGAGCTCCACACCAAGACCAACATGGCTCCGTCAAACAACACCGTCAGAAGCAAATCAAACTGTTGATGCTCACAAGATATTGGTGGTGCAAAATGGCTGCCATGTTTGTATGGGAACAGAAAAAGTAACTTATGATATGAAATCTTACAGGCTGTTCAGACTGTTCTGCCATTCAGCAAAAACATGTTTGGAAAGCCCTGTATTAGGTCTGTATCTCAACTTTACTTAGCTGATCTATATGCCTCTTGGTTTATTTATTCAATCATGGAATGTGGCAAGGCCAAACAGTTGTTTGTGGGATCTTGCTGTGCACACGAAGAAAAGGCATTTGCCAATAAAACAACCATCAGTGCACTTCAAAGTGCTGAGAGAAGCACTAAGCCATTCCACTTTGACACAAGATCTGTTTCCCATCGTGCTTATATAATCTATAATTAATGAGTGGAATGTTCAAGACTTTTTATCCAGGTTTTTGAAATCAGTTTTTTTATTCCTACATTATTTCAGTCACACAGAATTTACAGTATACTCACCTTTGTATGGACCTGACTAACCCCTTCAGAGAGGAAAACTTGGAATGCAGGATGTGAAGTATAAAATGTCATTTTAATGATTTTTTATTAGCACTGAGAAGTCTGTACCCCAGGGGGTGTAATGCGTAATGTAACACCGTGAATATAAAAATAACTTAATGCTGCAAAATTATTGATGTCATCTCTGCTGCAATCTAAAGAGGAAAAATTTGCCGCTTTTCCAAACCAATGATCTCCCACAATTCCCAGTGAAGTCAGTCAAGTTCAGCGCCACCTTTCTGGAGGCTTGTATCAGCATTTTCACTCACCTCCCACCCACCCCGCTCCCTCCATTCCTCTCCTGGACCTGACGGCCCATGGCTGGGGCACCCCGATGCTGTCCCGTGGCCCCGAGCGACTGTTCCCCGTCGTTTGTGTGCCCCAATCCCGTCATTTGCTTGACATCCCATGCAGGTGCACTTTCCAGCAGGAGTCCATGGAAAGGCAGGACAGTGAGTGTGGCCAGACTATTTGTCTATGGGGGCATCGCATGCTAGACCAATCTTGTGCTCATCCGACCTTCACACATGCACTTTGCAGTAAGGATGGTGGAAGAGGGTCAAAGGGTAACAATCAGGAGCAGGAATCGTGGCTGTTCTTCCCCTCCCTAACACAGAGGCACGGCAGCCACTATAACACTCTTACCATCTCCCTGGATGGCATCGTTCACCTCTCCACCTCTGCAGCTCTCTTTCTTGAAGACACATCTTAAAACCTATGTCACCTGTCCTAATGGTCTCTTCTTTGGCTCTATGTCAATTTTGTGTCTGATCACACTCCTGTGAAATGCCTTGGGATGACTCACTATGTTAAAGAACCTACAAAAATGCAAATTGTTGCTGTTAATGTTGCAAATGAGCCGTTAAACTGAGACCACATCTGTTATCTTAGGTGGATGTAAACGATCCCATGGTACTATTTCAAAGAACAGCGGGGGAGTTCTCCCCTGTGTCCTGGCCAATATTTATCACTCAATCAACATCACAAATACAGATGATCTGTTGTTGTTTGTGGGAGCTGGCGGTGTGTAAATTTGCTGTTGCATTTCCTACATTACAACAGTGACTGCACTTCAAACTTCCTTCGTTGACTCTAAAACACTCTAGGACCTCAGTAGTTCCTGGGACCTCAGATTAATGCCTCATCTGAAAGATGGCACCTTTGACAGTGTAGCCTTCCCTCAGCACTGCAATCCGGAAGAGAAGGGAGGGTCGACTTGGAGAGTGGGTAGCAGTCGACGGTGGTCGGGGAGGTTAGTGACCAAGATCAGGAAGATGGCAAAAATTTTGGGGCAGGGGGGGTGGTGTTGGGGTGAGAATCAGAGTCTGGGGGAAGGTGAGACAGAATGGTGTCTGACAGTGGCCAGTTTAGTTTTAATGTAGAACCAGGATATTAAACACTTGCCTAGTTGGTTGTGACTTGTAGTAGTCCCTTTATGAACTGTTCTGCCTATATTGTCAGTCAGTGCTCAGTTGGTAGCACTCTTACTTCTGAGCCAAATGGTTGTGGGGTTCAAGTCCTGCTCTAGGACTTGAGTACAAGAATCAAGATTACCATTCCAGTGTTGTACTGAGGGTGTGCTGCACTGTTGAAGGTGTTGTCTTTCAGGTTAAATCTAAGGTCCTGTCTGCTCTCTTAGGTGGATATAAAAGATCCATGGCACTATTTCAAAGAACGGCAGGGGAGTTCTCTCTGGTATCCTGGACAGAATTTATCCCTCCATTATCACCAAAAAGCAAATTATTTGGTCATTATCTCATTGCTGTTTGTAGGATCTTGCTACGCATAAATTTGCTGCTGTGTTTCCTACATTGTAACAGTGACTACACTTTAAAAGTACTTCATTGGATGTAAGGTGCTTTGGGATGCCTGGTGGTTGGGAAAGGCACTAAAGAAGTCTTTTTTCGAACTTGCTTTCCTGAACGCAGCCGACAAAGAGAATTGAGATTGTGTTAAAGTAAGTGGAATTGGTTTTGACTGCTACTTAATATGTTCACTTGCTCTCTATAAAAGACATTAATTGCTGCTGACTTTGTTTTCCCCACTCCCCTCCTGAAAAGATTGGGCTGCAACTGCTAAAGAGGTGAAATCTAGTTTCAATCGCAAAAGCGTCCCTACTCTTACACTTTCCCCGTTATGTTAATTAGCTATTACGGAGTAGGAAGCACTCCTGAACATAAGATGCTCAGGCTGCTTACAGAAGTGACCAGTACCTCAACACCTGAAGGAATATCTTACGCCCAGACCCTGAAATTCTAGCATTTGTTTCACACTGTGGGATGGATTTAATGCCTTCCCCCGTAGTGAGTTTGATGGCAGGGAGAGCATTTAATCAGGCTACCTTCCCTCCTCCACCCCGGTTAAGTCTGTAAAGGCCAGTGGATGTCCTTCCTGCCCCACCATCAACTGAGTCTCCTAAGTGGGAAATTAATGCCCACTCAAGGGCTTTTTCGCGCCGCTACCAGTATTAGTCCAATGGCAGGTGGCCTGGTCGTCACGTGGGGAGCATGACGGGTAAACCTGTGTGGGTTGGCATGCCAGCTGACGGGGTATTCGGGGGGACGGTAGTGGGGTTCTGGGACTTAGCATCGGGAAGGGGGGGGGCCCGTTGAAAGCCACCCCACTGACCTTGCTGCTGAACCCCCTACACCCCCTCCCCCGTGACACCCACCCGTGAAACCCATCCCACCATCACTCAGCTGTGGCCTGGGTCCATCGATGATCCTGGGCCTTGGGTGGATGTATTACTGGCTGCAGCCACCACCTCCGCAATGGCGCTGCTGAGTAAAACAGCTGCCAGCCCCTGACTGGCTGGCAGCTCTCTGTGGGCGGGACGTTCGTCCCTGGCATCCTTAATCCCGGGGAGAGGCCGCTGCTGCCCAGTTAAGTGCCTGATGTATTGCAGTGGGCCTTCCCAAAAAGAGGCTGCCTGACGTGACAGTTTCATTAGTTAAATGTTTTAAATACTGCATTAAGTAAATTTGAATCTCATTCACAGCAATCCAACGAAGCATTATCAATTTTGTGGTTGACGTGCGGTATTCACGTGCCTTCAGTTTCTCAACTTTCAAAAGCTGACGGCACAGAGGCGAGAGTCCCCGGTGCCACGAAAGGGACGGAAACCTCACTGGAGCTTTTTATGGAAATAGGGTTTGCAGCGGCAATTGCCACTATGTTGAGTCTGCAAGGGGGCCTGTTTGTGAATGGGGGGGGGAGCTCTGTAAGAAATCTATTGCAAACCGCAAAAGTGTTGCTTCAGTAAGTTGCTGGGTCAATGCTCCCGGAGACTAGATGAAGGGCTGGCAGCCTTTTAAAGATGGCGCCAGCACCAGCTCCAACTTCAGATGACTCCATGAAAGGCATCTCGATTGCTGCCCCCCACCATGTGATTGGAGGGGACGGCTGCCGCCATTATGCAAAGTGGCCGCCCGCGGCGTAATTGCAGGAGGGACCACTGCTATTTTGTGCACCCACCCGCCAATCCCAGCAACGGGATCATAAAATCCAGCCCCCTATGTGGGAAAATGCAGGCGAGATTGGGTGTAATTGAACAGCAGGCAACATGGGCTGAATGGCCTCCTCCTCTGCTGTATCTCCAAAAGCAACTTGGAAATGTGTTCCTACATGTGAAGGCTGGTATATGTGGTCTTTGTTTACAAGTCTGATATACTCTGTTCTGTTCGTAACACAGTCACTATTCACATTAACCCATGGGGGCTGAAGCATACTGTGTGAGTGATTCTGCACGACCATTGTACTCTCCAGAGAATAACCTGGGGTTGGTGAATTATGAGAGGGAAAGAAATATGGAAATAATGATTCCAATAAAATGGCACTTTTGTTGTTGACACAACTGCAGTAGAAGGAGCATGCTCCTTCCCAATTCAGTTTTTATTCTAATTTTGATAGAGGCCTTTAAAATTATGATGGGGTTCATCGAGAAGATGGGCTGAATTTTCGCTCCGGTGGGAGTGGGCAGCTCTGCCAACCCTGAATCCACCTTGGCAAAAATGGCTGGTGCCAGGAAAGGGGTTGGGAAACCGGAGCACCGGCTGGCTCTAATATATTCAGGCCCCGTCCGCCTCCGTTCCCAATCTTGGTGGAGCCCAAAAATCCTGCCCAATGATTCCACTTGTGGGTGAGACCAAAACCGAGAACCATAAATATAAAATAGTCACTAATAAACTCATTAAGGAATTCAGGAGAAACTTCTTTACCCAAAGAGTGATTAGACTGTGGAACTTGCTACCGCAGGGAGTAGTTGAGGTGAGGAACATAGATGCAATTAAGGGGAAGTTGGATAAGCACATGAGGGAAAAAGGAATGGAGGGATACATTGCTATGTTGAGTATCAACCCTGGTTCAGAGGGCAGCACTGCTGCTTCTGAGTTAGAGGTTTGTAGGGTCAATTCCCACTCCTGAGACTTAACCACCAAAATCTAAACTGGCATTCTAGTGAGGGAGTGCTACACTGTTGGAGGTGCTGTCTTTCAGATGTGATGTTAAACTGAGTTCCCGTCATTTCTCTCAGGTGGATGTACAAGATCCTACGATGCTGTTTTGAAGGAGAGCTGGGGAGTTCTTCCTGGTGTCCTGGCCAATATCTAACACTCAATTGACATCACTGAAAGGATAATCTGGTCATTTTCATGTTGCTGTTTGTGGGAGCTTGCTGTGTGCGAATCAGCTGCCCTGTTTCTTACATTCCAACAGTGACTACACTTCAAAAAGTACCTCATCTGCTTTAATGGTCCTTTGGGTTGCCTTGAAGATGAGAAAGGTGTTATATAAATGCAAAATTTTCTTCTTGGTGGGGTTAGATGAAGAGGAGTGGGAAGAGGCTCACATGTGGTATAAAAACACTCCCTAGACCTAGTGGGCTGGGAGGCCTGATTCGGTGCTGTACATTTTATGTTGTACTCTGCAGTATTCCGTCAGCCTGCAGAACTGTTTCCTGGAATTGTGTAGATCCAGCTCTAGGATTATTATTTACAACATGTTAGCTTCCCATGGAGCAGGTTTTTATTAAGAGAGCATCACGCTGCGAGGGTATTAATTTTGGATTGTCACACTCTTTATACGGAATGCTAATAAAGCTGAGTGATTGTAAAGGCCTCAGTGATGGAGGCTGTGTTGACTTTCAGAGTCCAATTTCACTGAAAATTAACTATTGCAGCTGAAACCTAGCAGCTCCCGAGGTTAAATCATAGAAGGGCAGTAAAAATTCCACCTTGGTCTCCATATATCAACCATCTCGATGATACATCAGCACAGTTAGAAAACTAATGCTATGACGGTTGAGTGCTATGGATTTGTGGAAGGGGCCACAGTATGGGTTATTTTTATTAATTGACTGATTGGTCCACTGCATTGGAGTGGTGTTGGGCCTCTGATAATAATTTAGAGCGTGCGATTTAGCCGCGTAAAGTGCTAGACTACACTAGTCCCAGAGCCACTAATAGTGGATACGTCCTGAGTGCCAGGCTCTCAGTCATGAGTTATGTACCTGAGTCATGCCTTTCTGCCAGAAACAAGGCTAAAAACTGTGACTTTTAAAAAAATGTTTATTCTTTCATACGATGTGGGCGTCGCCGGCAAGGCCAGCATATGTTGCCCATCCCTAATTGCCCTTGACAACTGAGTGGCTTGTTATCCCATTTCAGAGGGCAGTTAAGAGTCAATCACATTGCTGTGAATCTGGAGTCAGATGTAGGCCAGACCGGGTAAGGACGGCAGATTTCCTTCCCCAAAGGAAGGAGTGAACATTAGTGCCTCTACTGAAAGAGCTGCCGAGCGTAATTAACCTATCGCTCACCCCGGTTTCCTAACCTGTTTCCCTCCTTCTCCCTTTTAATTCTCCTCCACCATGCATCTTGTTCTGAGATTTGTAAGTATTTCCTCTCGCAGGAGAACAAGACTAAAGCGGTTGGGGAGGTGGAAACTATCCCGGAATTCATAGCAATAATGAAACCTCTCTATTAAAATCATTGGGCCTCTTGCTCTGAATAGATATCTTTCACTTATTGCGAGGCGGGAGGGCAGGGGATCAGGAATCTCTGGGGAGAACAGAAATCCCACTGTCGGAGGTGCCATCGTTCAGATGAAATGATAAACCAAGGTCCCCTTTGCCCCCTTGGAAGTAAAAGATGTGTGTGTTTAGATAGACATATGTCTATCTACATTTAGATAATCGTCTATATATTCTATCCATTCTCAGGACTTGGGCACCACTGGCAAGGCTGGCATTTATTGCCCATCACTGGTTGGTGATTATAACTGAGTGGCTTGCTAGGCAACTTCAAAGGGCAGTTAAGAGGCAACTATGTTGGTGTGGGACTGGAGTCACATATAGGCCCAGACTGAGTGAGGATGGCAAGTTTCCTTCCCCAATGGGACACTAGTGAACCAGTCGGGTTTTTATAACAATCCAACAGCTTTCTGGTTACTTACACTGATGCCAGCTTTTTATTTCTAGACACGAGAGAGGTGGCTGGATGATTGATTGATAAATGCTTCATTGATAGATGGATGATAGACAACAGATATAGATAGATGATTGACAGATGATTGATGGATAGACAGAGAGATAGATCGATCCTATTGCAGCTTGACGCTACAAAACACTAACTGGTAAACACTGTCCTCGCTAAAAGCAAATAAAAGGACGAGGCTTAGTGAAGAGACCGTGAAATGAAGCAATTTCAGCATTAATTGCTTTTCTCTCCAGTCGCCAGCACAGCTCTGTGTCTTTGTGTTTTTCGATTTGGAATCAATGGTGGGGTGGGGGAGTTGATGAAGAAATAGTACTTTTTAGCAGGCACTTTTTCTCAATTACATTATGTTAGCTGGTAAGCTTATTGAACAAGGGTCAATTGGACCCGGGCACTGACCATAGGCAAGTGTTTTAAGGATCTGTGTGGTGTTGTAGATGAGCTACTGTTTCTCTTAGTCCGGTGGTTTAAAACCAAGCGCTTGCAGTTTGACTTGATCTCGATATGCAATAGCACGCTATAGTGGCTTTATAGATGATATAGAAACAAGCTAGACATTTTGGAGTGAAATCAGGAAGCAGTTTTTCACACTTTTGGGTCTCTGATATTTCTTAATATATTGCACCAGGCCACTAATATGATCTCTCGGAAACTCAGTAACGAACACCAACTATTGCTAAGATGATTCCTGATCAATACCGATCAGTACTACGTAATCAATGAGTTATTCAAAAAAGACTTGCATTTATATTGTGCCATTTACAATCACAGGACATCCCAAAATGTTTCACAGCAAATGAATTACTTTTGAATTGTAGTCACTGTTCTAATGTAGAAACCGCTACAGCCAAATTTCACACAGCAAGCTCCCACAAACAGCAACGCAATAATGACCAGATAATCTGTTTTAGTGATGTTGGGTGAGGGATAGTTATTGTCCAGGATAGTGGGGATAGCTCCCCAGCTCTTGTTAGAAATAATGCCATTTGAGAGGGCAGACAGTGCCTCGGTTAAACCTCGCATCCAAAAGACAGCACCTCTGGCAGTGCAGCATTGCTTCAGCCTTGACTTATATGCTTAAGTCACAGGAGTGGGACTTAAACCTACAGCCTCACAACTCAGAGGCAAGCATGTTACCCACTGAACCATTTTTCAATGTTGATGATGAGCCTGACAAAATCTGACTCCTCTTTAGAGAGAGAGTCATAAAGAGTCATAGAAGGAGCCCATTTGGCCCATCAAGTCCATGCCAGCTCTCTGCGGAGTAATCCAGTCAATCCCACTCCCTTCGCTTGATCCCCGTCGCCTTGCAAGTTTATTTCCTTCAAGTACCCATCCAATTTCATTTTGAAATCATTGATTGTTTCCACTTCCACCACCCTCTTGGGCAGCGAGTTCCAGGCCATTACCACTCGCTGTGTAAAAAAGTCCTTCCTCATATTTCCCCTGCATCTCTTGCCTAAAAACCTTTAATCTGTGTCCCCTAGTCCTTGTACCATCAGTTAATGGGATCAGTTTTTCCTTCCCTAATTTATTTAAGCCTGTCATAATCTTGTACACCTCTATCAAATCTCCCAAGTTAAGGATCACTTATCTTCCAATTGACACTTAGCCACCATGGCTGAAGCCGAGGAACTCAGCAGCACACAGAAATATCTCCACTCTGTGGCAAAATGCACTCGGACTCTTAACCATTAAAAAAAAATTTTAAAACCAGGTTTACACATGAACAAACAAACTGACACCTCTTCTTTCCTTCCCACTCCCCAAATATTAGGGATTATAAATATGAGACAATTTACTGAACACTGCCCTCTACCACAGAAAAACAACATTTATAAGAAACTACAGGTCAGAATCCTTTGAATACACTAAGAGAAGGTAGTTTCAGTGTAGTCCACAGCATAGCACTTCCCCCTCCTACCCCACTTCCTGGAATGACACAGTAGTGCTGCGGTTAGCACCACAGCCTCACAGCTTCAGCAACCTTGGTTTGGTTCTGGGTACTGCCTATGTGGAGTTTGCAAGTTTTCCCTGTGACCATGTGGGTTTCTGCTAGGTGCTCTGTTTTCCTCCCACAGCCAAAGACTTGCAGGTTGATAGGTAAATTGGCCATTGTAAATTGTCCTTAGGGTAGGTAGGTGGTAGGGAATGTGGGATTAATGTAGGATTAGTATAAATGGGTGGTTGATGGTCAGCACAGACTCAGTGGGCTGAAGGGCCTGTTTCAGTGCTGTATCTCTCTATGACTCCCCTTAATCTCCTTTGCTCTAGGGAAAACAGCCCCACTTCTCCAACATAACCTTGTAACAAAAATCCTCCATCCCTGGAACCATTCTGGAAATCTCCTCTGCACCCTCACAGGGACACTCGCATCCTTCCTAAAGTGTGGTGACCAGTATTGGATGCAGTACTCTAGTCGGGGCGTAACCAGAGCTTTATAAAGGTCAGCATAACTTCCCTGTTTTTGTACTCAATGCCTCTATTTATGAAGCCCAAGATCCCATATCCTTTGCCAACCACTTTCTCAATATGTCCTGCCACCTTCAAAGTTCGATGCACATGCACCCCCAGGTCCCTCTTTTCCTGCACTCTCTTCAGAACTGCAGCATTAAGTCCATATTGCCTCACCCTATTCCGTCTGCCAAAATGCATCACCTCACACTTGCCAGTATTAAATTCCATCAGCCGCTTGTCTGCCCATTCTGCTAGTCTATCTATGTCCTGTTGCAGGCAGTTCGTATCATCTTCACTGTTTGCCACTTGTTGTATTTGCCTATGAGGATCAGCAATTGCCTTGAATGCCACTTTATAGTTCACCCCAGCCTCTCTTGTCTCATTCACTTCCAGCTTTGCCGACAAAGCCTTACAACCAGCAAAGAATGGGAACATTTGACCCACGTATGCAATCGCAGGGCCAACAGATGAAAGGATAGAGTCCTAACTCATTGTGATGCATAGCCCATTCTCACTTCCCCTATTGGAGCACACCAATTCCTTTTTACCTTCCAAATTTTCTCCCATCCTTTCCTGAAGCCACCTGGGGCAATAAGGATTAAATTATGAGCCAGTGGCATAGACTAAGCTTGTATTCCCTTGAAAGTAGACGATTAAGAGGTGATCTAATTGAGGTTTTTAAAGATAGCTAAAAGATTCAATGGGGTAGATAGGGAGGAACTATCTCCTCTGCTGGAGGAGTCCAGAGAACCTTAAAATTGGAACTGGGCCATTCAGGGATAATGTCAGAAAATACTCCTTCACACAAAGAGTAGTGGAAATCTGGAACCCACTCCCTCAAAAAGCTGTTGAGTCTGGGGGTCAATTGAAACTTTCAAAACTGAAACTGATAGATTTTTGTCAGGCAAAGGGTATTAAGGGTTATGGAACCAAGGTGGGAAGATGGAGTTTAGATACAAATCAGCCATGATCTAAACGGATGTTGGAACAGGTTTGAGGGGCTGAATGGCCTCTTCCTGTTCCTATGAGGGTCTCACCTCATGTTGGAATTTGGGTCCAGAGAAGGTCAACACCTAGCAGAATGTCACCTAGGACCCAAGTTCTCATCCAGGTTCAGCATCAAAAACTGTGACAGGGAGGCCCTCACAACTAGACCGAACCCATCCTGTTTCACTCTCTAATATAAAAGCAAAATACTGCGGATGCTGGAAATCTGAAATAAAAACAAGAAATGCTGGAACCACTTAGCTGGTCTGGCAGCATCTGTGGAAAGAGAAGCAGAGTTAACGTTTCGGGTCAGTGACCCTTTTCTCACTGATATCAAGACATTAGTGTTTTTCAGCACCGGACATTGAATAGTAATGGCTAAAGTTACTGGACAACAAGGAGGAGTAGAGGTAAAAACTAATTTCCTCTCTACCCACTTAGTTCAGTGTCACTAGCCCAATTGTCACACCCTTACTGCAGCTCTGGCAGAGATCAGCTAAAACTATATAACCCATGGATCAAACACGAGCTCTCCCTAGTTCGATATGTCCAGAGCATATCATCTATGTGCAGTGCAGTTCTTGGGAATTCTGCATTGCTGGTGGCGCTGTCTTTCAGGTGAGACATTAAACCGAGGTCCTGTCCGCTTGTTCAGATGGATGTGCAAAATCCCATACTAATAGAAGAAGGGCAGAATTCTCCTAAATTCTAACTAGGGTTGCCATCCCTCCAGGATTGTCCTGTTGTCTCCAGGGATTGGAGATTAACCTTTTGGACGGTGTTGTGAACAACCCAGGAGAAAAATTATAGGGGTATTTGTAAAAAAAGTGTGTTTCTTTTACATTTTCTTTGGGCACAATACATGTATTAGTTATAAAATTATTGGCAATGAGGGGACAGGACAATTGGAGGCAGGAGGTCATCTGATAGATTCTCCAGGGGTTCGATCAACCAGCGTTGGCAGCCCTGGTTCTGGACAACATTCTCTCCCCTAGCAATTCCATAAATAGATTCACTGGTTCATTTCTCTCATTTGCTGTTTGTAGGATCTTGCCATGAACATAAATTGGATTCAGCATTTGCATGCATTGTACTTTAATGGTAACTAATTAGAAATGAAGTGCTTTGCGACTTCCCGAGGGCATGAAAGGACACGATATAAATGTGAATTCCATGCTTGTGGGGCATTGCAATTCGATGTCGAAACATCAAGGTTCTCAGGACTGGATGAAACAGTGCATCAATTCTCCAAGGCTCCTTTAACAGCACCTTCCAAACCCATGACCTCTACCAACTAGAAGGACACGGGCAGCAGACACATGGGGACACCACCACCTGCAAGTTCCCCTCCAAGCCACACACCATCCTGACTTGGAACTATATCGCCGTTCCTTCACTGTCACTGGGTCAAGATCCTGGAACTTCCTCCCTAACAGCACTGTGGATGTACCTACCCAACATGGACAGCAGCGGTTCAAGAAGATGGCTCACTACCACCTTTTCTATGGCTATTAGAAATGAGCAATAAATGCTGGCCTAGCATCCTGTGAATGAATAAAGAAAATTTTCATGTGAATATTAGCTTTGTTATAATGTGGGGAGGGGGACGATGTGGAGGAAAGAGTATTCTTTCAAAGTGTGTTTGTTTTTCACACGGCAACACGGTCAACTTAACATAACAAGTCCACAGAGTCCAGAAGACTCTATCAATTGTTTCCATGCCTATAGTGTTGACAAACAACTTGTGTCTTTCTTTTACTCAAGCCCTTCCTGCAACCTTAACATGACAGTCTATCAACCAGCAAATATCGTAATTATGAAATGATTTATTTCAACCAATCTTTTTGCATTAAAAGGAGCATAGCATGCGATGTACACAGGTACTAATGCTCCATGATATCCCAACTCACCATGGCAACTGCTGGGCATGGAGAGAAGCCCAGCGGTAGTCATCTGTCAAGTGAAATGACCCGATAGGTCTGGCTGAAAATGAACCAGCCTGTTCAAACACGTACTTAGCGAATAATTGCCGGTGTCAAGAGAATGAGTGCACGTAATTTGCCTAATTTTTTTTTTACCTATTGAAGTGGGAGTGAGCTCGTATCTCAAACGAGAGGCCAGACATTTTTTTCTGAAACGTGTGATTTGCTGACAATTCTGTCATTGGAGGGGCTGCTAGTGATGTACAAGTAATCTGCAGTTGTAATTAAACCGAGAGTAGAAAAAGGTGCAGGGCAACCTCAGAGCATCAGAATTTTTTTTTAAAACTGGAGTATAATAGGAAAGGAATGAGCTGTCAGCCAATGGAAATGCTGAAAGCCACGACCTTTCACCTACGTCTGGTACCACTTGACAGGCAGTTAATTTTAATTTGTTATGAATCACTCAAGCAGCGCAATTTGTGTTGAATTTGCTCACATCATTGAGATTCGTTGTGGGAGTATAAAATATTCCCTTGAAGAAGAGAAAATGCTGGATTTATTCTTCAATGCAGCTTATATTTTTAAAAAATTTTTTGTGTCCATTGCATTTAACTTGTTCTGCTCTGAATGTTGTTGACGTTTTCCTCATGAAAATAGTAAAGGGGCTGGAAGGAGATCTGGAGGGAATACGAATATTCATCTCTTCAAGCATGATGGGCTTTCTGAGAAGTCGGTCAATCCTGCCAAATCCAAAAGATGACATTTTCAAATATTTTGTTCCTGTTATTTTTTGCAAGTTTGAAAATGTGCCCACTTGTAACAGAAATTTAAATCAATGAGGCAAAAACACAAATCCAATCAGATCAGTATTGCCTGGGAATGTTAAGAGAACAACACAATAACAAATTGCATTCATATAGCACCTTTAACATTGTCAAACGTCACAAGATGCTGCACAGAAGTGTTACCAGATAAAATGTGACACTGAGCGACATCAGGGGATGTTAGGACAGGTAACCAAAAGGTTGATCGAAGAGGTAGGTTTTAAGGAGCATCTTAAAGGAGGAGAGAGAGGTAGAGAGGCTTTTATTCCCTCAGATATCGAGGGGTGCTCGAATTGAGGTGTTCAACAGAATTGATAGAGTAGAGAGAAACTATTTCCTCCTGTGGAGTGGTGGGGGGAGGCATAACCTTAAAATTACATCTAGGCCATTCAGGAGTGATGTCAGAAAGCACTTCTTCACACAAAGGGTAGTAGAAATCTGGACCACTCTTCTCCAAAAAGCTGTTGAGTCTGTTTGGGGTGGGGTGTGGGGGGATGTTCAATAGAAAATTTCAAAACTGAGATTGATATTTTTTTATTAGGTAAGGATATTAAGGGTTGCAGAACCAAGGCCAGTAAATGGAGATACAATTCAGATTAACCATGATCTAACGAAATAGTGGAATAGGTTCAAGGGGCTGAATGGCCTACTCCTGTTCCTATGGGAGTTCTGCAATTCTGAGAGGACCTATAGCGCTATAATTGTTGCTCATTCAACACTAACAGGTAATCTCATTCAGATAGGGTATGAAATGATTCCCATACTGGTGACCAGGGGCACTCTTGTGGGTTTGGTGCTTCTGCAGTGTTAGAGGGAGCTTTGCATTGCGATCTAATTCTGGGCACAGTGAAGGGTACACAGGGGCGTACAAAGGATAGTCACTTTTTATTTTTGGTAGTTAAGATTAAACTCTAAGGGCTGGAGTTTGTAGTCAGTGGCAAAGGAACGATGCTTGCCATTCATCACATGGACAGCTGCCCACAGATGTTTGTGCAGACATTTATGGTCCCCTAGAGATTATTTCTAGCATGGCATCCTCTACAAGGCATCTATGACGTGTGTACAGTCAAGCAACAGCGTAGCTCTTCAGCCAATCAGACTGAAGAATCCTCTTCAGCCAATCAGACTGAAGAAACTGAGACACGCAGGGCTGGATTCTACGTTGGGTGGACAGGACCTGGCCATTGACATAAAAGTCGGTGGCGAACCCTCTTCTGCCTTGCCTGGGCATCCGTCCCGCGTTTTACAGGTCCCCAGACTTTAATTGTTCTGAGGCGGGACTTCCACCCACTTGAGGGAGGAAGTCCCGCCTCATTGAGCTGCCGGCCAATCAGCGGGCCGACAGCTCTTGTCCCAGCAGCGTCACTGGTGGCCACTGCTGGGACTGCAGCCCAGCCGAAGACATGGAGCCAGGAGTCCAGGTAAGTTTTTGTTGCCTTGCCAGGGGGGTAACTGGTCAGGCCCCATAGATGCAAGGGTGGTCATTTGGGGGAAGAGGGGCGTGTTGGTCCTGGGGATGGTTGGGGGAAGTGGGGGCGGCCCTCAATCGGGCACCCTGTGCCCAATTTTCAGGGCCCACCCAGGGACGTTGAGAGGCCGCCAACTTTCACTGGGTGGCCTTTCCCGGCTCCAGGACGCCCGCTTGCCACGTTTAAAATCCACGTGGCAGTTCATGGCAACTTGAGGGCCTTGATTGGCCTGGGGTGGGCAGCCCGCTTATCACCACCCCCCACTCCCCCCCAGCCCTATGTAAAGATGGGCAGAGGCAGGTTAGGAAAGCCTCCCAGAACCTCCCGCTCAATTTTACGCCACCCCCCACCCCCCCCCTACCCCCACCCCAGTCCCCGCCGCCATTCGACTTGCTAGGGGGCATAAAATTCCAGTTGCAAAGTCCAAACCAGGGAGTGTAAATTGGAATATTAATTCATTGCAAAATTACGTACAGACAGCACACTAAAGAGACGGAAAGAAAGATGAGATTAAGTGACATAAAAAATACAGCAGAAAAGATGTTTTAAAGCATGTTTAATTTTGAACAAATCTTCAACAATAATTGAATTTTGATGGAATGAGACTCCAAAATTCCATGTTCAGAGATGTTGTTTGTAGGTAATTAAGACTTATTAGAGTGTTAAAAATGCACATACACGAGAATGCACCAGCCCTAATTTTTTCTGGTGTGTTTCAAGGGTAGCTAGCAGGTAATTAAGGCAACCTCACGGCCTAACATGTATTTCAATATCGAGTCCGTTGGCGAAATACTGCTGCACTGCAGCTTGTGGAGCAGCAGGGCAAATTGAAAAGCAACTTCCAGATTTCCACATTTAACTGCATATGTGCAGACTCTGGAAGTTGCTGTCTGAGTTACTTCATAATAACCATGAGAGCTGGTAGCCTCACCATTATTCTTAATGCAAAATCCAGGCCTATGTGAAGCTACTGTGCAATGAATCTACTTGTCCCATTACAGTCACATTTCGTTCAATAAACGCTCATGTGAAGTGTCCTGGGACATTTTATTTTGCAAATGGTGCTGACTTGGAACTATATCGCCGTTCCTTCACTGTCACTGGGTCAAAATCCTGGAACTCCCTTCCTAACAGCACTGTGGGTGTACCCGCACCACATGGACTGCAGCGGATCAAGAAGGCAGCTCACCACTACCTTCTCAAGGGCAAGTAGGGATGGGCAATAAATGCTGGCCTTGTCGGCGATGCCCACATCCTGACAGTGAATGAACAAAAGAGTTGTTGTGGATTATTCGGAATTCTGAACACAACTAAATAGAACAGCAAGTTAGCTCTTAGCTGCAGCAAATATGAGAAGCATTTTCTCCTGCTCTGATCCCAAAGGTGAGAGAAGGACTCTCCCTACACCTTCCTGCCTATTTCGCTTGTACCTGAACAGGGTTAAATATTCATGAAGGACAGGATTGGAACCTGACTCAAGTTAATTAGTAATGATCAGTAGTTCCATCAATCACAATGTCACTGGTGACCCATTAAGATGCTGGCTTGTTGTGTGAGTAGAAACGATGTTCTCTATAATTTCTGCTGTAAGTCAGTTAACATTTACTCTGCCTTTTTCCTCTTCTGTGTCATATCCCTACCTCGAGATGAGTGGGTGAATGACATGCGCCCTGGCCTGTAACCAGTCACTGAGCTCCACCTCCATTGCCCCCTTTCCCTTCACCCCCCTTACTCACTCCCCTACCTTCCCTGTGCCGCACGCATGCATGCAGGCACGCACTCTCACATGGGTATACACGCGCAAGCACATGCACACACTCGCATGCACACACACACATGCATGCACACACGCATGCAAGCACACATGCGTACACACAGACACACATGCATGCAGGCACGCACACACACATGGGTATACACGCGCAAGCACATGCACACACTCGCATGCACACACACACATGCATGCACACACGCATGCAAGCACACATGCGTACACACAGACACACATGCATGCAGGCACACACACACACATGGGTATACACGCGCAAGCACATGCACACACACGCATGCATGCACACATGCGTGCACGCAGACACACACGTATGCATGTACAACACACACACACATGCATGCGCGCGTGCGCGCACACACACATACATTCACATCTTTCTCTTAAAAAACAATAATTGGACAAAGTCCAAACTGTTAATTGTACCATTTAAAGGTCAGAAGGATCCAGAAGCAGAGGACACTGATTTAAGGTGATTGGCAAAAGAAGCAATGGCGACATGGAAAAACCTTTTTACATAGCGAGTGGTTAGGATCTGGAATGCACTGCCTGAGAGTGCGGCCAAGGCAGATTCAATAGAGGCTTTCAAAAGGGAACTGGATCATTATTCGAAGAGAAAAAATTTGCAGGAGTAGGGGGGAGCTAGGTGAGTTGCTCTTGCAGAGAGCCAGCATGGATCTAACAGGCTGAATGGCCTCTGGTGCTGAAGCCATTCTCTGATTCTATAATGAAACAATGCTTGGCAAACTGTTGTATTTGTTATAAATGGTCATGTAAAAGGATAATGCAGGTTACATCATGGCATTGTGTTGTCTAGTGGTGCAACGAATGATTCTTCCTCAGATATCAAAAAAGAGTGCCAAGCATTTATTTGTGAAGCCAAAGCCCATTTAAATTGGAGTATTCCTGGATACTTTGGGATGGCCTGAGGTCGTGGAAGGCACAATGGAAGTGAATGATTTCTTTCTAAAGAAAGGAAAATTCTGTCTGCTACGTGGCTCATATGGATCATTGTTTGTCACAGCAACTAAGATTCATTTATGACATCAACATCACCTTTACTCAAGCCACTTACTTCCTGTAGTCCAGTCATTGTACCAACCATTTGAACTACAATGACTGAGAACATGAGAGAGAATTTAGATGTTCAACTGACCTTTCAGAATACCGCAGAGCAGAAGGCAAGGGATGTTGTAAACTATGCACAAATATGTGTGTCTCCTTACCTAAGGAAGGATATACTTGCCATAGGGGGAGTGCAACAAAGGTTCACCAGACTGATCCTCGGGATGGCGGGATTGTCCTACGAGGAGAGATTTAGGAGGCTGGGCCTGTATTCTCTAGAGTTTAGAAGAATGAGAGGTGATCTCATTGAAACATACAGAATTCTTACAGGGCGTGACAGGGTGTATGCGGGAATGATGTTTCCCTGTCTGGGGGTCTAGAACCAGTGGACACAGTCTCAGAATAAGAGGTAGGCCATTTAGGACTGAGATGAGGAGGAATTTCTTCACTCAGAGGGTGGTGAATCTGTGGAATTCTCTACCCCAGAGGGCTGTTAAGGCTCAGTCATTGAGTATATTCGAGACAGAGATCGATAGACTTCTAGATATTAAAGATATCAAGGGATATGGGGATAGTGCGGGAAAATAGTGTTGAGGTAATCAGTCACGATCTAGTTGAATGGCGGAGCAGATTTGAGGGGCCGAATGGCCTACTCCTGCTCCTATTTCCTATGTTTCTATACGTGTATCCATATATATATTTGTGCATACATATTAGCTTACATATAATAGATTCAGACTGCAGAAACAGTCTGAGTTAAAGGTTAACAGTTTTGTCATTTCTTTTGCATTATCAATTCCATTCGGCCAAGAACAATATTATTTTATGGGCTGTGTTGGTAATTTCACTGTCCATTGATGTGGTGACACCATGCAAAGAGAGGAGGGTGTCAGTACAGGGCATGGTGCTGAGCTATCACTCCAGGCTCTGTGATATTCTGAAAGGTCACTTGAACATTTAAATTGAAACTTCATCCTTCACTCTCTCTTATTTTCAGCCAGACCTGCCCTGCGCTGTGGTCCAAATGGTGGGTACAATGACGGGAGGCAGACTAGACGATGGGAAGGAAGTGGCTTCAGCAAAGGTGATGTGGATGTAATAAATGGACCTTAGTTGCTGTGAGAAGCTGTAATCTGTATGAGTCGCATAGCAAACAGAAGTAGCCTTTCTATAGAAAGAAGAAAGACTTGCATTTATATAACACCTTTCACTACCTCAGCATGTCCCAAAGCACTTAACAGCCAATGGCCTAACAAGCCACTTAGTTGTATCAAAACTGCTACCAGTGGTTCAGGAAGGGCATTAGGGATGGGCAGTAAATGCCAGCCTTGCCAGCGATGCCCACGGCCTGAAAGTAAAGATTTTTTAAAACAAAAAGCTGGTGGACAACCAGATTCACAAGCAGCGAGTAGTCCACGGAATGTTGCCCGATCCCATGTCAGAAAACTTCACTTCCGCCTGTCAGTCTGCCAAGGATCATGTTGCAAACTAAGACAACGTCAAGAGGCCAGGACGTCGTTACAAGGTCAAAGTTCACAGCTACAGGTGAGGAGGAGAAGAACATTCAAAGACATGAGATCCCAGGTTGCCCAAATCTAGCCTACTTAATGTCAACCAATGGAATCCCATCAATTTAAGTTCCACGCTTCTAGTAGCAAAGCAGCCAGTCTTCAGATTCCCTCAGTTTGTCTGCACAACACTTATATATCCTTGTCTGGTTATACTTTCACAGACATGAATTCTAATATAGCAAGTCTGACCTAGTTGCCACCCCCTGTGCCTCCTGCTGCTGCATTCTCTTTAGTTATTAGAAAACTCATTATGATACAAAACAATACCTTGATTGTCAGTGTACAGACGCTAGTCCTCTCGCACTCTTCCGTGCAGGGAGGAGAAGAGTGACAAAAATGTCCTTTCTCCTCCCTGCCCCCACCACCCCCATTCTATGGACACTTTAAACCTGTCTTTGCGTCTGTATAATTATGCGCTGGTTTTCCAATGGAGCAGCAAGCTTCACCAATGGGTGCCATAGCAACCATTCCTTCTCATTTAGAATCCCAGGTATCATTATTGTGCAGTTCTGAATGGGTGAAAATAAGTTGCAATTTAGGGAGCTTCTATGAGCAGACTTTCATTACATCTGTTTTTCCTCTGAAGGTTTTTTTTTAACAGAGGATTCAACATGGTTATCTGCAGATAATGGAACCAATGGTGATTTTCATGCTATAGTCTATTATAATTATAGGACACCTCAATAGGGAATAATTGTACTGCCCATCCAGAACAGTTCTGTGTTCTTTTACCCCTAAGTTGTCACAAGATTTAAGGGATTCAATCTGTTGTGGAAAAAGAAAACGCACTCAGCAACATTGTCTGCTGTGCAGACCCATCAAGTGGCCTTGGATTTGGCGCTTTTAATCACTGAGTAGGCCAAAGCCTTTGCCTTGGAAACAGCAACCAGGAGATATCACCGGTCTTTAGAGTAATAAAAAGAAGCATCGGGGCGAAGGATCGTTTTATTTACAGCTCATAAATGATGATGAAAGTCCTCTTTGTGGAATGGATGCTATTAATGTCCCATTGGGCTTTGGCTCCGTACTTTGATGCATTGTTGCTGGTCTCACTGAGGCCTTAAACATTAATTGGAAAGTGAAATGACTGAACTACATTTAATGAGGCAGCCTGTTGTAATTTCCAAAGTTACACATTATTTACAGTGATTCTACTAATGGCTCCATCCATCACCCACAAGCTGATCCAGAGACTGTAAGACTGGTGGATATGGTTTATAGACTGGCACTCCAAGATCTGCTGCATAAGTAATAAATTTGATAGAATTTAAGCAGAATATATAAACTGCACAGTTCCCCTGAGAGCTTGATTCCACTCCAGTCACAGGCAAGATCAGGGAAAGATAAGGTTGAGATTAAACAATACTCTGACAAACAAAAACAAGGCTTAATGGACTGTGTCGTCTGGACTTGGAATACTGCATTAATGGCACGGAATGCAATTGCTTCACTCAAGCTTCATCAACACTGACTGGGTGATTTTCCTCAGATACTCTAGGCACTAAGGCACCTGCATGGTGGCCAACGTGGGATCTTAAACTGCACACCTGTTTAGCCCATGTTTAGCACCAGACGCCATCTTGGTAAAGGAGTTGAAGCCAGCTAGGAGTGGCCGCCCAGAAGCTTGGTAAGGGGCTGACAGCCACTTAAAATACTGCTGTTGCTCATTAATGAGGCTACATGCCATTTTGGCGGCTAGTGCTTGCCCTGACACTCTCCTAACAGTGGCCAACTGCTTGGGTGTAAAAGCAAAATACTGCGGATGCTGGAAATCTGGAATAAAAATGCAAAGTGCTGGAAATACTCAGCAGGTCAGGCAGCATCTATGGAGAGAGAAACAGAGTTAATGTTTCAGGTCGCTGACAAACTGGTAATGGTTAGAAATGTCATAGGTTTTGAACAAGTTGTCAGGTGGAGGGGTGGGGGGGAGGAAGAAGAACAAAAGGGATGATCTGGGCTGGAGCATTTCAGCTATGAAGAGACATTGGATAGGCTAGGGCTGTTTTCCTTCGAGCAGAGAAGGCTGAGGGGGGACCTGATTGAGGTATACAAAATTATGAGGGGCATTGATAGGATAGATAGGAAGAAACGTTTTCCCTTAGCAGAGGGATCAATAACCAGGGGGCAGAGATTTAAGGTAAGGGGCAGGAGCTTTAGAGGGAATTTGAGGAAAAGATTTTTCACCCAGAGGGTGGTTGGAATCTGGAACACACTGCCTGAGGAGGTGGTAGAGGCAGGAATCCTCACAACATTTAAAAGTATTTAGATGAGCATTTGAAACGCCATAGCATACAAGGCTATGGGCCAAGTGCTGGAAAATGGGATTAGAATAGAAAGGTGCTTGATGGCTGGCACGGACACGATGGGCCGAAGGGCTTGTTTCTGTGCTGTGTAACTCTATGATTTTATGACTCTATGAGTCTAGGAGACAGTACCTGAGGAGTGGGAGCCGTGAACAGTATCAGCTAACATGGGGGGTCAGGAAGGGAAGAGGTCATCAGTTTAGTGTGAATAGGATTAAGGGAACAAGAGTGGGTCTCATGGACAAAGCGGGTCCCATAATATCAGAATTGTCAGTGACACACATTTAGCGATACAATATATGAGTAATTTGAGACACGACTTGTGCTAAGTGTAGCATGCTTTGGTGGATCTGGTGATTTTAGGCATGTGGGTCCAAAACCTGGGTTAGATTAGATTAGATTAGAGATACAGCACTGAAACAGGCCCTTCGGCCCACCGAGTCTGTGCCGAACATCAACCACCCATTTATACTAATCCTACACTTATCCCATATTCCTACCAAACATCCCCACCTGTCCCTATATTTCCCTACCACCTACCTATACTAGTGACAATTTATAATGGCCAATTTACCTATCAACCTGCAAGTCTTTTGGCTTGTGGGAGGAAACCGGAGCACCCGGAGAAAACCCACGCAGACACAGGGAGAACTTGCAAACTCCACACAGGCAGTACCTGGAATCGAACCCAGGTCCCTGGAGCTGTGAGGCTGCGGTGCTAACCACTGCGCCACTGTGCCGCCCCTACTTCACTTCACTTCATGCCTATGTCTGCTGTAAGCCAGTTGATAGAGATTGAGTGCTATCATTAGTCAGAGCTCCATTATTGCTGTGACTAGCAGCTTGGTCGAGGATGGACCTGATGCACCTTGGTCTTCTTCATCTAGAAATTCTTCTGTTCCTTTGAGCTAAGACTGACTATAGCCTTCCAATGAAGCATCGTTAAAGGCTGGGAGATAGTTGGATCAGAACATGCAGGTGTAATTCAGTCCCCATTTTGGTATTATTATGTTCTGTCCTTATTCATATTTTTCCATTATAAATATGAACACAGGAACTTACAATGGGAACTGGACATGTAACCTTGTCATGCAACAAGTACACCCTCCCACCTGAAGTGGCACTGCAGAACTCCACTGGGGAGAGGGTGTGAATACAGCGTGACATGTTCACATAGGAGTTCCCACTTTAAACACTGACACAGGACTTTTTAATGGAAAAGGTTGACAAGGGCTGACGGACATAGCAGGTTTGGCAGCATCGGCTGAGTATTTCCAGCATTTTCTGTTTTTATTTCAGATTTCCAGCATCTGCAGTATTTTACTTTTGAAATAGTATTTTTGAATATAGATAGGTAATACATTCTGAGAAACTTCAGATGCTGCAAAGAGACAGGCATTAGTTTGGTTTCTTACTGGATTGCGGAACAAGGTTTTACCCAGTGAGTGGTTAGTACCTGGAATGCACCGCCTGAGAATAAGTTGGAGGCAGTTGGAGGCTTCCAAAAGAAATTGGACAATGATCTGAGGAGTTAAAATTTGCAGGGCTATGTGGAAAAGGTGGGGGAGTGGGACTAAATGAGTTGTTCCTGCAGAGAGCTGGCACAGATGTGATGGATTGAATGGCCTCATTCTGTGCTGTAACCATCCAATGATTCTGTGATGCTATGATATGCCTCTTGGTCAATTTAAAATGCATACACGATTTGTTAGTAATGCAAACTTGCAGCAAAGTCTACACAATCCTAGAATACATATTTAATATTTGAGAGAACAGATATTGCTACGAATAAATTGTCTTGATGTCGGGATAAGGAGGGCTTTGTGATAGCATCATTTTAATTTCAGAGCATCATACAGCGCAGAAGGAGGCCATTCAGCCCATCATGCCTGTTCTGGCTCTGCAAGAGCTATCCAATTAGTCCCACTTCTGCAATTTTTTTCTTTTCAAGTATTTATCCAATTCCCTTTTGAAAGTTGTTACTGAAGCTGCTTCAACCATCTCAGTCCCAGGACATCACTGCAGGAGTTCCTCAGGGTAGTGTCCTAGGCCCAACCATTTTCAGCTGCTTCATCAATGACCTTCCCTTCATCATAAGGTCAGAAGCGGGGATGTTCGCTGATGATTGCACAAGGTTACGTATCATTCCAAACTCCTCAGATACTGAAGCAGTCCGTGTCAATATGCAGTGAGACCTAGCCAACATTCAGGCTTGGGCAGATAAGTGGCAAGTAACATTCATGCCACACAAGTGTCAGGTGATGACGATCTCCAACAAAAGAGAATATAACTATCTCCCTTTGACATTCAATGGCAATACCATCACTGAGTCCCCCACTATCAACATCCATTGACCAGAAACTGAACTGGACTAGCCATATAAATACTGTGCCTACAACAGCAGATCAGAGGCTGGGAATTCTGCAGCAAGTAACCCGCATCCTAACTCCCCAAAGCCTGTGTACCATCTACAGGGCACAAGTCAGGAGTGTGATGGAATACTCTCCACTCCCTGGCTGAGTGCAGCTCCAACAGCACTCAAGACCATCCATGACAAAGCAGTCCGCTGTATCGGCACCCCGTCCACCATCTTAAACATTCACTCCTTCCACCACCGACGCACAGTGGCAGCAGTGTGTACAATATAATAGATGCACTGCAGCAACTCACCAAGGCTCTTTAGACAACACCTTCCAAACCGACGACCTCTACCACCTAGAAGGACAAGGGCAGCAGACAAGTGGGAACATCACCATCTGCAAGTTCCCCTCCAAGCCACACACCATCCTGACTTGAAACTATGTCACTGTTCCTTCACTGTCACTGGGTCAAAATCCTGGAACTCCCTAACAGCACTGTGGGTGTACTTACCCCATATAGACTGCAGTGGTTCAAGAAGGCAGCTCATCACCACCTTCTCGAAGGCAATTAGGGATGGACAACAAATTCTGGTCTAGCCAGCTACGCCCACATCCCGAGAAAGAATAAAAAGCACCCCCCCCACCCACCCCCACCCCCCCCCCCGCCGCCCTTTCAGGGCTAGCATTCCAGATCATAAAAAACAATTCTCCTCCTCTCCCCTCTGGCTCTTTTGTCAACTGTCTTAAAACTGTGCCCTCTGGTGACTGGCCCTCCAGCCAAGAGAAACAGTTTTTCACTATCTACTCTATCAAAATCCCTCATAATTTTGAACGTGTCAATTAACTCTCCCCGTAACCTTTTCTGTTTTAAGGAGAACAACCCCAGATTTGCTGGTCACTGTATCTGAAGTCCCGCATCCCTGGTACCATTCTGGTCAATCACCTCTGCACCATCTCAAAGACCTTGACATCCTTCCTAAAGTGTAGTGTCCAGAATTGGATACAATTTAAATCAATAAATCTAGCTGAAAGGCCGAGAATACCGAACTCCAGCAAGGCTGAAAAGAATGGGATGCAGAAGACAAGGGAAATCAGGAAGTAGTGATGCTGATCTTGGGTTTGAAAAGCTTCAAGTTGTAGAAGTTAAGAAATACTGTGTTCTAGCTAGGAGAACAATCCCAGTTTCTCTAGTCTCACCACACAACTGAAGTCCTTCATTCTTTTCTGTCCTAAAATAAGTTACGTCTGTGAGCACTTGTCAACTTTTTCTATTAAAAACAGGGAGGACATTTTGCAAGTGTCTTTGGGCTCCACCACAAACCAGCCTCTCGACTATTATGCACACTGCTTTTTAACTGTGTGTTACTAAAATATTAACAAGCTGTCAGAATTCGACTCGTGAAGAAGGGCTTTGCACCACAGTAACGTTATGTATGCTCCTACTATTTATAGCTCGTGTTAGTTCCAGGCCACTGCTCATTAGAAAGTGACAAACCAAGGACCATGTTAAAGCACATTAAAGCACTGTGTCAGATTGTCAAACAGGCACCAGAGTGACAACATGTGAGAGGACAAGGAGGAATGGCACAGTAATGAACTTAGTGATATTATCATTATTGGAAATACAAGAATCAGTTAGCTATGTTCTCAGTCTTAGTTTTTTTGGAGGTTAATGTACATATTAATATTGGAAATGTAAGAAACCAAACTCCTCTGCTCCAGATCATTCAACTACTTTGATTTCACCCCTCTCCCTTCAAAAAAATGTATTTAACTGCTTATTAAAAGTCTTTTCTGTACTCCTGTTGACTGTTTGGACTGTGGAAGTTCTACTTTTTTTGAGGGCCTCATCTTAGCGTTTTGCAATAGTTCTTTAAGAATTTACTGTGTTCAAAAATTTGTTAATTATCGACCAGAATTTCTGCCCCATGGAGGATTGATTGCACTACCACGAGATGGCGAAGGAGGGGGAGAAGGGGTGCAGAATATACCATTCCTTCCATCAGTCCCTTTCCCAAGATGGTTTGTCCCCATTTGGAGTGTGTTACGCACAGGTGATGTGCTCCCCCTTTTCCATTTCTCGACTGACTGAAGACAGTGTGTTTTAAAAAAAAAGTGTTTTAACGCCTGAGTGCTTTAATTGTCAAGAACAGACAAATGAAAGGTTTTCTCATAAGTTTAAAAGAAAGACAATTGTTTATCATTCAACACCAAAAATATATGCAACTATACCCACTCTCACACTCATATAGATATAGTCATAGAGTTATACAGCACAGAAACAGGCCCTTCAGCCCATCATATCTGTGTTGGCCATCAAGCACCTATCTATTCTAATCCCATTTTCCAGCACTTGGCCCGTAGCCTCTTATGCTATGGTGTTTCAAGTGCTCATCTACATACTTCTTAAATGTTGTGAGGGTTCCTGCCTCTACCATCTCTAAAGTCAGTGTGTTCCAGATTCAAACCACCCTCTGGATGAAAAAACTTTTCCTCAAATTCCCTCTAAACCTCCTGCCCCTTACCTTAAATCTATGCTCCCTAATTATTGACCCCTCCACTAATAGAACATAGAACATAGAACAGTACAGCACAGTACAGGCCCTTCGGCCCACGATGTTGTGCCGAACCTTTAACCTACTCTAAGATCAAACTACCTACATACCCTTCATACTACTATCATCCATGTACCTATCCAAGAGTCGCTTAAATGCCCCTAATGTATCTGCTTCTACTACCACCGCTGGCAGCGCGTTCCACGCACCCACCACTCTCTGTGTAAAGAACCGACCTCTGACATCTCCCCGAAAGCTTCCTCCAATCACCTTAAAATTATGCCCCCTGGTGATAGCCCTTTCCACCCTGGGAAAAAGTCTCTGACTATCCACTCTATCTATGCCTCTCATCATCTTGTACCCCTCTATCAAGTCACCTCTCATCCTTCTTCACTCCAATGAGAAAAGCCCTAGCTCCCTCAATCTTTCTTCGTAGGACATGCCCTCCAGTCCAGGCAGCATCCTGGTAAATCTCCTTTGCACCCTCTCTAAAGCTTCCACATCCTTCCTATAATGAGGCGACCAGAACTGAACACAATATTCCAAGTGTGGTCGAACCAGGGCCTTATCAAAAGCCTTACTGAAGTCCATGTAGACTACATCAACTGCTTTACCCTCATCTACACATCTAGTCAGCTCCTCGAAAAATTCAATCAAGTTAGTTAGACGTGATTTCCCCCTGACAAAGCCATGCTGACTATCCCTGATTAATCCCTGCCTCTCCAAGTGGAGATTAATCTTGTCCCTCATAATTTTTTCCAATAGTTTCCCAACCACTGATGTTCGACTCACCGGCCTGTAATTACCTGGTTTATCCCTGCTACCCTTCTTGAATAATGGTATCACATTCACTGTCCTCCAGTCCTCTGGTACCTCTCCTCTGGCCAGAGAGGATTTGAAAACTTGTGTCAGAGCCCCTGCTATCTCCTTGCCTCACATAACAGCCTGGGATACATCTCATCTGGGCCTGGGGATTTATCCACTTAAACTCTGTGCATGGCGACTCACTGCTAGCAGAAATCAATGGAGTCAGTAGAATGCGGAACCAGGAAGCTCAGAGAGTAGAGGACACGTCCAAGGAGCCACCGCCAAAACTGTATGATGCTCTAGTCAGATCTTACCTTGAGTAGGTTCAATCACTGGGACACAAGGGAGACGTTGAGGCTCTGTGGAAACCATTTGTAGGAAAGAGCAACCAGCAGAGCATTAGAAGATTCAGCTATGACAAAGAGCAGTGTCCTCGGCCCAACCATCTTCAGCTACTTCATCAGTGACCTTCCCTCCATCAGAAGGTCAGAAGTAGGAATGTTTGCTGATGATTGCACAGTGTTCAGTTCCATTTACAACTCTTCAGATAATGAAGCAGCCCATGTGCATATGCAGCAAAAACTGGACAACATCCAGGCTTGGGCAGATCAGTGACAAATAACATTCACACCACACAAGTGCCAGGCAGTGATCTTCTCCAACAAGAGAGAATCTAACCACCTGCCTTTGACATTCAGCGGCATGACCATCGCTGAAGCCTCCACTATCAACAGCCTGGGGGGTTACCATTGACCAGAAACTGAACTGGATCAGCCATAGAAATATTGTGGCTACAAAAGCAGGTCAGAGGCTGGGAATTCTGCAGCAAATAACTCACCTCCTGACTCCTCAAAGCCTGTCCACCATCTACAAGGCACTAGTCAGGAGCTTGATGGAATATTCTCCACTTGCCTGGATGAGTGCCACTCCAACAACACTCAAGAAACTCGACACCATGCAGGACAAAGCAGTCTGCTTGATTGGCACACCATCCACCACCTTAAGCATACATTCCCTTCACCACCAGCGCACAGTGGCAGCAGTGTGTACCATCTACAAGATGCACTGCAGCAACGCGCCAAGCTTCCTTTGACAGCATCTTCCAAACCCACTACCTCTACCACCTAGAAAGACAAGGCAGCAGACGCATGGGAACATCACCAACTGCAAGTCCCCTTCCAAGTAACACACCATGCTGACTTGGAACTATATCACTGTTCCTTCACTGTCACAATGTCAAAATCCTGGAACTCCCTCCATACAAGCACTGTGATGTACCTTCACCACATGGACTGCGGTGATTCAAGAGGGCAGCTCAGCTCAAGCTCAGGATTTCCAAACTTGAGGGGCAGCTGGAGACACTGCGGAGCATCAGGGAGCAGGAGTGTTTCTTGGATTGCACCTTCCAGGAGGTGGTCACCCCACAGGCAGTAGGAATTCAGGATAGTAAAAGATACGCATACACTTAAGAAAAGATGAAGATTATAAAGTAACATGCATTTTGGTCTTATGATTTTAAGAGTTCTCTGTTTACACTGGCTTTTCCCCGGGGTGAAGACTTGCATCGGTGCAGGCCTGTAATCTTTTCCCTTGTTCACGGAAGAAAAGCTTGGGAGATTTAAGAGGATAGATGCAATGTTACAGATCTTTCCTGTTATATTCCAGACAAAGTTCTTTGGTAAAGTCTTTGCACTATTTCTCAGGTGGGAGTTCAAGGTCAGCTCCAGTCTCTGCCTACATGTGTCTTAAAAGCTGGTGGTGTTAGATAGGGTCCTTTCTCTTTGCTGGCACAGATGTTTTTCTCAGTGTTTGTATGCCCAGAATATACCTTTGTTAAAATTCCTTATCAGAAACCTAGTTTCTGTCATGTGATGTCCAGAAAAATCATTTGCATTTTAATGATTTTGCCAAGAATTGTCCAGACATGAAAATTAGCTCAGGGTTCTTGCAGTTTCACATGTATTGGCAGGAAAGAAAAGGTCATCTGACCTTAAGGCCAGCTCGGGTCTGCAAATGAAACCCGACTCGAGCCCGACAGAACCACATCCGACCCCGAGCCCGACCCGGCCCGAGTCCTTCCATTTTTTCCCGCGCATGACCCAACCCGACCATCAGTTAACCTACCTTCCGTTTTTCACTTTGTTGCTTTTCTCCACAAGCTTAAAATAACTGTAACAAAACCACCATTCAAGTCCAAAAAGTACATTAACATTGGAGCCACTTACCTGAGTTTGTGATAGAGCGTGTCCGACCCGACCCGACCTGAGCCCGAATGCCAGACCCGGGAGTACGACCAGACCCGAACCCAACAAATGGTATCCTTTAATCTGACCTCTCAATTCCATTTTGTTTTATGGGAAATATGTCCATTTCATTTCATAAGTTTATTTTATAGTTATTAAGTTCATATTATGTGAGCACGACAACTGCCATGCACAATGTTGGTCATAAGAAACACATCCAGCATGGAAGATTGTGCTGACAGAGGTAATTACATTGATAGCTGGCTAAAATGTGGAACTCGCTACCACAAGGAGTAGTTGAGGCAAATGGAACAGATGCATGTAAGAGGAAATTGACAAACACATGAAGGAGAAAGGAATAGAAGGTTGGGCTTATAAGGTGAGATGAAGAAGGGTGGGCGGAGTTTGTGTAGAGCATAAACGTTGGCGTAGACCAGCTGGGCCAATGTATCTGTTTCTGTAACTTCTATCTAAGGACCTAAGTGGTAAGGAGAGGATGTTGAAGAAAAGGCTTGCATGAGGTAGTAATGAAGCATTGGAGATCTTGAATGGTATAAATAAGATAAATCAATATATTTGCCATGGTCACAGTTTCTACTACAAGAGGGCCTAGCCTCAAACTTAAAAGGGAGAGGAAGACATGTTAAATACAACTATGAGAGCCATTTTAAAAGTTTCATCCTTGTGTTCAAATCCCTCCATAGCCTCGCCCCTCCCTACCTCTGTAACCTCCTCCAATCCTCTGAGATCTCTGCACTCCATCAATTCTGGCCTCTTACGCGTCCCTGATTTTCTTCACTCCTTCATTGGCAGCTGTACTTTTAGCTGCTTGGTGACCAAGTCAATATTTATCCATCATAACAACATCACTAAAAACAAAACTGATGATCTGGTCATTAGCACATTACTGTTTGTGGGGTCTTGCTGTGCGCAAGTTGGCTGCCATACATTACAGCAGTGACTACACTTCCATTAAGTACTTCATTGGCGGTAAAGGATTTTCGGACGTTCTAAGGTTGCAAAAGGCACTATATAAATGCAAGTTCTTTACTTTAGATAGGCAATGTTTCTTCATGTGGCTCAGTTTCAAATTTAGTATGTTCCTGTGCAGCACCTTGGGATGTTTTTACGACATTATAAAGGCACTATATAAATGCAAGTTGTTGTTGTAAAAGATCCCATGGCACTATTTCAAAGAAGAGCAGAGGAGTTCTCCCCGGTGTTCTGGCCAATATTTATCCCTCAACCAACATAATTATAAATCCCCTCCAAATAATCTAGCCATTTGTCACGTTGTCAGACATGCATCTAACTCATCCTATACGTGCCTGGGGAATATTGTATGGGACAGTGTAGAGGGAGATTTACTCCATATCTAACGCATGCTATACCTGCCCCTGGGAGTGTTTGATGGGACAGTGTAGACGGAGCTTTACTCTGTATCTAACCCTGTGCTGTACCTGTCCTGGAAATTGTTTGATGGGACAGTGTAGACGGAGCTTTACCCTGTGTCTAACCCCGTACTGTACCTGCCCTGGGGAGTGTTTGATGGAGACCGTGTCGACGGAGCTTTACTCTGTATCTAACCCCATGCTGTACATATCCTGGAAATTGTTTGATGGGACAGTGTAGAGGGAGCTTTACTCTGTATCTAACCCCGTGCTGTACCTGTCCTGGGAGTATTTGATGGGACAGTGTAGAGGGAGCTTTACTCTCTATCTAACCCTGTTTTTTTTTCTTTTTTTTTAGTTTTACTCTGTATCTAACTCCCGTGCTGTACCTGTCCTGGGAGTGTTTGATGTGGACAGTGTAGAGGGAGTTTTACTCTGTATCTAACCCCGTGCTGTACCTGTCCTGGGAGTGTTTGATGGGGACAGTGTAGAGGGAGCTTTACTCTCTATCTAACCCCATGCTGTACCTGTGCTGGGAGTATTTGATGGGACAGTGTAGAGGGAGCTTTACTCTGTATCTAACCTGTGCTGGGCTGTGCCTGATTTTCCAGTACCAATATGCTTCATTTTGACAAACACAAGAATTGAAACAAAAAATTGGAGATTTCTTTAATTTATTTGATTTTAAAATGAGCAGTGAATAAAATATTATTTCCTTAAAAGCCAATAAAGTGAAAATGTATGGGATGCCCACTGGCCTGACAGTGATATACTGACAACTTCAATATTTCAGATTCATTCTATTTTTCTTCTGAAAGCAATCAGTGGGATCGCTAGCCAATGTCCCTCTCATCAAAACAAGACTATTGCAGCCTAGTCACTGGTGCCTTACCTTAGATTGCTTATCTCTGCACTGACCCAGGATTAAAACCTCGGACTTTCTTCGGCTGTATGGCACAGTAGTTCCCTGCCTTAACCAGTTGATATATTAGAGGTGCCCTTCAACATTTCTTTATCATTTATTACCTCCAATTTTTCTCATTGGTCAATATCAGCTACAGGAGAGAGAGCAGATGGCTGACATCTGACTAGGACTTAACTGATGCTGTTCGTTATCAGCCAATGTAGTGTTCCAGAATGTCCCTGCCCTTTCTTCCTTGGCCCCATCCTGACCCCCTTGGCCCTACCTGTCTCTCCTTGGCTCTGCCCTTTCATGCTTAGGATACCCTTCTATCCTTGGACCCTGCTCATGTTTGTTTAAGTGCTCAGTCATTCTGTACCTGATAAATTCCAATAACCTCCCCACAACTCATGTTAAACTGAGAGGTGTGGAGAATTACAAATGTTACACCCCTATTTAAAAAAAGGGGCCTGGTAACTAAAGGCCAGTCAACCCCAATGTCAGTGGTGGGGAAACTTTTAGAGACAATAATCCAGAGCAAAATTAATTGGCACTTGGAAAAATATGGGCTAATAAATGAAAGTCAGCACATATTTGTTAAAGGCATATCTTGTTTGACTAACTTGAGTTCTTTGATGAAGTTATGGAGAGCGTTGATGAGGGTAGTGAGGTTGATTTCGGCGGGGGACATGTAAAATGCAGCCCACTGTCTCTTACTTCATTTATTGACCATAGTTGCTTAACAACATAAGTGACGCCTTTTCCTTCTACAGGTTTTGTACCATAGCAAACACTTCTTTGAATATGTCCTATGGTTCATTTTTAAGTTCATCCATTATCTTAGCTCAGGTTATTGTGATTCCTCAGCTCTTCGATGTTTGCCTTACTTAAATTTGTGATTCTACCATTCCCCCACTCAAACCTAATATCAAATTATGGACACTATTTGCAAGATGTTTCCTTACAGACCACATATTCACACATCACTAAGACCACCTATTTCCACCTACGTAACATCATCTGACTTCGCCCCTGTCTCAGCTCATCTGCTGCTGAAACCCTCAGTCATGCCTTTGTTACCTCTAGACTTGACTATTCCAATGCACTCCTGGCTGGTCTCCCACATTTTACCCTCTGTAAACATGAGGCCACTCAAACGTCTGCTACCCCTGTCTTAACTCGCACCAAGTCCCTCTCACCTATCACCCTGTGCTCACTGATTTACATTGGCTCCCAGTCAAGCAAAGTCTTGATTTTAAAATTCTCATTCTTGTTTTCAAAGTCCTGCATGACCTTGCCCCTCTTTATATCTATGATCTCCTCCAGCCCCACAACCCTTTGAGATATCTGTGTCCATCTAATTCTGGCCTCATGAGCATCCCTGATTTTAATTGCTCACCATTGGTGGCCGCGCCTTCAGTTGCCTGGAATACCCTCCCTCCAACTCTCCGCTTCTCCACCTTGCTTTCCTCCTTTAAGACACTCCTTAGAACCTCTCTCTTTAACAAAGCTATTTGTCATCTGAATAAATATCTCCTCATGTGGCTCAGTGTCATATTTTGTTTTAGAAAGCTCCTGTGAAGCGCCTGGGGACATTTTATTACATTAAAGGCGCTATATAAATATAAATTGTTGTTGTCAGACTGTTAACTAATTTTCATTTGTTATACATCACTAAATCTAGAACAGCCCTTCCCTTGTCAGTTCTAAAACATATTGTTCGAGAAAACTGTCCTGAAAGCATTCCAGAAACTCACTGCCTTTACTACTCGATCTGTTCAGTTTCTTCCAGTCAATGTGAAAATTAAAACCACTTTGTTTTTACTACAGGCTTCACTGATCTCAGTATTTATACAAACACGGCACAACATCACTACTGTCAGGAGGTCTGTGCACAATTTCATCCATAGGAACAGGAGGAGGCTATTCAGCCCCTTGGACCTGTTCATTCAATTCGATCTTGGTTGATCTCTATCTCTACTCCCTCTACCCACCTTGGTCCTGCATTCCTTAATACCCGGCCTAATGAAATTCTACCAATCTCAGTTTTGAAACTTTCAATTGATCTCCAACCGTGCAGCTTTTTTGTGGAGAGGGAGTTACAGATACAACTGCACAGTGTTACAGTTGAGCTTAAATGTGCTTGGCATACAGAGGAAATCTTCCCTGGATGTATGTACACACACTTCAGCAGGGTAGTGATCAGTAGTGGGAACCCTGTTCAATGTCCCCTTCTTCCTTTGCTCACTGCACCCCCCACACAGGCAGCCATTGGGACGAATTGGAGGCCCTTTATTATATCCCACCCATTAATCCTGAAACTTCAAGTGATATGCTTCCTAAAATGCAATTCACAATCTCTGATTCCCAATAGTAAATACTATTGTGAGGGAACAAAGTGCCTCGAGGAGCAATAACTTCCAATTCCTCAGACCCTGCAGCCACCCCTGATATAGTGTGAGCCAAAATGAAGTATTAAGTCCAGTGGAGCTGAGGAGAACGTATTTGCGACTGAGCTTTGTGGAGACTTGGAAGCGTGTGTGGGTAACCTGTAATAGATTGGGGAAGTTAAGACTAAATCATCTGTCAGCACTTGGGATTCAGGTAATTTAAAAACTGGTGGAAGAAAGGATTTAAAGCAAGTGAATTGAAGGATACAATTACACAAGGGAACACTGAATCTTAGCAAACGTTAGTTCCACATCAGCACTCTATAAACTGTGTTTGACCTTTGCTGTACCTAGATACTTACACAGCAGGAATGTGCTGTGGGCTATAAATGAATGGTAATGGATGCTGAAATCAGTCGGTCATCAGAGGTGTCACGTGATGCTGCACTCTCAGGTCCTACCTCCGCCCGTGGCTCCTGTTGTGCTGTTATAAGCAGCTCAGCAACCTTTAATCTTTGTGTGTGTGTGCCTGCGTTCACCAACGTGCAATGATGTGTCTGTTTGGCTTGATTGGTAAATACTTCTTCTTCTTAGGCAGTCCCTCGGGAATGAGGATGACTTTCTTCCACTCCAGGGTGTTGGGTCCTTAGGTAACTGAATAGTCCAATTCTGGATCCGCACACTCTGCCACAGGTGGGGTGAGTGAATGGAATGTTCGAATTTCCAAACGCTCCTTCCGCTGTTTGCACTTGGTCGCTGCCTGTGCATGTCGACGTTGCTCAAACTGGAGCACAGGGAGCACAGATTTAAGGTGATTGGTAGAAGGATTAGAGGGGACAGAATCATAGTAGAACCATAGAACAATTTCGGCACAGAAGGAGGCCATTCAGCCCGTCGTGTTCGTGCTGGCTGAAAAAACTTGCTGCCCAATCTAATCCCACCTTCCAGCACCTGGTCCATAGCCTTGCCAGTTACAGAACTTCAGGTGCATGTCCAGATACCTTTTAAAAGAATTGAGGGTTTCTGCCTCCAGCACTGATCTGGGCAGTGAATTCCAGACACCCACCACCCTCTGGTGAAAAAGATTTTCCTCATGTCCCCTCTAATCCTTCTACCAATCACCTTAAATCTGTGTCCCCTGGTATCTGACCTCCCCACCAGGGGAAACAGGTCCTTCCTGTCTACTCTATCTATGCCTCTCATAATTTTGTACACCTCTATTTAGTCACCCCACAGCCTCCTCTGTTCTAAGGAAAACAACCCTAGCCTATCCAATATTTCCTCATAGCTGCAACTTTCGAGCCCTGGCAACATTCTTGTAAATCTCCTCTGTACTCTCTCCAGAGCAATTATGTCCTTCCTATAATATGGTGACCAGAACTGCACGCAATACTCCAACTGTGGCCTATCCAGTGTTTTATACAGTTCCAGCATTACATCCATGCTTTTGTATTCTATAAATCAGCCAATAAAGGAAAGCATTCCATCTGCCTTCTTCATCACTCTATCTACCTGTCCTGCCACCTTCAGGGACCTGTGGACATGCACTCCAAGGTCTCTCACTTCTTCTACCCCTCTCAATATTCTCCCATTTATTGTGTATTCCCTCGCTTTATTTGCCCTCCCCAAATGCATTACCTCACACTTATCTGGATTGAATTCCTTTTGCCACTTTTCCGCCCACTCAACCAAACCATTGATATCATTCTGGAGTCTACAGCTATCCTCTTCACTATCAACTACACGGCCAATTTTTGTGTCATCAGCAAATTTCCAAATCATGCCTCCCACATTTAAGTCCAAACCATTAATATATACCACAAACAGCAAGGGACCCAACACTGAGCCCTGTGGAACACCACTGGAAACAGCTTTCCATTCGCAAAAACGTCTGTCGACTACTACCTTTTGTTTCCTGTCCCTGAGCCAATTTTGGATCCAACCTGCCACATTCCCCTGTATCTCATGGACTTTCATTTTACTGACCATTCTGCCATGTGAGACCTTGTCAAATCCTTACTAAAATCCATGTAGACCACATCCACTGCACTACCCTCATCAATCCTTCTTGTTACTTCCTCAAAAACCTCAATTTCGTTAGTGAGACATGACCTTCCCTTAACAAGTCCATGCTGACTATCCCTGATTAATCCATGCCTTTCTAAGTTGAAGTTTATCCTGTCCCTCAGAATAGATTCTAACAATTTATCCACCACCAGGTCAGACTGACTGGCCTATAGTTATTTGGCCTATCCCTCGCACCCTTTTTAAACAATGGTACGATGTGCGCAGACTTCCAATCGTCTGGTACCTCGCCTGTATCTAGTGAGGAGTTGAAGATGATCCTCAGCACATCCGTTATTTCCTCTCTGGCTTTCTTTAATAACCTGGGATGCAATCCATCCGGCCCTGGAGAGTTATCCACTTTCAAGGATGTCAGACCCTCTAGTACTTCCTTTCTCATTATGCTTATCATATCTAATATTTCACACTCCTCCTCTTTAACTACAATGTCTACATCAACCCTCTTCTTTGTGAAGACAGAGACAAAAAACTCATTATGAACCCTGCCCACATCTTCTGCATCCACACATAAGTTCCCTTGTACATCTCTGATAGGCCCTACCCTTTCCTTAGTTATCCTCTTGCTCTTAATGTACTAATCAAATATCTTCGGATTTTCCTTGATTTTACCTGCCAATAATTTTTCATATCCTGTAACCTGCAAGGCTATGGACCAGGTGCTGGAAGGTGGGATTAGATTGGGCGGCTTGTTTTTTAGGCTGGCACAAACACAAGGGGCTGAATGTCCACCTTCTGTGCCGTGATTTTTCTATGGTTCTATGGATGCTTCTTTTCCATTTTGGGCAGGCTCGGGCAAGAGATTCCCACGAATCAGTGGAGATGTCACATTTTTTCAGGGAGGCTTTAAGGACATCCTTGTAGTGTTTTCTCTGCCCTCTTGGTAACCTCTTGCCGTGACAGAGCTCGGAGAAGAAAGTTTGTTTTGGGAGCCTTGTGTCAGGCATGTGAACGATGTGGCCCACCCAACGTAACTGGCTAGCCATGACCAATGTCTTGATACTGGGGATGTTGGCCTGAGAGAGGACACTGATATTGGAACACCTGACCTGCCACTGAATTTGCAGGATCTTGCGGAGGCACTGCTGGTGATATCACTCCAGGGCTTTGAGACGTCTGCTGTACAGTGTCCATGTTTCCGATGCATACAGGAGGGCAGGTAACATTGCGGCCCTGTAGACCATGAGCTTGGTGCCAAGTTTGAGGTCTTTGTCATCAAACATTCTTTTCCTCAGACGATCAAAGGCTGCGCTGTCACACTGGAGGCGATGCTGAGTTTCATCGTCAATGTCAGCCCTTGCTGAGAGGAGGCTCCCAAGGTATGAGAAGTGATCTACATTGTCCAGTTGGTCACCATGGATCTTGATGGTCAGGGGGCAGTGTTACACTGCAGATGCAGGCTGGTAGTGGACCTTTGTCTTCTGGATGTCTCTGCATTAAGAGTTGTGGGTTTAAGTCCCACTCCTGAGATTTGAGATCATAAGCTTGGCTGATGCATTGGGGGTGCTGCACTATCAGAGGTCCACGCTCAATGAGGTAGGTTTTAATAAGTGTCTCAAAGGAGGGGAAAGAGGTTTAGTGAGGGAAGTCCAGAGCTTGGGTCGTAAACAGTTGTGGTTGCCAGTGGTGGGGTGAAGGAAATTGGGGATGGACAAATTTATGGTAGGGACAAGATGGGAGGCTGGCTAGGACAGCATTGGAATAGTCATGTGTGGAGGTAATCAAACATTAATGAGGGTTTCAGCAGCAGACGGGGCAAGGCCTATTCCCATCCTTTATACTGGAGCATTACACTCTGAGTTATGAAGAGGAGCTGGTGCTGTCACCTCCAGTTAGAATGTGCCCTCTCAGATAATGAACACGGAGTTTACTACTTCATTGGTAGTTTGGGCTGAGGAGCCATTGATGGCGCTTAGTTTAAAGTATAGAATATTTAGTCGCAGGTGGGGTGGGGTTGGAGGAAGGGAGGCATGCGAGGTTTAGCCCATTGCATTTATTAAGCAAGGAGTATATAAACATTTGAAGGCGAGAAAGATGCAGAACTAAGGGGGAGAGAGCAGGATTAGTTCTGGATTGCTCATGTAAAGAGCAGTCATAAAAAGCCAATGACCTCCGCTGTCAGTCTGTACCTCATCCAAAAAAAGTGTCAGAGCATTCTACATCCTCCAAAAGAGCAGCCATTTACAATAAAACCAAATGCAACTTGAACACATGTTTGATACCCAGTGATTAATAATGCAATTTATGGGGTTTGGTAACAGGATAAATCAAGCATTTAAAACATGAGTTAGTACTGTGTGGCGACAGGATTATTAAGAGACTAATTACCTATGATAATATAACTGCCTTTATAAATTAAACACAAGATTATTAAACAGCAAATCTTTCATCTTTGGGAGTTATGTGTTTGCTCAGTATTGAGAAACACGCCACAGTCTCTTCTGCATGGACAATTTCTCTGCAAACAACAGCAAGATACTTCAGTTAATCTGCAGTGGACTTGCATTAATATAGCACCTTTCAACATCTCAGGGCGTCCCAAAGCATTTTACAGCCAATGTAGTAGTTTTGAAGTGTAGTCACTGTTGCAATGTCGGAAACACAGCAGCCAGTTTGTGCACAGTAAGCTCCTACAAGCAGCAATGAAATAAATGGCCAGATCATCTGTTTTAGTGACGTTGGTTGAGGGATAGATGCTGGCCAGAACTCCCTTGTTCTTCTTCAAATAGTGACCAAAAGATCTTTTGCATTCACCTGCGATGGCATACGGGGGCCTCAGTTTAACATCTTGTCTGAAAGACAGGACCTCTAACAGTGTTAGTCTCGATTACATGCTCAAGTTTCCAGGATGGGGCTTGAACCCATAACCTCAGAAACAAGAGTGCTACCCACTAAGCCAAGGCTGACACCTGATAGTCACTGCTTTACTGTGTCATATAGTCTAGGAAGGTCCCAGGTGTAATTCCCGCTCTGTTTTGTTCACTCTTCACAATTGGGACTACAATTCACCTCAGCAATCATTGGACCAGTGAAGGGAAAAACAGCCACTTCGTTTACAGAAACTGAACTAGACAATGGCCACTCGGGAATGTATGAATGGCCTTCTTCCTATACCATTCCTGGTTGCTACTGAGTAATTCTCTCCCACTCCAAACTCCTTACATGGGTCCAACTGTGACAGCACGACTGGGATCAGTTAGCTTAATGGAGAGAATGGTGGAACTGAACTAATGTGTATTGTTAGAAAGTTGGTACAAAGGAACAGGAGTAAGTCATTCAGCCCCTCGAGCCAGTTCACGCCATACCATTACAGCGTGGCTCAACTCCATTTACCCACCTTTGATTCATTGCTCTTGACAGCTTACTGTAAGCCAATGCATTATTTACCTTAATTGTATTAATTACTCAATCATGTAAACTGTGCTTTTTATTTCTTTCACATTAATGAACGTAAGCTGGCTGTGGTGGAGTCCTGTGGGCAGAGGTTGCCTCATGGTGGTAAGAAGTTGGAGCTATGAAGGGAGAATTCTGACTGAAGACATTATTGCTGGGAAAGTTTTAACTAAAACAGACACACACAAACAGACATGTCAGGACATGTCCCTGAGGTGGTGGATTGCCATAGATACATTGTCTACGTGAACTAGACAATGGTCACTCAGGAATGTGTGAATGGCCTTCTTCCTACCCCAAGATACAGTAATCACATCAACTATTGGTATGCCCCTGGAGACACCCCCCTGCTGAAGGTAGGATATGACCATGTGGGGGTGGTCCTGGATGGCCAAGGTAGGATTAATAACCCAAACGGACAATCTGATCTAAGGTGTTGCCTTGTATGCCAAGGGCCAGGATCAGGAAGATGTATAAAGCCACAGCCCTCAAGGACGTTGTTACTGCAGTCAGTAGAGTAGCCTGGTCAGCCATTCCAAAATTCACACTTGGAGATCTGTCGAAGGACTGACCACCTGAGACAGACCTTAGCTCACGGAATTCCCAAGCAACCAGTGTCATTGTGGGTATGTACTATTGCTTAGCGATTTAATAAAGGTGTATGACATTTAGTGAAACAGTATCCAAGTTACTGTGTGCCATTGCTATCAAGAGTAAAGACAAGAAACTTTAGACAAGAGAGGGGGTCTTACATTGCCCAACAAAAATCTGTCAAATTCGGTCTTGAAAACTCCAATTGACTCTCAGCATCCACAGACTTTTGCGGGAGTGATTTTCAGATTTGCACTGCACTTGGGTGAAGACGTTCTTCCTGATTTTGCTCTGCAATGGCCTGGGTCTCAATTTGAATACTCAGCCTAATTGTTCTGTATTTCGCCCACCGCTGTAAACATTTTGATCTGACTGTCTCTCAACCTCCTAAACTCAAGGGCATACAAGTTTACACAACCTGTTCTCATCATTTAAGATCAATAGCATCTGTAGTACAAGAAAACCATGCCAATTGCTTCTTGTCATGTCGGAGCAAGTGCACAATTGAATAACTTATGATAAATTCTTGAAGGAAGGTAACAGAAATTTGTAGAAGTTGAATGAACTTTTTTAGATTCTCAAATCCTGTTCATTCTCCTTCCGCTCGTTGGATGCAGAATGCGGTTTTGTAACTATAAAATAAATGGAAAGTGCCTGGTGGGAGATGACTCTGGCTGTGTAATCGGCTGTAAGGCCATTGGCGTTCCCAAGTTTGCCTTGAAGTCAAAGATTGCCGTTAGTTTGAAGAGGACAACTTCATGCAACACTGTTGGGAAAAGAAAGTAATGTTACACCTGCTCTGTGCTTCAGCAGCAGATCAGAATTAGCATTGGTAGAGTTGTAATTGTCTCAGTTCAATTAAACTCTTTATTTTTCTGCTCATGTTCTTCCCTCCTATCCAGAAGATGCTGACTGTTGCTGTCCCTCTAGGAATGCATGGGTCTGGAAGAGGCTGTTACATTCCGTCTAGCAAACCCTAAAGTTCGAAACATTAGACTACAAGTAGGTGCCCTGATAACTTTTCCTGTTGGCCTTTGTGTCGCTATAAGCCCAGGACAAATGGTGGCATAGTGGTAATGTCACTGAACTAGTAATCCAGAGGCCCAGGCTAAGTTCCCGAGGATGTGGATTCAAACCCCACCACGGCACTTGGTGGAATTTCAATTCAATTAATGAATAAAAATCTGGAATTGAAAGCTAGTCTCAGTAATGGCACCATGAAGCTCTCATTGATTGCTGTAAAAACCCATCTGGTTCACTAGGGAAGGAAATCTGCTGGCCTGTATATGACTCCAGACCCACAGCAATGTGGTTGACTCTTAACTGCCCTCTGCAATGGCCTAGCAAGCTACTCAGTTGCCAAGGGCAAATAGGGATGGGCAACAAATGCTGGCCTTGCCAGCGACACCCACATCCAAATACACAGAGTTTAAAAAAAATCCTCGTAAATGTTTGCAGGCTGTTTGACTATACTTTCAAAGAGCCAGGATGGGCTGAATGGCCATTCTTCTGTGCTATAAGTTTCTATAATTCTATGATTGTGTGAAGGCATCAGAAGATGAGGCTGATCCTACAGCAACAGGAGTAGATTGCTCAGTCCTGTGAACTTGCCCTATTATCCAAGCACTTCATTGCTGATCTGCACCTCAGCTCCATTTTCCTACCTTTGCTCCAAGTCCCTTGATACATTTACCCATCAAAAAGTTTCGATTGTCCTCAGCATCCATTGCCTTTTGGAGGATAGATTTCCAGATTTCCACTACCCTTTGTGTGACAAAGTGCTTTGTGATTTTGCTCCTGGATAGCCCAGCTCTAATTTAAAGATTACGTCCCCTCATCCTTTATTTATTCCTCACTAGAGGAAATAGGTTCTCCATATCTACCCTATTGAATATAACATTTTAAACAATTCGATCAGATAGCCACATGATCTCCAATACTCACACAAATACACACATACATTGGCAGAGTTTTCATTAGGTGGGGTCATGGGTGGACACCTGCTTGATTTGTCTTCTTTCCCTCTAGCACTGAGGTAAGTGGTAGTTATCCTGGACTTGATTAACTAACTCAGCAGAGACAGGGGACTAAAGAAAGACTTGCATTTACATAGCAACATCAGGACACCCCAAAGCACTTTACAGCCAATGAAATACTTTTGAAGTGTAGTCGCTGTTGTAATGTATGAAACACAGCAGACAATTTGCGCATAGCAAGCTCCCACATACCAGGGGTCGGCAACGTGTCCTTACACGGTCACCAGTGTCCGTGGTCAAAATTTTGAGGTCCATGGTAGTTTTAAATGTCTTGCTCCAAACAGGCTTGTCCATCATATGGCCCATAAGCCAGATTCAGGTCCACCAGAGTTTTCTATCCAGCCTGCCAATCCTGAGGAAGGGAAGCAGTGCCAAGCGCTAGCTCCGCATTCATCACTGTGGCAGGCGACAGTGTGGCTTGTGGCCTTTGTCGGTTCCCATGGTGTTGTGTGATTGTCTTTAAGAGTGATGTCCCTCTAAGATCTTAGTAGGCTAATGAGCTAAGTACCAGGATGCAGTCATGTGACTACATGCCAGAGGCACTCTGTAACTATAACACCAAGAGGCATGACCTATAAATAGATAGCTCTGTACTGTATATACTTGTCAGCTGTTAATAAACCTATTTGAGATCTTCAATCAGTTGAACTCCACACATCTCATTTATGTTGCATGAGACAACACAAAAAGCTTCTCATTACGTGGTGGCAGTGGTGGGATACGAACCCGTGCCCCTGAAGAGGCTGGACAGCACAGCCCGGGCCGTCACGTGACACCCACCTCCCCTAGCAAAAAAGTAATGTCTTCAGCCCCTACGTCACATTTGTCAACAAACAGGATACAGCAGGATATAGATCAGTTGGAGACTTGGGCAGCGAAATGGCAGATGGAGTTTAATCCAGACGAATGTGAGGTAATGCATTTTGGAAGGTCTAATGCAGGTGGGAAGTATACAGTAAATGGCAGAACCCTTAGGAGTATTGACAGGCAGAGAGATCTGGGCGTACAGGTCCACAGGTCACTGAAAGTGGCAACACAGGTGGATAAGGTAGTCAAGAAGGCATACGGCATTCTTGCCTTCATCGGTCGGGGCATAGTGTATAAAAATTGGCAAGTCTTGCTGCAGCTGTACAGAACTTTAGTTAGGCCACACTTAGAATATTGCGTGCAATTCTGGTCGCCACACTACCAGAAGGACGTGGAGGCTTTGAAGAGGGTACAGTAGAGGTTTACCAGGATGTTGCCTGGTCTGGAGGGCATTAGCTATGAGGAGAGGTTGGATAAACTGAGATTGTTTTCACTGGAACGACGAAGGTGGAGGGGCGACATATTAGAGGTTTACAAAGTAAGGAGCGGCATGGACAGAGTGGATAGTCAGAAGTTTTTTCCCAGGGTGGAAGAGTCAGTTACTAGGGGACATAGGCTTAAGGTGCGAAGGGCAAAGTTTAGAGGGGATGTGCGAGGCAAGTTCTTTACACAGAGGGTGGTGAGTGCCTGGAATTTGCTGCCGGGGGAGGTGGTGGAAGCAGGTACGATAGCGACATTTAAGAGGCATCTTGACAAATACATGAATAGGATGGGAATAGAGGGATATGGACCCCGGAAATGCAGAAGGTTTTAGTTTTAGGCAGGCATCAAGATCGGCGCAGGCTTGGAGGGCCGAATAGCCTATTCCTGTGCTATACTGTTCTTTGTTCTTTGTTGTCTGTTCTTTGTAAACAGGCTGAGCTCCTGAGCAGTGGCATGAGGAGGGGGGAGGCTGGTGGCAGCTGCAGGTACAAGGCACTGTCTATCGGGTAATGAAGATTCAAACATTTTACTCGATCCACAAGGGATTTATCCAAATAAAAAATGTTTATGGCCTAAGAGCACAAACGATGTGTCACAATCAAAGAATTATTACGATGGTAATAACACATGGCCCTGTTCCTAAATAGAACCTATAATTTTGAAAGGATCTTCTTGAAAATAATTTTATTTAAAAGCTTCTAATTTGTTCAAAATACTCTGAGGTAATATAGTTAATATATTTGGGAGCAAGTTGAAGTAAGATTTGAATCAGATTTAAACCAAATATATAATGCTTTTAATAACGTCAATAATCTAAATACTATCAATAATATTTGAATATGAAATTTTATTTATTTGTCATGATAATCATATTTCAAAATAATTCTTGAAATAAGAAATGGCTATTTTTCACTAAACAATAGTCATCATCTACTGTTTCTAAAGATACAGTACCAATTTCCTAATTCGATCTAGACTCCATATCAGGTAGTACATATCATCTACACAAAGAAGCAGCTTCAAATGGATGTAATCCATGGGATTATTATTAATGTATAAAAGGAAGGAACCACTAATCTATGCAGGACTCGGCCGAACACCTTCACTAGATTTCCATACATAAAAAATAGAAAATGATGGACAGGAAAAGACTGTCCATCGACTTGTGATGTATTACTCATTACACTCCCCACCCACCCAGTGCCGTGTAAGCTAGGAGAGGCGAAAACCCAGGCCAATTAGGAGAGGAAAAGATTTGGAAAGTTTCTCTTTGGCCCCTTTAGGTGATTGAAACTAGTCACTGAGATCACATTAGCCCTGATTTATAGTACAGGCAACCTAACTCCTGTAGGTGGGGATCTCCACCCCAGCCAGCCACAAGTCCAGCTCTCTCTTGCAGGACAACAGTGAATCATCATTTACTGCATGAGCGGGCAACCTGTTCCACATATTAGAAAAGAAGAACTGCCTAACGTCCAACCTAGTTCTGCCATAATATACAGGGCCAGTTCTTTGAGCATTTCTGTGTAACTATGATGTTTTAGACTAGGTATCAATCTTATACCAATCCTCTGCCCCTTTCCCAAAGCTTCAATATCCCTCATCACGTAAAGAGAGCATAATTGAATACTGTATTCTAATCAAGGTCTTATACGAGGACACAATGGTATGCGTTGTCTAGTAGTGAATTGTCCTGTGATACACCTAGAACCTTGTTTGCTTTAGCTATAAATTGACAGCATCGTTCACGAACCTTGAGTCAATATGTTCTCTCAGTGTCTTATCCAAATTTATTAGACCACGCCCTTCAACTCTCTGTACTGTTTGGCAGCATATATTGTTGCAAAAAACTTTTTTCAAGAATGAAAAGCATCAAAACATGATCATGATCACTTCTGATAGATGGACATCTATCCGGAAAACTCCACATCGCTACATCAACTGTGTGGACAGACATTGACTACTTGAGCAAGCAAAAACAATGCCAGGTATCTCACTAAATTAGTGTTCAACATAGTGATGAGAAAGTAAGTTAATAAATTAGTCTTCTCTTTTAAAGCTTGTTCACAAAAATGCACATTTTTTGTTTTGAATAATAGTAAGATAAATTTCTAATGCATTTATCTTTCTGAAATTTGCTCACTGACCTCCTATGTAGGACAGAAATTATAATGTGGCCCCTCAAACGAGAAAGTTGGACACTCCCTCTCCAAATGTTTAAACTTGTGTTTTAAAACAAGAAAAGATTGGGATCATTGAGGCATCGTGCTAGGTCCTGGCTGGCTACATGCTAATACAAAGTTAGAACATGGTGTAGCTAGCTCTATTCTGTCAACAAAAATAATTTGCATTAGCATTGCATATTGTTTTGCTTGCTAGTTAGCTAATACAGTTGTGCTGCTCTCCATTGATATTTGTATGCTGAGCTACTTCATTTATTGGGAGAAATGTGTTTGATGGCATTAGGTTGGGTATACACTTTATATACAGATTAATTGCCCCATGTCTGTGGCGGAGTCAATAATTTTGTCAAATGTCCGTGGTGCAACATGTTGATGCCTATCCCTGTCACAAACAGCAATGTGATAATGACCAGATAATCTGTTTTTTAATGATGTTGGATAAGGCATAAATATTTGCCCAGCACACCAGGGATGACTCCCTGGCTCTTCTTTGAAATCTTTTACATCCTCCTAAGTGGGAAGACAGGGCTTCAGTTCAGTATCTTATTTACAAGACAGCACCCCCTCAGTACTGCACTACAGTGTCAGCATAGATTGATATTTAAGTCTCAGGAGCAGGACTTGAACCCACAACCTTCCGACTCAGAGGTGGAAAACGTTACTCACTGAGCCATGGCTTGAATGCAACCACAGAGCAAAGTTGGAACAGTGTTAAAATGAACACCTTATCAAATCGTTTGAATTAAGTCACTGAATAAAGGAGAGCCTTCTGTAGCTCTGATAGGGTGACCTGGCACTGCATCAGCACTGGTGCCGATAATAACACTGGCATCAGAACTGGAACCGGCACCAGAATAGGCACTGTTGCTGCTGCTGGCACTAGCACCAACCTGATAGCACAAATAGCCACCTTCTAGGCCTCCACCCCCACGCTGAAGCTTCTATAGCTTCCGTGCACATGAAAGAACACATAGGACCTGATTTGTATCTTCGTACTCCACTCTGCGCATTGCAATGGATCTGCCCCATCAAATATGATAGATACAGTCAGCTGGTTGATTGTTGTGATCCAGGAGTATTGAGAGTGAGTGCATGAGCTCGGAAAACATGGCTGAAGAAGATGGTGCAAAGATCGGCAGGCACAATATAATCTCCCCCAGGGGCCCCTACTATTTTGTGCACCATTAAAGATTAATTTTCTCTGGTGAAAGGTCAAGTGGAAGTTTGATGGTGAATGAAAAGTTCATTTAGGTAACTTAAAAGGAAAATCCTATTTAGAAAGCTGTGATTGGATCTCCAACAGATTTTCTCTGTTCAATAGATTTGCCTGGTTGAAAGCAATGTAAGGTGTTGGCATTTAAAAGATTTACTAGAATGGTACCAGGGATGAGGAACTTCAGTTACATGGAGACTCTGCAGAAGCTGCGATCGTTCTCATTAAAGCAGAAAGGGTTAAGGGGAGACTTAGTAAAGATCTTCACAATCAGGAAGGGCTTGGATAGAATAGGTAAGAAGAAACTGTTTCCAATGGCTGGAGGCTCTGTAACCAGAGTTCACCGATTTAAGATAATTGGCAAGAAAACAAAAGGGGAGATGAGAATGTTTTTAACGCAGTGAGTTGCTCTGATGCGGGACGCGCTGCCTGAAAGGGCGGTGGAAGCAGATTCAATAGTAACTTTCAAAAGGGAATTGGATAAATAGTTTAAAAGGAGACATTTGCAGGGCAATGGGGAAAGAGCAAGGGAGTAGGACTAATGGATGTCTCTTTCAAAGGCCAAATGGCTTCCTTCTGTTCTGTAAGACTCTGTAATACTATTTAGCAAGTCCAAAGCCCAACAAAGACTGGATAGGACGAGGGCAGGAGGTCGAAACATGGCTAGAGGTTCAAGGACCATGAATTTTTTTATTATTCATTCTTGAAATGTGGGTAAAGCTGGGCTTTATTTCCCATCTGAAGTACCCCCGAGAGCTGAGTGTCTTGCTAGGCCATATCAGAGCGCAGAGGTGGGATTGGAGTCATATATATTTGATAGAGGTGTTCAAAACCATGAGGGGTCTGGACAGAGTAGATCAGGAGAAAATGTTCCCATTGGTGGAAGGGTCGAGAACCAGAGGACACCGATTTAAGGTGATTGGCACAAGAAGCAATGACGACATGAGGAAAAGCTTTTTTATGCAGCAAGTGGTTAGGATCTGGAATGTGCTGAAAAGAAAAAATTATCTGAAGAGAAAAAAATTTGCAGGGCTACAGGGAAAAGACGGGGGAGTGGGACTAGATGAGTTGCTCTTGCAGAGAGCCGTCAGACATGACGGAACGAATGGCCTCCTTCTGTGCTGTAACCATTCTACGATTCTATATATGGGTAAGGGTGGCAGCCTTCCTTCCCTAAAGGAAATTATTGACCCTTGTGGGTTTTTAATGTCAATACATCTGCTTTGTGGTTACTTTAACTAGTATCTGTTTTTTTTATTTCCAAGTTTTCTTTTAATTAAATCCTCATTCTTAAACTGCCTAGGTAGGATTTGAACCTACATTTCTCTGGGCTCATTATTCCAGGCCTTTGATAACATAACCACTATAATGCCATGAAAATGGGTAAAGATTGCAAGGCTGCTGGCTCAGGGCTACACCTGATGTGTGACTCAGGCCATGAACTCAGTCCCGTGGTGTTCAGCTACCTATCTGTAATCTGCTCTCTGATTGGGCTTTGCAATGTTGGCCTTTTGATGCCAATGAAACAGCAGAAATAATGACATAAAAATAGAATTACATTAAATATTACAGCACAGGAACAGGTCATTTGGCCCAACTGATCCATGCCAGTGTTTATGCTGCACACACACCTTCTCCCACTTACTTTCACCTCACCCTATCAAAATTACTTTCTATCCCTTTCTTCCTCATGTCAAAGAAGTTTCTCTTCAATTCCCTATTGGATTTATTAGTGACTATATTATTTATGACTCCTAGTTTTGGACTCCCCCACAAATGGAAATATTTTCTTCACCTCTACCCTATCGAACCATTTCATAATCTTAAAGATCTCAATCAGGTCACCTCTCAGCCTTCTCTTTTCTTGAAGAAAGAGCCCCAGCCTCTTCAGTTTTTTTTTGATAGTTATAACCTTTCAGTTCTGGTATTCCAGAGCTAATATTCACAAATGTAGCTTCCAGCGAGGGGTAAGGTCCTACATAGAGCATACGTAAAAACTTACAGCACAGAAACTGGCCATCCGGCCCAACGGGTCCATGCAAGTAGACCTTAGTCTTCTTTCTCAGGCATTTCAGGATTATTCTCCTTCAAAATAAGGACAACTTGGTCCCAATGGAACAGGTGCCAGCCCTGGAAACAGAAGGTACCTGTCACCTTTGCCGTGAAAATATTGAATGCAAGGATGATGCTTTGGGTTGCATTGCATGCTTGTTGACAAATGGGGGTGACAAAACTGCTTGTTTCAAACTGCAGGTATGATAAGAATTTACATTTCTTGGAGTTGCAAATAGTAATTTCCTGAAGCAAAACATGGCCAGTGTTGAGCATGAGTCAGAAAACCAGGAGAATCGGCGTTTATTCTGCAGTGATGAGATGTTTGGAGACCTCATATAAAATGGTGGGCCCCAGCAATGTCCTAGAGAAAACTCCTCCATAGTTTCTTGTTTCTTCTGTTTCCCCACTGAAGGCTGTGGCCTAGAGGCATAAGCAGGGTAGAGGTGTAGGAAAAGGCGTAGGGTGCAGGGGTACAATCCTGAATGCTGAAGCCCGAAGTGCCCCCCCAATATTGGACCTCAGGCTTCGTTTCCATGGAGCCGGCTAGCTGTCGGTGGAAGCATGGTTGAAGATTGGGACATTGATGGTGTCGCAGTTAAATGAGGAAGGGTGGTGTAAGTCTGGAATGGGAGGCTGGGGAGGGATTGAATCAGTAGCTGAGGGGGGAGGGGTGTGTTTACTATCTGGAATGGGGATACTAGTGGCCAATGGTGGAGAGAGCAGTGGTGATCGGGTGGGCACCAGAGGCCTGAGGTCATTGAGTATGGGGTGGATAAGAGCACATTCAGGTAGTGCACTTTTAAAAATTTTCTTCATTAATTACAGCTGAAAAGGTGATCCTCTTTTCCTCCTCGGGGTAAACCAATCTTGCAGTGCAGGGATCTCAAATGGACACGAGCCATTATTTGAATATGCAAAGGGGCCAAGCTCCTATTTCAGGTGTGAGCATTGCTCACCGCCATTTTTTTTGGCCTTTCCCAATATGGTAGGCAGCGCACTTCCAGCTCATGATGGGTTAGCACTTCCTGCCCGGGTAGGAGGGTTAGCGGATCACTTAATGTCTGGCAAATGGACCCTGTGCAGTCGAACCTCCTGACCATTGACCACTGCTGGGGAAACAGTTCTACAGGCACCTCATGGTATCGCGCTCAAGTGGCCGAGTGGTCATCAACCTAAAACGTTAACTCTATTTCTCTCTCTGCTGCCTGACCTGCTAAGTATTTTCAGCATTTTCTGTTTTTATTGGTCACTCTTCATGTCTAGGCATGTATCGGTGCCAAGAAGCTGATATTACATTCCTCCGAGATGGCAGGTAGGATTTGAAGATTAATCTCCAGTACACTACTGTCAGAAAAACCCAGGGGAAAAATTGAGTTTGATTTTTACATTTTCTTTCAACACTTGCTTTCATTAATGATAAAATAATATTGGAGATGTGGTGGGGGAGAGAGGGGTGGGAAAGGCTGTTTGACTAACAGTCAGTGTTAATCCAATTGTGTGGCAAAGAGTCTTTTCCCTTTCCAATTGGCCATGGGGAAGGAAGTGCGCCCAGAGGGTGAACCAATGACGGGAGGGTGGGGGTGGGGTGGTTCGAGGTGGGTGATCATGTGATGAAACCTTCAGGAAGACACCAACTAGAGTTGGCGACCCTAACCACAGCTCACAAGGCACAACTGTGGAGCCCTGTCCGCGCATGAGTTGACTTCACCTCACAAGAACAAGGCACGACTGTAATTTTTCACTGATCCCAGCATATTGAGCCTCACCTCCATGCTGGGTGCTCAGTTTTGGGGCAGACTTGCCTGTGCCATATACTTTTCATAGACTTCCCTAAATTCCCCCATGTTGGCCTTGGTTTGGTGGATAGGCTGTGAGTCTGAAAATCATAGGTTCAAGTCCTATCCTAGAGACTAGGAGCACATAAGATAAACTGACATTCCTGTGCTGTGGTATTGATGCACTGTCGGTAGGTGCTACCTTTTGGGTGAGATATTAAACTAAGATCCTGTCTGCCCTCACAGGTGGATGTACATGCACTATTTCAAAGAGCAGCAGCAGCATTGTAACTGGTATCCTGCCCAATTTTTATCCCTCAACCCATATCACCAAATAAAACAGATTATCGGGTGATTATCTCAATGCTGTTTGTGAGACCTTGGCACTTCAAAAGTGTTTCATTGGCTGTAAAGCACTGGGATGCCACGAAAGGCACTATATAAACACAGGTCTTTCATTTTTTTTTATATGCGCCATATGCATGGATGTGAAATTTCCTGAGAGACACACTCCTAATCTCGGCGCAAATCTCTTGCACTGTCTAACAGAATGCGGAACTTTGGGTGTAGTGAATTATGCTCACAAATAAAATACGTTCAAATCGATCGTCTATCAACCCCTCCAACCAACATACCTCCGCAGGATTATATTATTTATTTAGCAAATGCAAATCCCCGGAGCCAAGCGATAGCCTCCTCACTTGCTGAATTTAGGGTGATTAGTTTGTCACTTAGTCTGTAGAGGGGACACTCGTCAGTAATGTGCAGCATTGTTTGTGTCTCTCCACAAATGCATAAGGGGTTTGTACTCAGGCACCAGCGGTGGAGTTTGGCTGCGCAGGGGCCCTGACTTGTCCAGAACCTGTTTACCAGGGACCACTCTTGCCGTGACCCGTCTCAACATTGAGCGACCCTCTGGCTTTATGGCAACAGGGCAGGTTCTCCGAATCGTACAACCTAATGTTGAGTGCCTATCGGCCACCAAGCGAAAACTCAATGGATGTCTAGCCACCCAACACTCCATCGACATCATTTGCCCACAAGAGACCCATATTGGAACTGAAGAAGGCAGTCACTATTGCGGCACAGTGGTTAGCATTACAGCTCCAGGGACCCGGGTTCGATTCTGGGTACTGCCTGTGCGGAGTTTGCAAGTTCTCCCTGTGTCTGTGTGGGTTTTCGCCGGGTGCTCCGGTTTCCTCCCACATCCAAAGACTTGCAGGTTGATAGGTAAATTGGCCATTGTAAATTGCCCCTAGTGTAGGTAGGTGAGATGGAATATGGGATTACTGTAGGGTTAGTATAATGGGTGGTTGTTGGTCAGCACAGACTCGGTGGGCTGAAGGGCCTGTTTCAGTGCTGTATCTCTAAATAAAATAAAATAATAATGGCCCTATCCCTGAGTTAGAGACATAAATGTAAGTTTCCTGCAAAGGTTCAGAGGCTCTCCTCAAATTACAAGCAGACTTTTTTTCAAGTGCAGTGGGTAATAAAGTCATTTTTCTGATGTCTTCTTGCAATTTGTTGAATTTTTAAAAATCCTCATTGAGTCCTGCTCCGCATTTTCTATTCCTTTTTGCAAAATATTCTCGTGGCATCAGTATAAGTGGCATTAAAAATTGAAAAGCTTCCCCTTTTGCAGTTTGCTAAATATTCCGTTTACAAATGAGTTGAAAATTAAAGTTGCAAACTTAAGGAAGAGAAACATACGGTGTAAGTTCTGCACAGCCCTCGGGACTCCAATGGTTTGCATTGGTTTACCCCCATGTTTTCCGTTCAGGCGTGTTTTAATGCGAATCGCTGGAAATTTGTGGGTAACTTGCGATCGGGAGAATGGGCGCAGCAAAGGGTGAATTTCAGGTCTAACTCCTGGGTTGCGCCCAGAGAGAAAACTCCAGGCGTATTGATGTGGAGGTCTCAGTAACGCAGATCCCATGTGCAATGGACTTGAAGTACATCGGACATTGGAGTTCGCATTGTGAAGAATTACGGAGGAATTTTTTTTCCCCCTTTCGATATAATGTGTGAGGAAATTGTAATAATAGCAATTATGTGCCATAGTTTGGCAAACTTAAGAATTTTTTTAAAATGAGGCATTTTGAAATTTGATCTTTTTATCTTTCTTAAGTTCTTCGTTAACACGTTCCCAAGATGCCTCTTGATGTGCAGGTTATGAGCGGTACTGTCAGGTATCTAATTCGGCTCCACTCTTTCAGATCTCCAGACTTCAAAGTGTCAGGCAGTTTCCTCTGTGGAACACAGCTCTTCAGTGGAAATGTAGTCAGCCTCACCGCCTCAGATACAGAGACTTCAAAAGACTTCCTCCGATTTCTCAGTGGACTTGACATGGCAGAAGGCAGAAGATGAAAAGCTGTTGGATTTACTCTGCAATGTTTTTAAATGAACATTTGCAGTTCACAAGTTAGTATTTAGAGTCATACAGCACCGAAACAGGCCCTTCGGCCCACCAAGTCCACACCGACCATCAACCACCCATTTATACTAATCCTACATTAATCCCATTTTCCCTCTCACATCCCCACCTTCCCTCAATTCTCCTACCACCTACCTACACTAGGGACAATTTTTACAATGGCCAATTTTCCTATCAACCCCCAAGTCTTTGGCATGTGGGAGGAAACTGGAGCACCCGGAGGAAACCCTTGCAGTCACAGGGAGAACTTGCAAACTCCACACCAGCAGCACTCAGAACTGAACCCGGGTCACTGGAGCTGTGAGGCTACAGTGCTAACCACTGCGCCACGCTTAAATTTACCAACTCTGGTGCTTGTGCTCCTCAGATGAAGAAAGAATGTTGGCACGTCTTCTCTACATTTTAACTCATTAATGGAAGTAATCTCTCCGATTTAATCTCCCCCTCAAGTCCTGGCCTCCAAATCTCAGGGAGGTCTTTCACCAACTTGCTCCTACACAGGATATCAGAGAAAGGTCAAGGATGAGACATGATCCCTTTCTCACCTACAGTCAGAGCTTCTCCCACCTCTCCCTTTTTTAAATTCTTTCATAGGATCGGAGGGCGTCATTGACAAGGCCAGCAATTGCTGTCCGTCCCTAATTGCCCTTGACAACTGAATGGCTTGAGGGCAGTTAAGATTCAACCACATTGCTGTGGGTCTGGAATCATATGTCGGCCAGACACAGGCAGATTTCCTTCCCTAAAGGACATTAGCGAACCAGACAGATGTTTACGACAATCGATGATAGCTTCATGGCACCATTACTGAAACTAGCTTTCATTAGTCATTAATTATTTAATTGAATTTAAATTCCACCAGCTGCCATGGTGGGATTCGAACCTGTGTCTGCAGGGCATTAACCCGGGCATCTGGATTACTAGTTCAGTGACATTACCACTATGCCACCATCCTCCCACTTGTTCCTCCTAAGTTCAAAATACTTCTTTCTCCCTCCTCTCTGTGCCCTCATTGTCTGGCAAACAAGACACACCACACCATCCCTCACTCTAAGGGCTGTATGTTACTGACCCCCTGATGTTGGCAGGCGCGGCCCCATATTGCTGGTGGTGACGAGGCCTCATGGCGGTCCCTCCGCCGCTCGGTGACAGGGGCCCAATTTCAATATGTAAATTCATGTAAATACCTGAATTAATGACCGTTGACCTCACGCCATCTGTCCCGGAGCGATATTGGTGCTGGTGGCTGGCACTCCTATACCTTCAGATCCCCATCCAGGGATCCGAGGCGGAGCACGTGCTGGGGAGCGGGGAGCAGGTAAGTTTTCCAGTGCGGGGGGAGGGGGGAGTGGGGTCAAATTCATCTGATTGATGAAGGGGATGGTGGGAAGGGTTATAGTGCACAGTTTATGAACATTGGGGTGGGGTAAGGTCAGGGGGCAGGAGACGTCTTTTGGGGGAAAGAGGGCAAGTAATGCATTACATGGTTATTGGGGGGGTTGGGAGAGGAGCAAATTAAATGTTTAAAAATTTTTTCGAGGCCTCTTCCTTTAAATATTTAAATTAACTGGAAGGGCTCGAAGCCCTTTGAAAATGCCATCAGTGCCGGCGTAAAGGCTGCTGACGCCATTGCCGGGGACGGACAGCCCACCCCTCCACGTCATTGGGGTGGGCGGTCCACCCCAACCATGAAAATGAGCTGCTGCACTGAATATCGTGCTGGCTCCGCGACATGCTGTCTGCACCTGCCATAAATTTCAGCCCTAAAACATTGTCCTGCAGGACCTCATAACTGTGGAATGCCTCAGTTCTCTGCACCCCATTTGCCACCCTCCCCTTCACCCCATTTTGTCCTCCTACTGTCCACTGCCAATTGAAACCCGAACTTGTCCATAATGCAGAATGACCATCTTCATCGCAACTAGCTGGAGTAAGATAAGATAAATCTCAGAATCTTACAGCACAGGAAAAGGCCATTCAGCCCATCGTGCCTGTACTGGATCTTTGAAAGAGCTATCCAATTAGTCCCAATCCTCAGCTCTTTCCCCATAGCCCTGCAATTGTTCTTCATTTCCAGCATTTACCCAATTTTCCTTCAACAGTTACCATATTTGCCGGACCATAAGATGCACCAGGATCTTAAAAGGAAATATTTAGGAAAATAATATCTCAGTGCATATAGGTATTTAATATTTACATTTACCATTATGAACAAAAACAGCAATGTAGCGCACTAACACAACAATGTAGCATGAAGTTTGACTAATTGTAGAAGTCCTCATCATTGCTGTCACACTCACCACCACTGGTGTTATGTGAACTGTCACTCTCTTCAAATAGTACCTCATTTTCACTGCCATCTAGGGCACTGCTGATACCACGTTTCCTGAATGACTTCAGAATTGTCCTGTGTTTCACCGATTGCCACATATTTCTCACCCACTTGCTCACCTGTGAAATGGTGGCCACTTCATTTGCCCTATTGGTGTCAAGTTATGATTTGGAATCTCCATTCTATTCAGTCCACTCCTCACACATGAATGTTCTAAATAGCTTGTTTACTGCAACGTCCAGGGGCTGTAATTCGCTAGAAAGACCACCTGAAATCACAGCTGGCTGAGTCGTTGTTCCTGGCCTCAGTTATATGTGCCCAGAACTGGTCACACACTAACAGGGCTGTTTTTTCAAAAGGTCGCCTGGACACTTTGACCAAACTTTCTCCAGCTACAATTTCATCCCTTCTTCATCATTTGGGGCGAACATGAACAAAGTTTCCCTGTGAAATTTCACCCTTTGATACAGTTTTTCGCTTAAAGATCAGTAACAGTGGTGTTTTTTTTTTGCTGTCAGAACAATACGCTAAAACAATAGTGTAGTCAGTCTTCTTGCGGCCATCGGTTTTTATTGGTATTGTGATAGCACCTTTAATGTCCACAATCTTGTTCAATGGAAGATCAAAAGTTAGGGGAACTTTGTCCATACTACCTATCTGTCCAAGTTCACAACACGTTTTATTCCTTGCATTAATCACAAACTTCTGAAATTCAAATATCTTTGCTTCGTATTCAGCAGGCATCTTCTGTGCTTTCCGATTCTAGTATGCACGCTTAGCCTATGCCTTTTCATAAATCTGTAGCACAAAGATGTTTTCCTGCCAAAATCAGTAATAGTGCTACTCTTGTTGCTTCACATGCAATAATTTTGGCACATACAGAAATTTCACTTTGCCTGTCATCTATAATTGAATTTTTCACCTCTTCTTCCAGCTCTGGCCATTTTGTAGCATGTCCACAAAAAACGTGCTTGTTGTTTTCTATTTTCACTCGGTCTTTCTCTTGCTTCTTCCATTCTCCATCATTTTCTCAGTTGGAGGAGGACCAAACTGTCTTTCAGCTGCTCTATTTCCGTGCTCTTTGGTGTACCTTGCCAGTTCCAGTTTGGATCCTGCCATATAAGAAAACCTTTTTTGTTTTGTACTCATTGGGTTTGCACCAGATTTTACAAAAAAAAACCCAACAAACTAATCACTGTGCATTAACGCCAAAACACGTGCTAATGATCTGTGTGACTGGGGGTAACCTTTGCACCATAAGGTGTGCGGCAATTTTAGGCGACCTTTTTCCAGAAGAAAATGTGTCTTATGGTTCGACAAATGCGATACTATTCAATTTACTTCTACCACCCTTTCAGGCAGCACATTGCAGATCACAACAACTCGCTGTGTAAAAAAAAGTTCTCCTCATCTCCCCACTGGTTCTATTGTGAATTATCTTAAATGTGTGTCCTCTGGTTACTAACCCTTCTGCCAGTTTCTCCCTATCTACTCGAATGAACCACTCATGATTTTGGACAACTCTATTAAATCTCCCCTTAACTTTCTCTCCTCAAAGGAGAACAATCCCAGTTTCTCCATTCTCCCCACATAAGTGAAGTCCCTCCTTTCTGGTACTATTCTGGTAAATCTCATCTGCACCCTCTCCAAGGCTGACAAACTGATCTTCAACAGCGGAGCTGAGTTTAAAGTCTACACTGAATTCCGAACCTTGTGTAGTATAAATTGACCTAAACCCATCCCCAAATGCAAACAAAACAAGTAACACATGTCAGCTTTCCACCTTGTGAACTTTATACCCACCATATACACTCCCTCTAGGCACTTTATTCCCCTAGACCCCTCCCTAGCTACTTTAAAGCCCCCAAAACCCCTCTTTACCCACTTTATACCCACATGGATTCCTCCCTATGAACTTTATACCCTCATCTCCAGAAACATTATACCCTCTGGGGAACTCCCTTCGGAGCTCCCTCTCACTGTACAGCTCCCTATGCATGTCCTAACCCCAGGATAACCCCCTGGGCACATCCTGAACACCTCTAACAGAGATGAGGAGCTAACTGTGTGAGAGTAAATCTCTAGAACACTACCCCTGCTGCTTTGGAAATACAATACGACTTTGCACCACAGATAAAAGGCCGTGAGTCCACCTGGCCCCAAAACAAAGTCACTACGACTTGGCTCAAACTTACAAATTTCAGGGAAAATCACTACGCTTTGTCCCAAACCCTCAGACCAATATCACTACGATTTCGCTGAAAACACTTACAATCGCCCACACGGTTGGTCCCGGTGTTGATTGAGGACCTGAGTCAAGGTGACCAACTTTGACCCTTCTTCCGACTGCAGCCCCCATAGTACAAACCCCTTCAAGATTTGACTGAAAAACTTACAATCACCCACACGGCTGGTCATTACCAATGTTGATTGTAGGCCTGGATGTAGAAATGACCGGTCCCCGTCCTTCTTCACATAACTGCAGCACAGTCTCTCTGATGTGGCTGCTTTTTATAATAAACTGACTCAGGACTTCGAAGACATGTTCTATTGTTCATGCTGTGCTGTGTCCAGAAGGTAAACATCTTTAGTTTCACGCCGAGCCCAGATGAATCTGATCAGCTCATACTGGGAGAAATAACGTGGAAGAAATAACTGAAACAAACCTTCAGACCAATCTGATCAGTGCAACAATACAGTCCCTCCGTGACAGAAATAACCCAGACAAAATCTTCAAACTATCATGTTGTTTAAGACAAAACCTCCTGCTGTTTGAGGCAATACAGTAACTACCTGGCTCTAAAGTTGCTGGAAGGTGTGAATGTCTCATCTCTCTCCTCGAGAGGAATCAATCATAGTTACAATGGCCAGATTCCAGTACCATTGTCTATGATGCTGACCTTAATTATCATATCGATGGCATGTCCCTTTGTACCATTGTGCAGGGTAATCGGTCTCTTAATTGCATTAGCCAATGGTAGATGATGGCTTTTCCTTTGGTGCCATTGTTCCATTGAAAGCACTCAGTCAATGTTTGAATTCCCTTTGATGAGCCACTGTCTTTTCTGAATGTCCAAAATTAACACTTTTGTGCCCAGCTGGCTGCAGCTTGGCTTTTTGTATTGTAATCAAAACATGGTGTCAAAATATGTCTGTGTGTCTGAATTTTATAGTCCATAAATTTTCCCAGTTGGAGGGGATTCCGATCCTACAGAAGGCCATCAATATAAGATAGTAACTCATAAATCCAATCGGGAATTCAGGAATAGCTTCTTTACTCAGAGAATGGTGAGAATGCGGAACTCACAGCTACAAGGAGTGGTTGAGGGGAAATAGCATAGATGCATTTAAGGGAAACGAGATAAACACATGAGAGAGAAAGGAATAGAAAAATATGCTGATGAGGTTAATTGAAGAGCGGTGGGAAGAGGTTTGTATGGAGCATAAACACCAACGTGGATCAGTTGAGCAACTCCTCACACTCTGAAGCAGTTTGTGTCCATAAGCAGCAAGACCTGGACAGCATTCAGGCTTGGGGTGATAAGTGGCAACTTACATTCGCACCACACAAGTGCCAGGCAATGACCATCTCCAACAAGAGAGAATCTAACCATCTCCCCTTGACATTCAACAGCATTACCATCGTTGAATCCCCCACTATCAACATCCTGGGGGTTACCATTGACCAGAAAATGAACTGGACCAGCCATGTAAAGTACTGTGGCTACAAGAGCAAGTCAGAGGCTGGGAAATCTGCAGTGAGTAACTCACCTCCTGCCTCCCCAAAGCCTGTCCAGCATCTTCAAGGCACAAGTCAGGAGTGTGATGGAATACTCTCCACTTGCCTGGATGGGTGCAGCTCCAACAACACTCAGGAAGCTCAACACCATCCAGGACAAAGCAGCCCACTTGATTGGAACCCCATCCACCACCTTCAACATTCACTCCCTTCACCACCAACGCACAGTGGCACAGTGTGTAACATCTACAAGATGCACTGCAGCAACTCACCAAGGCTCCTTCGACAGCACCTTCCAAACCCACGACCTCTAGCACCTAGAAGGACAAGGGCAGCAGACATGTGGAAATGCCACCATCTGCAAGTTCCCCTTCAAGCCACACACCATCTTGACTTGGAATTGTATCGCCGTTCCTTCACTGTCACTGGGTCAAAATCCTGGAATTCCCTTCCTAACAGCACTGTGGGTGTACCTACCCCACATGGACTGCAGAGGTTCAAGAAGGCAGCTCACCACCACCTTTACAAGGGCAATTAGGGATTGGCAATAAATGCTGGCCTAGCCAGCGATGCCTACATCCCATGAAATGAATTTTAAAAATGGCCTGTTTCTGTGCTGTAACTGTTGGTTAATAATTGCAGGTTATTTCTTTCCTTGATCGTTTTTGTTATTTATCTCGAGTCTTGTGACATCGTCAAGCAAAGTGAAGTTTTAATGGCCAATAAAGTCTGGCAAGGCAGGATGTCAAATGACACGACACATTTTGTAATCACTTCAGTTAGTATTTCATGTGCTGAAATCTCTTGATTAAATTTTATTTGGATTTCAGATTTTGTGAAAAAAGAAGCTTTTCAGAACAGGTAACGGCGGTCTGAGGAACAGCAATTGATGCGTTTTTTTTGTATTTTCTGCTATCAGGAAATTTGAAAGACAGCAAAGATCAGAAATGCAGCCATCCTCAGGAAATGAATTAAATGTGTAGGGAAGAGAAAAAAGAGGCTGATTATATGCAGTGTATTGATTCGAGAATCGCAGCATAAAAATTGAAATGGCTTTTGCATGTATAGGGCCATAAGAAGCACTTTTTCCTCACTAAAAGACCTAGTTGCCATAGCAACGATGAGGCCTTGAGTCTGAGAGTACAAGTTTTGATCAGGAGGCTGGAACAATTTTATTTCCGTGGCTGCCTTTTCCATTTAAACTATCCCTCTCCCCTCCCTTATCTATCTTTCCCTTTTTATTTTGCTCTCTGCCAAGATTTTGCTTTCCATTTACTGTCTCAGTCCCCCACCAAGGCAGGTGGGGAGTTCCACTGTTTCGAATCACTGCAACAGAATGAGATGTAGCAGGAGACGGTGCAATGAGTGTCAGTTCCAAGATGGCATAAAAGGAAGACTTGCAATATATAGCCTCTCACATCCTCAGGACATCCCAAAGTGATTTGTAGATAGGATGTTTCTCCTGGCTGGTGAGCAGGGGACACAATCTCAGAATAAGAGGTAGGCCATTTAAGACTGAGATGAGGAGAAATTTCTTTACACAGAGGGTGGTCAATCTGTGGAATTCTCTACCCCAGAGGGCTGTGGAAGCTCAATCACTGAGCATGTTCAAGACAGAAATCAATAAATATCTAGACACTAATGACATCAAGCGATATGGGGATAACATGGGAAAGTGGCATTGAGGTAGATGATCAGCCATGATCTAATTGAATAGCGGAGCAGCCTCAATGGGCTGAATGGCCTACTCCTGCTCCTATGTTGCTATGATTTACAGTCAATTATTTTGAAGTGTAGTCACTGTTGTCATGCAGGAAACAGAGCCACTAATTTGCACAAAACAACAATGAGATAAATGATCTGATATTCTGGGTTTTTTTGTGACATTGATTCAGTAATAATAATTGGCCAGGACGCTAGCCCTGCTCTTCTTTGAAATAGTGCCATGGGATCTTTTATGTCCACCTAAAAGGACAGATAGGGCTTTGGCTTTAGCACCTCATCTGAAATACAGTACCTCCAACAGTGTAGCGCTCCATCAGTACTGCTCCAGGAGTAGCAGCCTAGATTATTGTGCTCAAGTCTCTGGAGTGGAACTTAAAGCGACAACTTTCTGACTCAGAGGTAGGAGTGCTACTCACAGAGCCACAGCTGATATTGATACAAGAAAGGGGGAGCGGGGGGGTGTGGGGGGGGGGTGGGGGGTGGGTAGTTGGGGGCACAGAAGAGTGTATAGGATGTTGTATTCAGAATTATGTCTGAATAAACGAGCAAAGTTCAGGGAAGCAATGACTATCATGGTATCAATAACTTGGAGCGAGATGACAAATGTAGTGTCGAGTGAGACAAGAGATGAGGGAGGTCTTCGCCAATCCAATTTCACCTACGTATCAGCCTTCGCTCCTTGGGAAGCACTTTCACCTCTGAATTAAGTTAGTGGGTTGATAGTCCCACTCCAGAGACCTGAGCACAAAATCTAGGCTGGAGACTTCAGTGCCATACTGAGGGAGTGCTACACTGTCGGAGGTGCTGTCTTTCAGGTAAGACATTAAACTGAGGCCTTGTCTGCCCTCTCATGTGGATGCGTAAGATCTCTTGGCACAATTTCATAGAAAATCAGGGGAGCTCTTCCCTGTGTCCTGGCCAATATTTAACCAACATCACTAAAACTGATTACCTGGTAATTTATCTCAATGCTGTTTATGGGATCTTGCTGTGTGCAAATTGGCTGCTGTGTTTCCTACCATTACAACAGTGACTACACTTCAAAAAGTACTTCAGTGGCTGGGAAATACTTTTGAATGTCCTGAGGTCATGAAGGGTGCAAGTTTTTTTTCCTTTCCTGCTTTCCTCCCATCTCCCTGTCTGTCCATCTTTCTTTGCTCATTCTTCTCCTAACTGCACTTTTTCATTGGGTTACCTCACTCGTCAATCTCTTTTCCCTCCAGTGGTGGTTTCAACCCATTCATACTGTTTGCTCCAATGGCCTTTCCTGGGAAAGTATTTTGCATCTTAACATATTTTATGCTGAAGGACAGAACAACACTCCAACAACACTCAGGAAGCTCAATACCATCCAGGACAAAGCAGTCCACTTGATCGGCACCCCATCTACCACTTTCAACATTCACTTGCTCCACCACCAGCGCACAGTGGCACAGTGTGTACCATCTACAAGATGCACTGCAGCAACTCACGAACTCAAAAGTTCTGCCTGATTTGCATTTTACCATACCTCATAAAGCATCACTCTATATGGTGCAGTCTCATCAGCATAAGGTGCCACCTCCTATGAACAGAACAGAGCCGCACGAGCCAACAGGAAACGTGCGTTTTGCAAGTCCGGACCGGCGAGCACCTCTTCCACACCAACAATACATGTGCGTCCAACATGCAACAGATCGTTTTGTGCTCATATTGGACTGATTAGTCATCTTTGAAAGCATTGAACCTGAAACTTTAACTCATTGAATTCCAGTTGATGACATGATCATCTTCCACTGCGAAGCATAAAACACATATTTTACCACAGCAGTGAACATTTTTCCTGGATTAATATTAACAATTCTCTTCTCAAAATCTCTTTTTTAACTAAGAAAACATGCACTTGAACTAAAATTTCTGTTACCCATTATCACCTCAGTTACTTGACCCCCAAGGCCACTTTAACCTTCCCTGCATTTCGAATTCACGATGAAGCTGGTTGAAAAACCAGTATCCTATGCTTTTCGATCCGTGCTCTATTAACACAATTCACTGCCTGATTCACTCTGAGGATTTTGTAGAAGTTTTTTTTCTCTTGACGCTGTTACTATTGGACGTTTAAATCTTTAGTAAAAACAAGAAATGCTGGAAATACTCAGCAGGTCTGGCAGCATCTGTGGAGCGAGAAGCAGAGTTAACGTTTCAGGTCAGTGACCCTTCATCAGCACTGGCAAATATTAGAAATGTAATAGAAATGTCTGAAAGCAGGGCCCCGAGCTTCTGGTTGCTTGCCATTTCAACACACCCCACTGCTCTCATGTTCACATCTCTATCTTGGGCTTGCTGCAGTGTTCCAGTGAATATCAATGCAAGCTCGAGGAACAGCATCTCATTTACCGATTAGGCACACTACAGCCTGCCGGACTGAACATTGAGTTCAATAATTTCAGAGCATGACGGGCCCCCCTTTCATTTTTAGTTATTTTTAGTTTTAGTTTTTATTTGTTTATCATATTTTAGTTTGTTTCATCATTCATTTTTTTTCACCATGTGCCTGCCCACTTTTTTTTCATGTTTGTGTTTTGGGCCAGGGCTGCTCATTTTTCTGTCAATTAACACCCTCTCTGCACTAACACTTTGTCTTTCAGCACACCATTAACATTTTGTTTGCCTTTGCTCCATGACCTTCTAGTCAGTTATTCTCTGTGACCCTCTGTCCTTTCAACATCTTCCCTTTTGTTATTTTTTGCCCCACCCCCTCTTTATTTGCTTAAAACCTTTTACATTTCCAACATTTGCTAGTTCTGAAGAAGGGTCACTGACCTGAAACGTTAACTCTGCTTCTTTCTCCACAGATGCTGCCAGACCTGCTGAGTATTTCCAGCATTTCTTGTTTTTATTTCAGACTTCCAGCATCTGCACTATTTTGCTTTTATTTAAATCTTTAGTCCTGCTTTAGACCTTGACTTAGAGCCTTGACTATACCATGTCTGAAGCTTGCAAACCATAAATTGGGGGCCATTGAAGGGAAGGGAAGGAAAGCACCTAATGGTGACAGCCTTGTATAACTACAAGCATGACTCTGGATCTGTTTGGAATGAAGGCAGCATTTTTTTAGTATTTTATCATTACAGTAGTAACTACAACCCTCTGAGATCAATGCGCTCCTCCAATTCTGGCCTCTTGAGCATCCCCAATTTAAACGCTCCACCGTTGGTGATCTTGTCTTCAGTGCCTTAGCCCTAAGCTCTGGAATTCCTTCCCTAAACCTCTCCACCTTTCTACCTCTCTCTCCTCCTTAAAATGTACCTCTTTGACCAAGCTTTTGGTCACTTGTCCTAATATCTGCTTATGTGACTCAGTGTCAAATGTTGGTCTGATAACACTCCTGTGAAGAGCCTTGGGATGTTTTACTATGTTAAAGGTGCTATAGAAATGCAATTTGTTGTTGAGTGTGAAACCAACTCCTAGATAAAGCGGCTGAGATGGTTGATCGATTAACTCTTATCAAAAAGGAACTGGATAAACACCTGGTCACAGGCAGGATTAGGCGTTGTCGGCTTACATTTAGACTGTGATAATCAATTACACATTGAACTGTGCTGCTGGGGTCAGGAAATGTAGGAAGAGTGGAAATGAAAGTCGCCTTGACTTGTGGGAACAGATGAATATTCTCAAATGCACACTGGCAGTGGGCACGGGAAACAGCAGCACTCCCATGCATCATGTGTACGGCCATACCGCTGCGATTACGCGGTGGGCAGCCATTTTACATAATGCAGGCACCGGTCACCCCCAATCACGTGGCGTGGGCGGGAGGCGAGACGCCGATCACGGCGTCAGCTGCAGTGGATTAGGTGTTGGCACCGTTTTTAAAAGCCTGCCAACACTGCATTCACTCCTGCCTTGCAGTCTACTGGAGGTTAGTTTACTGTTAGGCATAAAAAGTCACAGCACTGCTACCTTCAGCACTCAACACCGCCCCCCACCCCCCAGGAAGAGTGGGGAGGATGGCAAAGAGTAGACCAAGGGTGGCCCCATGCTTTATTGATGCCTCCATGGATGCCTCCATGCAGATTGTCCCCTCAGTTGCAAGGTAAAGGCTAGAGGTTCTGTTTCCCAGCAATGGCAAGAAGAGGTCCCCCCAGCCCCCCCCCACCCCCAACCCCGACCAAGCAGACCTTGGTGGATATCACAGAGGAGGTCAGCAGCCCTGGGATCATCCGAACCAACTGGATCTAGTGCAGGAAGAGGGTCAATGACCTCCTGCATTCAGCCAAGGTGAGTGCTACATTCCAATACACTTTTCTGGAGTTTGGATGTCACACAGGGTGTGCGTCACTACATGGTGAGGTGCCACTGCCAGTACAAGGACAGAGAGGTTATGTGGTGCATTGTAATCCTAGCCCCTTTCTGGGGCTTTCCCTGATCAGGCGTACTTCTCAGATGATCACTTTCAACTTAAGGTTGAGAAAGACAGATCCCACAGACACTGAGACTTCACCTTGACACACCTGACAAATTTCATTCTACCCATCATCGTTCAAAAAGCTGCCTGATTTGTAATGAATCTAAACATTCATCTTGGGATGATTTAGAGGAGCAGTGTTGTAGCGCATGCTTAGACTATTCTAAACCTTGCGGTATTGAAATTGTTCATTGTACCCTTGAAACCTCATTTGGTAGCCACTAGCACTTTGTTGAAGGTCTTGCTTGCGGACATCACTTGGTTAAGACTGCCTACCCTTGCTGCTCACACTCATGCTGGTTAGGAAGGGGGTGTGAAGAAATCTGGCCATTATGTGAGGTTATACGGTTAAGAGTATTAGGGATTAGGCAGGTTCATCTTCCTAAAAGGTTAAAAAAAGTTCATGATCATACGTCTGTGTTGAAGGGCTTGCCTCATCTTAGAACTTAGAGGCAGCTTCTGATAAGAAGGATTCACTTCTAAAAGTCATGAACCTCATCATACAGTAAAGCATTGATAACATAGTCTTATAAACGGTCACGCAGCTACCACAGTGTAATAGTTGATAAGATGGCTTCATGTGGACAACCCTAAACCACAGCCAACTGAGGGGGACGACTCAGAGGATGCACCGTCCCATGACTCTCCTGCAATTTTCACCAGTGCAGACACTTTCACCTTGATGGTTAATCGATCGGCTTTAGACTCAGGGTCACAAGCTGGTGAGAGCACATCACAGGTGCCCAAGCAGCTTGCTGAGGCTGAGAGAGCTGAGGCATCCTACATTTGGAGGACTGTGGGTGGCCAGGCCCAAGCTGAGTCCCAGGCTGATGATGAGCCTCTGATGTCAACAGCAAAAGGCATGCTGGAGATACAGAGAGACGTAAGGCAACATCTGGCAGAGATGCCAGAGGCCATTTGCAGCAATGGCAGATGATGGAGGAGTCCATCCATGCCATGACTGCTGCCATGTTCCAGGCATATGGTTGGTGACCCTCATGGTGAGTCAGATTCCACAGATCTGCACTGACCTGCACACCATCGCCTTGACCATGAGCTCAAATCAGCAAAGGCACGGTGAGAGAAGGACCATGAACCGGGAGACTTCTCCCACTCCTAGTCCTTCTCTGGTAAGCAGGGATGCTCCAACGAGACTTGAAAGAGAGGGGGAGAGGCTGCACTTGAGGGCACCCCTCAAGGCGTTCTGAGTGTGGACACTGGGTCCTCCGCCCCTCCGCCAGTGAGCCCAGCACCAGCAGCCACGACGCTTGAGGGAAGTCCTGCACCAGTGCAGGAAGCTCTGTGGCAGCCGGAGCCTTGCAGGCCTCAGGCACCCAGAGGACAGCCACTGAAGTCATCTCAGGGCAAGAAGTGTCCTGATCAGAAACTTGCCTCCAACACAGCTGCTAGTGCAGGTGTCACATCGCATAGGAGCACCCGCAAGTTTATTAAGTAAAGTACCTAGCCACACATGGGTATTCACGGGTGACATGAAAACGTTATTTGGAATTTAATTAAACACTCATTTGTGCCAATCATTAGCCATCATTGTGTGAAACCCATGTTCCAACATGCCTTAATTGTGAGCTTTTGACTTCCACCCTACCCCTTAGTGCAGTGCCAATGTGACCACAGGCCTCATTATCATGGCAATATGACTGCAGATCTTATTAATATGCTCTCCCACATGCACTAGTGCTCATTACAGCTTGTCGGCATTCAGGGAACACAGATGGAAAAGAGGCGAAAGACTACATGCATGAAGGTCAGTCTTTATTGGATTCTCAGTGAGTGGACACCAGAGTGAATGAAAGTGGGTCATTATGAGGTTGTCTCTTTCCTCCTTTGCGGATCGCTCAACAAGTCTGACCTCCATCATCGTATTATCGTCATTCATTGCTGGTCGCGCCTGTCTCTCCTCTGCGTCCTTCTCATTGGAACATGATTGTTGCTCAGGCATATCTTTCTCCTGTAAGGCCTTCCCCATCTGCAGTGCTAGATTGTGCAGAGCACAGCAGACTACCACGACATGCGAGACCTTCAACGGGACATACTGCAGGGCTCCACCAGATCGATCGAGGCATCGGAACCTCATCTTCAGCAGCCCAATGGCCTGCTCGATGGTTGCTGGAGCTGTGGTAAGTGTTGTACCCCTCCTTTGCTGCATTGTGAGGGTTCCTCACAGGCGTCAGAAGCCGTGTCTTCAATGGGTAGCCCTCGTCCCCGAGAATCCATCCCGGAAGGCAGCGGAGGGAATGAAAAGCTGAGGCACCTGGGACTGTTGAAGTATGTCGGTGTTGCGGCTGCTTCCCATGAAGTGGGCACACACCTGCAGGAATCGCTTTCGGTGGTCACAGACCAGTTGAATGTTGATGGAATGAAAGCCCTTCCTGTTGATGAAAGTGGCTGGCTGGGTCCATTGGAGCCTTGATGGCCACATGTGTGCAGTCTATCACACCGTGCACATGGGGGAATGCAGCAATGGCCCCAAACCCAATGAACCTCTTGGCCTGACTATTAGGGTCGGTCTGACAGCACAGTCACTGGCCCTCTTGAACAGGGCAGTTCTCCTTGATGCAGCAGTGTGCTGTGGCCTGGGAGACTCCACACATGTCCCTGGTGAATCACTGGAAAGATCCAGATGTGCAGAAGTTTAGTGCCATGGATTTCTTTTGGGCCAGTGGTATAGGGTGACTCTCAAATACCAGAGGTCACATATCATCCTGTAGCAGGCCACATAAGTTGGTGACAGTCACTCTGGAGAGCCGTAGTCTTCGCTGACAGTGTTGCTCAGACATTTGGAGGTAGGTGATGTGAGTACATAGGCTCTTTGGCGTACATGGTCCCTTCTTGGCCAGGCCAGCTGCTGCTGCTCTCGTCTTAGAGCTTCAGGGTCAGGTGCAGTTGCCTCTTGGGTCTCCCTCCGTCAGAGGCGCCTCAACACGCCAAGGGAATCCAAAAACACATGGATGTATGAGACCCATGGCCGGTGTCCTGGGGCCTTCAGATCACTTCTGATGCAGAGACAAGTCTGCCTTGTCAACTATGCTTATCAATATTTACTTGGCGGAATGCCTGATGTATCTCAAGACTAAACGTTACTGTTGGGTTACCATCGATTCCAGCAGTGTGAGCCACCACACGCAGTAATGCAGCATTTACGATACCCTCTAATGCCACCCACCCCCCCTCGATACACACAGTCCCCTTACAGACCCTACATCAGCAGAGCAGCAAGGGCTGCAGAATCCCTCACTTCCCCTATGCTGCAATGGTCAGGATACCTCCCCATCCGGCACTGAGACCTCTTGCCTCAGTGCCATCAGCTTTTAGCGGTCACAAAGCTGAAGGCATGTGAGTGCCGCCCGCCATCTACAAAATTATGGTCCAGTTAATAATTTCATTTAAGTTCATGTTAAATAGTATTTCACCAATTTAAATGAGAGATTATTTTCTCTCTCCACCTCTTTCACTATTGTTCCCTACAAATAATAGGTCTATTCTGTTTTGGCTCAACCGACATGCATGACATTTGTTTGAGTTAAACGGCAACATGTTGCCCATTTGCCAACGTGTGGGCCACCCCCCGAGCACATCTAAACCGTTTTGGATTTGATTGCACTCCTCTGCCATTTTAACCCTTGCAGAGATTTTGACAAACTTACTGCCCATATTCCCGACCCTGCTGTCCAGGTCATTAATAAAGACCAGGAAGAGTGGCGGGCCAGGACCAATCCCTGGAGGGGTGCGGAGGCAGTAGTTGAGGGGTCGGGGGTGCTGATTGCTGGACTGACAGAGCAGGGCAGTATCCTGGCTAACCAAAGACAGATTAATGGTCATTTATCACATTTGTTGTTGATAGGATCTTGCAGTCTACAAATTAGATGTCACATTTTCCAACAAAACAACAATAACCACTGTAACCCGTGGCGCGGAGTCAACTCCCCCTTGACCCCTTTATTCCCTTCACCCACTTGATCCTGGCCGTCACGTGGGACTAAGTCCTCTTAATTCAGGTTCAGGCTGGGTGTTTGGGATATCGGGGTTACAGGAGAGCCACTCTCCACCTAATCCACTGGCTACAGTTAATGGCTTAGTACAAAGAGGAGGAAACTCAGTCCTTTCTTTAACTATCAATTTACTTTATTCACGTTGTTGTACAATGTAAGAATAAGGCTTATACACTTGGTTAGACAAAAGCATGCAACTCAAACTGGGTTATACAGTTAATAACAAAGCTAACTAGAATCAATAAGCACACCCACTAGGTTCCTCTGACCTTTCCCTGACCTAGTCACAGAAAACAAAGGATAATACCCGAAAAAGGGGAGAGCTGACGCTGGCCAGGCGTTCCGTTCTCTCTCTCTTTTACGTCGTCGCCGTGTTGCTCACACAGGGTCTTCCACTTACGCCATGGTTGGTCTCCGGAGTTTCTCGCTGGCTCTATGCCTGAGATTCTCCATACTTATTCTCTTTCTTATCTCTTACAAACTTTGCGGTCTCTTTCCTGTTGGCTTAGGCCTGCTCGCCTCATTCGTATCTTCTCCTTATTGGCCCAGACCCAAAGACCCCGGTATCACACCGTGTCTATTCCTGTGATCTCTCCCTTGTCTTGTCACATAATTTAATTAGTTTAAACTGGTTTTTACCAGCACAGGCCAGTGTCTGAGCTCAGGTTACTTTAGTTCACGAACTCTCCAGCAGTTTGTAACAGATTCTGTACTTCTTGCAGCCCCTGGCCAACATCACTTCAGAAGACATTCAAAGACGTGAAAGGTGCTATATAAATACACCTTTCTTTCCTTCCTTCCTTCCATCCTTCCTGTCTGTCTCGGAACTTATTTCACTTGTTAGAGAGAGGGAGAAGAATGAAGAGTTAGATCTGGAGTATTGTACGTCATTGATGCTCCTCTGAAAGATGACACAAGAAATACTAGGAGTTACAAATTAGGAGGGGCTTGCAAATTTCTGCCTCCGAGTCAGCAGAAACCAGCATTAGATGACTCGTTCTCTTTTTCATGAACTATTTTTTTCCCTCTTGAAGAATGTCAAGCGTGTAAGGATATCCATGCGTTTCATATGTGCAGGTATATTTTTTTCCCTGGTAGATATTGGGCAAGAGCTTTGAACACAAAGTCTTCGCTTTCCCTTTAAGTTATTCAGCAGAGGGAAGGGGCAGAGATTAGATCCCGTCACTAAACTAATAACAGAACGTGTGAGAATGGCAGCAGACATGGAGAAGTAGCATCTGCAACAGCAGAACAAGGAGTTCATCAACTACAGACATGCGGGCAGTGAACAGAAGTGAGAACCTTAACAACCAAACACACTCATTAGAGTCAAATGAATATTTTACTTCCCACATTGCAATTAATTACAGGCAGTAATAGAAGTTGTGGCTTTGATTCAGATGATGAGATGCAGAGCTTTAGATTATTCTCATGTAGAATTCCAATTTGTGCTTACAGTAATATGGATGATCTGAGAATATGAAGAGATGAGATGGTATTTACATCGTCTTGAGAGATTAAATTTTTCTCTCATATAAATGTAGTGACGGAGTTTGAAGAAAAGGATCAATGCCCAGCCCACATCCAGCTTACTTGAACACTGAAGATCCATTCAGATCCCTTAACAGGGATATCTATTCTAGCCCCTTTGTCATGGTCTCCGCATTATAAAGAGGATCTCGAGCACTGGAGAAGGAGCAAAATAGATTTACAAGGATGGTACCAGAACTGGAAGGTTATATCCATCAAGAAGGAAGAAATAAGCTGGGCCACTTTTCTCTAGAAAAGAGAATATTGAGATTTGACCTGATTGAGAGAGGTCTTTAAGGTTATGAAAGGGTTTGATAAGGTAGATGTAGAGAAGGTGCGTCCACTTGCAGGAGGGACACCAATATAAGATAGTCACTAATAAATCCAATAGAGAATTCAGGAGAAACTTCTTTACCCAGAGAGTGGTGAGAATGTGGAACTCACTACCACAAGGAGTAGTTGAGGTGAATAGCATAGATGCATATAAGGGGAAGCTAAACAAACATGTGAGTGAGAAAGGAATAGAAGGTTATGCTGAAGATGAAGAGTGGTGGGAAGAGGTTTAAGTGGAGTATAAACACCAGTTGGGCCGAATGGCCTGTTTCCGTGCTGTAGATTCCATATAATTCTACTGCGAAGCATTTCGTTATCACCTGGCAATACTCTCACCTCCAGTCTTCAGTCTCTCCCCATTTCATATCTTGGTCCATTTTTCTAGTTTGCTCCTTTGAACTTTGCCCTCTGGTTCCTCTGATGCGTACTCTTCATCCACCCTATATTCCCATTGTGTTAAAATTAAGACAGATTACTCCACCTGCTACTCTAACTCATTCATTATAGGAAGGATGTGGAAGCTTTAGAGAGGGTGCAGAGGAGATTTACCAGGATGCTGCCTGGACTGGAGGGCATGTTCTACGAAGAAAGATTGAGGGAGCTAGGGCTTTTCTCATTGGAGCGAAGAAGGATGAGAGGTGACTTGATAGAGGGGTACAAGATGATGAGAGGCATAGATAGAGTGGATAGTCAGAGACTTTTTCCCAGGGTGGAAAGGGCTATCACCAGGGGGCATAATTTTAGGGTGATTGGAGGAAGGTTTCGGGGAGATGTCAGAGGTAGGTTCTTTACACAGAGAGTGGTGGGTGCGTGGAATGTGCTGCCAGCGGTGGTAGTAGAAGCAGATACGTTAGGGGCATTTAAGCGACTCTTGGATAGGTACATGGATGATAGTAGAATGAAGGGTAGGTAGTTAGTTTGATCTTAGAGTAGGTTAAAGGTTCGGCACAATATCGTGGGCCGAAGGACCTGTACTGTGCTGTACTGTTCTATGTTCTATGTTCTATTCCTCCTCAAGACTTGGAAATCATAGAACTCCTCACATCCTTAATTTTTTTCAGTCTGTCTAATCTCTACAGTATTCACAAAGCACAAACTTGGTGTCACGCTCCTGGTTTACACCTTCATGTCATATTTTTTTCAACCTTGGGGCGTTCTGCACGGGAGATCCTTGCCCTTCACCAGGGCTCCTCTTCAGCCAATAGCAGATGGTGGTGCAAAGTTTACTCTGAGAATTATGCCAGTATTATATTTCCTCCATGTGGAAACCAGCGTAGCAGCAAGGTCCAGCATCACGCCCATTTGGCATGTCAATGTCAGTGATAGGAGACTGACTTCCACCTCACATTTCCTAGTGTGTTAAATTTCCTGATCTTAATGGGTCCACAGTAACATCAACAACTTACATTTATATAGCACCCTTTACCATAGTCAAATGTGTCAAGGCACTTCACAGGAGTGTTATCAAACACAATCCAACACTGAAATCATAAGGAGAGATTAGGACAGGAGACCAAAAGCTTGGTCAAAGACGTAGGTTTTAAGGAAGGCATTGAGTCATTACAGCACAGAAGGATGTCATTTGGCCCATCGAGTCCATGCCAACTCTCCGTAGAGCAATCCAGTCAGTCCCATTCCCCTGCTCTATCCCCATAGCCCTACAAATTTATTTCCCTCAAGTGCCCATCCAATTTCATTTTGATATCATTGATCCTCTCCACTTCCACTATCCTCCTACGTAACGAGTTCCAGGTCATTACCACTTGCTGTGGAAAAAAACAGTTCTTCCTCACATTTCCCTGCATCTCTTGCCCAAAACCTTCAATCTGCGTCCCCTAGCCTTTGTACAATCGCCTAGAGGGAATAATTTTTCTTTGTCTACCTTATCTAAACCTGTCATAATCTTGTACACCTCTATCAAATCTTCCCTCTGTCTCCTTTGATCCAACGAGAACAACCTCAGCTTCTCCAACCTAACCTTGTAGCTAAAATCCCTCATCCCTGGAACCATTCTGGTAAATCTCCTCTGCACCCTCTCAAGGAGCCTCACATCCTTCCTAAAGTGTGGTGACCAGAACTGGATGCAATACTCTAGTTGGGGCCTAACCAGAGCTTTCCCAAGGTTCAGCATAACTTCCCTGCTTTTGTACTCAATACCTCTATTTATGAAGCCCAAAGATCCCATATACTTTGCTAACTGCTCTCTCTGTCCTGCTATGCACATATACCAGGGCTCTGTGTCCATGTACACTCTTTAGAACTGTACCAGTTAGTCTACATTGCCTCTCCCTATCCCTTCTGCCAAGATGCATCACCTCATACATCTCTGTATTAAATTCCATCTGCCACTTGTCTGCCGATTCTGCTAACCTGTCTGTGTCCTGTCGAAATAGATTTGTATTATCCTCACTGTTTTGCCACACCTCCAAGTTTGGTATCATCAACAAATTTTGAAATTTTACTCTGTTTTCCAATATCCAAGTCATTTATATATAGCAAAAAAAAAACAGTGGTCCTAGCACAGATCCTCGGGGAATGCCACTGTCTACCATCCTCCAGTCTGAAAAACAACCATTTTCCGCAATTCGTTGTTTTTCTGTCCTTTAGCCAATTTTTTATCCAAGCTGACACTGACCGGCCTATTCCATGAGCCTTAAATTTGGTAACCAGCCTTTTAGTGGTATTTTGTCAAACACTTCCTTAAAATCCATATAGACAAGATCCATTGAGTACAAAAGCAGGCAAGTTATGCTAAACCTTTATAAAGCGCTGGTTAGGCTGCAACTGGAGTATTGCGTACAGTTCAGGTCACTACATTTTAAGAAGGATGTGAGGGTCCTTGAGAGGGTGCAGAGGAAATTTACCAGAATGGTTCCAGGGATGAGGGATTTTAGCTACAAGGTTAAGTTGGAGAAGCTGGTGTTGTTCTCCTTGGAGCGAAGGAGATTGAAGAGAGATTTGATCGAGGTGTTCAAAATTATGACAGGTTTAGATAAGGTAGACAAAGAAAAGCTGTTCCTATTAGTTACTTGTACTCGGCCCAGGGGACACAGATTGAAGGATTTGGGCAAGAGATGCAGGGGGAATGTAAGGAAGAATGTTTTACAAAGTAAGTGATAATGACTTGGAAGTCACTGCCTATGAGTGTGCTGGAAGCTGAGAAGATTAATGATTTCAAAAGGAAATTAGATAGGCACTTGAGGGAAATATACATGCAAGACTCCTGGGATACAGCAGGGGAATGGGACTGACTGGATTACTCTACAGAGAGCCGGCATGGACATGATGGGCTGGATGGCCTCTTTCTGTGCCATAATGACTCTATGACTGTACCTTAAAGGAGGACTGAGAGGTGAAGAGGTTTGGGGAGGGACTTCCAGAGGTTGGGGCCCAGGCTGCTGAAGGCATGGCAACCAATGAGGAGGTGCAAGAGGCCAGAACTGGAGGAAAGCAGAGATCTCAGAGGGTTGGAGGGACGGGGAAGGTTCCTGAGATAGGGAGGGGGTGAGGCCATGAAGCAGTCTGAAAACAAGAATGAGAATTTTAAAATTGAGGCGTTGCTGGACTATGAACCAACATAGTTGAGCCAGGACTGTGGCACGCAGAAGGGAGATCCCTTAGTTTTCCCCTCCCGCCCTTAACATTTTCATGGAACATCTTTCCAATCCACTAGCAGTCTGGTGTGGGCAGATCTGAAACGATGAATGGGAAAAAGTCACCTGAGGGGACAGAAATTACAAAATAAATCAGCAGCCAGGAACAAAACAAGAAGAGAAAAATCTAATAAGCCGCACATTCAGCAGTTTGCAAATTACATGCATATTTTTACTTGTTTCCATTTTACAGTTTCTTCCTCCTCCCCCAGGTGGTGATTTGTGCTGGATGGGGTTCACCCCTCTCCTCTATAGCTGACCCAGAGAGTCAGTTATCAACAGGCTATTTGACTGTGGAAGCCATCACAGCTGAGCCTAATCCTGTCGTTCCTTCACCCTCCACGCATAGATGCCCTGGTGGAACTCAGTGAATAGTAATCAGGAGAAGGAGCCTAGGTCTCTATAATTTTACCAACTCTCTAGCCTGGGAATATGTAAATATAAAAAGACCACAATTAATCCCACCCCATCTTGGCTCCGTAAGTATTTGTACCACCTTGTGCGATATTGACCTATACAAACCAGCAAGATCCCAGATTTGATACCTGATTGGCTGATCTTGGCTAGGGTGGAGGTGGGGCCATTGGGATTAGGGAGCAGGGAGAAAGGAGGTCAGTCAGACACCTGATTGCAATCCAGTAGTGTTGACTGAAAAGTACACCTTGTGTGCGTTGACATCGAGTGAGGACAGAATCTGGCTCGGCCTCCCAACACAGTTGAATAGCCAATCAATACCCTTCTAGCGGGGCTTCCAGCACGGAGGACGGCCGATTGGGAAAGGTGTTGAAGGCCATCCAGTGCACCTTTTCACAAGAGGATGGGGAATGAAATAGGAGGATGACCAGCGAAAGAGTTAACACTGAAACCAGTTTATTACTATCGACAGGAGTTCCACATTCTCGTAGTTCCACACTGACTGGCAATGATAATCATTGCATCGAGGCTTAGGGCAACCCGTCAACAAACTCACCATTTATTTCCTGTTCAAAGGTGAGAGTACCCAGTAATCTGTCTTCTATTACATTTGATGTTAATTGCACTTATCTTGATAAAGGAGCAATGTTTATTCAGCTAACCTGTTAGGATGATAACTCCTGGTTCTCATAAACAAGCTGACCTCTGCCAATCATGCAAGAATAAGAAGTGGCTTTTTAAGCTCTAATGTATCATAATAAATCAACAGAGTTAGTAAAGAGGATCCCTTGCTTTGAATAGCAATTAAATATCATTTTGCAAGTGAAAAACTCCTGTATACCAATAAAACCTAACAGCATTGAAGAGTTGCAATGAAATAAAATATTAATGCTTGATTTACCTGCAGGATTTCAGAACGAGAAGACCCATACAGTTTGAAATAAAAACGGACTTTCATTGATATAGGACTTTCAGGACCTTGAGATGTTCCAAAGCACTTTACAGCCAATTCATTACTTTATGAGGTGTAGTCATTTTTGTCATATAGGAAACATGGTAGCCAATTTGCACAGAGAAAGCTCCCACACTCAACAATGAGATAAATATCCAGATAAGCTGATTTTATGATATCGGTTGAGGGATAAATATTGGCCAGGATCCTGGAGAGAACTCTGCTTCTGTTTATAATAATAATGTCATGGGATTGCTCACATTCATCTGAGAGGGCAGAGGGGACCTTGGTTTAACGTCGCATTCAAAAGTTGACATCTTTGATATGACTGCACTGGGAGTGTCAGCCTGGATTACGTGCTCAAGTATGCTGGAAGCACAGTCTACAACCAGCCAAAGGGAAAAAGTTGCCTTGTTCCTAAATGGCTGTATCATTTGAAGACACTTTTACATGATTGGAGTGAAGTTGCTTCCAATACTTGGATCTCCCCTGTTGGCAAAACTTGAGCTTCTGTCTCAGAGGCTTGGGGGTTTCAAAGCCCATTCTGGTCAGGAGAGATTAGATAGGCTGAGGGTGTTCTCTTTGGAATAGAGGAGGCTGAGGGGACATTTAATTGAGGTGTATAAAATTATGAGGGGCCTGGATAGAGTGGATAAGAAGGACCTATTATGTTGGGAGAGAGATCAATAACCAAGGGTCATAGATTTAAAGAAATCATTAGAAGGATTTGATGGGAGTTGAGGAGAAATGTTTTCACCCAGAGGGTGGTGGGGATCTGGAACTCACTGCCTGAAAGGGTGGGTAGAGGCAGAAACCCTCATCGCGTTTAAAAAATACTTGGATATTCACTTGAAGTGCTGTAACCTACAAGGCTAGGGACCAAGAGCTGGAAAGTGGGATTGGGCTGGATAGCTCTTTGTCAGCCAGCACAGACATGATAGGCCAAATGGCCTCCTTCTGCGCTGTAAGTTTCTGTGATCCATCCAGTGTAGTTTTGAGAGAGTGCCCAGGGACAGATACATTGTCCTTCAGCTGAAATGTCAAACCAATGACTTGGCTGCCTGCTGTGGTTCAGGTGGACATTCAAAGACACTGGGGCACCAAGAGTAAGAAACATCGCCCGATCTCCCTCAGCTGGCAGCACCAGATGCAGATAGCTGGTCTGAAATAAAAACTGAAAATGATGGAAATACTCAGTGTCCCATCGCAGGCTGAAATGTGACATCGGCAATGAGGTAAATTTGGAGATATTTAGGATTACGTCATGGCATTTGCTGGATTTGATATGTCTGCCGTCCAGGGAATTGAGCCGTTTGATCCAACGGGTGATGCCAGTATCATCAGTGTGAATTGGAAAGCGTGGCTGGAGGAGTTTGAAGTGTATGCTGACTGTCGTGGTTTGTTTTTGGACGGAGCGACGGAGGTACAGAAAGCACAGCGATGGGCCTTATTGATGTTCAATGTGGGTGCATCGGTGAGGCAGACTTTCAAGATGTTGCCTAACACAGGAGAAAAAGCGGATTATGAACGTGCAGTGAAAGCTTTGAAGGACCATTCCACAATCCACATTCCAAAGGCATGTTTTCCATCAAATGAGACAGAAAGAGGGGGAAACAATCGCCCAATTTGTGATTCGTTTGAGGCAGATGTCAGATGCATGCAATTATGCTGCGATGAATCTGAATAACCAGATAATGGATCAGGTGGTCCAACATTGCACATCGGATAAGTTGAGACACAGGCTGCTGGAAAGAGGAGGTGACTTAACATTGGATGACACTTTGAAAATAACGGCCGCAATGGAAGAAATGGATGGACAAATTCACAGCACGAAACTGGGTCCCATATCCGCCATCGACACAACAGAATTTAAGGTTAATCGAGTGACACAACGGAATCCAGGTATGTGTAAATGTAAACAGCAAAAGTCTGAGAGAGAGTGTTTCAGATGTGGTAACTTGGGACACTATGGAAGAGATGATTGCTGCCCTGCCGAGGGAAAAATATGTAGAAAATGTGGGGGCAGAGACCACTTTGCCCACAACTGCAGAAGGCAAAGCTGAACAGAATGAGAAGCCTTGCAATCCATGTAAAGGAAAGAAAGATGGAAGTAATACAACTGTGAGATAAGTTGAAGATGCAGAGAGTGAAGACACGAATAACAATTGTGGATACATGTTTTCTGTCAATGGAAGTAACCATGAGAAAGTTCCAGTGATTGTTGGGGGTGTTGAACTTTATTGTAGATTTAGGCAGTGACAGTAATGTCATCAGCAGATCTCTGTGGGAGGAACTGAAGACAAAGAGAATCAAGTGCACATTGTGAAAATGTGTCAAAAAGCTTTATCCTTCCACATTTAAAACCCCACTTCGAACCGTTGGATCCTTCACTATGAGTGTGAGAGCTGGAGATCGGAGTGTGGAGGCAGAATTCGTAGTGATTGAGGAGGATGGTGAGCCTCTTCTGAGTAGAGAAACTGGCCAGGCCTTGGGGGCACTACACATTGGATTGAAAGTGGATTCTGTGACATCCTATGCGGAGCGTCGAGAGGAGTTTGGACCAGTGTTTCAATGAATTAGGAAGTTGCACAGCTGCCAGGTGAGATTAACAATTGACGAGAACGTGAAGCCTGTAGCTCAGCCTGTACACAGAACAACTTTTGGTCTGAGAGGGAAAGTTGAGGCAAAGATCAAGGAAGACATCATAAAGCCAGTTGAAAGGCAAACACAGAGATCTTCAGCGAAGGAAGCTGGATCATTCATGTGGTTTATGGCAGTTCATGCTACACCCAGAGCAATGATAACTGAAGAGATTGAAAGAGAGTCAGACAAAGATCCAGAACTGAATGACATCAGACAAAGAATCCAAGCTGGAAATTGGGAGAATTGCCCATTCAGAGCATACATTATTATACAAGATGAAGTGTGCACAATTGGGGAAGTGTATTCTCAGAGGTAACAGACTTATAGTGCCACAAAAGCTCAGGCCTAGACTAGTGATACTAGCTCATGAGGGTTATTTGGGAATGGTTGGTTCTATGTAAAACTTACAAACTAAAGTATGGTGGCCTGGAATGGAGAAAGATGTGGAACAGTTTGTCAAAACATGTCATGGATGTGAACTTGTCAGTAGACCCAATCCACCAGAAGCAGTACACAGCACACTGTTACCGGCTGGATCATGGGAGAATGTCGCAGTTGACTTTTTAGGACCATTTCCACCAGGAGAGTCCATACTAGTTGTGATTGACTATTACAGCCATAATTATGGGTACGTGGTAATGAAGTCTACAATGGCAGAGAAAACAGTGTTTACATTGACATCAAATATTTGCAAGGCATGGTCTACCAGTCACATTTTATTCAGACAATGGGCCACAATTCATTTCACAGACCTTTGCAGATTACATCCAGAACAAAGCAGCCCGCTTGATTGACACACATCCATCACCTTCAACACTCACTCCTTCCTCCACCGATGCACAGTGGCTGCAGTGTGTATCATATACAAGATGCACTGCAGCAATTCACCAAAGCTCCTTCAGCAGCATCTTCCAAACCTGCGACCTCTTCCACCAAGAAGGACAAGGGCAGCAGGTGCATGGGAACACCACCACCCTGCAAGTTCCACTCCAAGCCACAAACCATCCTGACTTGGAACTAGATCACCATTCCGTCACTGCTGCTGGGACAAAATCCTGTAGCTCCCTCCCTAAAAGCACTGTTGCTGTACCTACACCCCAAGGACTGCAACGGTTCAAGAAGGCAGCTCACCACCATCTTCTCAAGGGCAATTAGGGATGGGCAATAAATGCTGGCCTAGCCAACGATGCCCACATCCCCCGAACAAACAAAAAAAACATGCAAGTCACAGGTACTCACCATCACAGAATAACACCTAAATGGCCACACGCAAACGGGGAAGTGGAAAGACAAAACCAATCCTTAGAGAAATAGATGAGGATTGCTCAGGCTGAGGGTAAAGACTGGAAGGGATGTTGCTGTCATATGTGGTCATGTATAGAGCATCTACACACATTACGACAGGAAAGAGCCCAGCCGAGTTGTTATTTGGATGTAAAATACGCACCAAGATACCAGAGCTGAGGGGCATTAGAATTGATCAGAAGGTTTGAGATCATGATGCTGCGAGAAAGGGTGCTGCAAAGTTTTATGCAGATCACGGAAGGAGAGCTAGACAGACTGATGTGATGCCAGGTGATGAAGTATTTTTAGTTTAGAGATACAGCACTGAAACAGGCCCTTCGGCCCACCGAGTCTGTGCCGACCATCAACCACCCATTTATACTAATCCTACACTAATTCCATATTCCTACCACATCCCAACCTGTTCCTATATTTCCCTACCACCTACCTATACTAGGGGCAATTTATAATGGCCAATTAACCTATCACCCTGCAAGTCTTTTGGCATGTGGGAGGAAACCGGAGCACCCGGAGGAAACCCACGCAGACACAGGGAGAACTTGCAAACTCCACACAGGCAGTACCCAGAATTGAACCCGGGTCGCTGGAGCTGTGAGGCTGCAGTGCTAACCACTGCGCCACTGTGCCGCCCAAGTATTGCTGAGACAGGAGAGTCCGAGTAAGATGGATACACCATATTATCCCAAGCCATACACTGTTATTGCCGAGAAGGGAAACAGTGTGACTGTGCATTCGCCAGAAGGAATACTGTATGACAGAAATCCTTCATACGTTAAAAGTATCAATGGTGACAAAGACACAACAGCAGATGAACCAGATGTAGGAGCTGAGGCAAAGCTGACATCCAGCAATTCACAAGTCCAAGCCAGTGATACTGTTGGCAGGCAGACAGCTTGCTATTCAGAGAGAAAAACGTCAGTTCCAGAGGGGCCGACGACATTTCCTAATCCTGACGTGGTGACCAGAGTTCCTGAGACAATAGAAAGACCATGGTGAGAGAGGAGATCACCAAAACGATATGAAGATTATGTGTTGTGATTATGTTTAAAAATCATGGACAAGTTTTGGTCTGATAAGGGAGGAATGTCATGATTGCATTTGTGGGCTTGAGTATTAGCGAATATATGGTATTTGGAAGGGAAACTGAAAGTAGCTTTGTGCTTCAGGGAAAACACCTGACCTGGGGGTTGTTGTAAGGTCACATAAGCTTATGCTGCTGTAGTAAAAACAGTGAACAGAACTCTACAGAAGTCTTCAATAAAACACTTGTTAAATTTTTGTTAAAGCTGTGATTTCAGATGTGATTCATTTCAGCCTGAGATGTGATACTCAGCAGGTAAGGCAACATCGGAGACAGAAACAGGGTGGCTGAAATTTATACTCCTGACGAACAATGGCGGCCTGCCCATGCGGGCTGCACATCGCGGAGCTGCCTTGATATTAGCGCGGTGGCTCATTTAAATATCCAGGGCGGGCACCCCTCCCTGATCATGTGGAGGTGGTGGGCTGTCCATCCCTGGCAATGGCGTCAGCTGCCAATACGCCATGCGTGGCGCCATTTTTAAAGGGCTTTGAGCCCTTCCGTTGATTCAAAAATTTAAAAAGACATTGAAAAATAAATTAAAAACATTTATTTTGTTCCTCTCCCCCCCCCCCCCCCCCATAACCACAAAATTAATTACTTGCTCTCTCGCCCCCAAAACACTTACCTTGTCCACCTGACCTGACCCCCCCAAAGTGCATAAACTTTAAACTATAACCCTTCCCACCATCCCCTACACCAATGATATTACTTTGACCCTGCTCCCCCCCCCCACCCGCTCTGAGAAATTTACCTCCTACCTCCTCCCCACCAGTGTTCCATCTCAGTTCCCTGTATGGGGATCCAAAGGCGTGGGAAAATTGGGAAACAAAAGGAAGATTGGTTTTAATTGATTTAAATATTTAAATGGTGGTCCCATCGCTGAGTGGCGAGGGGGGGTAGCCGCCACAAGGCCTCGTCACCCCCGGCAATATCGGGCCAGGCCCTCCTAGTGTTGGGATGCGCGGCGGCCCTCTCCTGGAGACATTTTCCGCTCCTCACCCCCCGCGCCACGAACTCTGGAGGGGGGGGGGGGTCTGTAAAATTCAGACCAGGGTTAATGATTCATCTGTTCTGAAACATTAACTCTGTTTCTTTCTCCACAGATTCTGCCTGGCCTGCTGAGTATTTCCAGCAGCTGCAGTATTTTGCTTTTGTACAGATAATTGGCCATTCATCTCTTGGCTTTTGTGGGATTTTTGCCATGTGTTTGCTGTGTTTGCCTCTATACTTCAAAGTAATTCATTGTGCATGAAACACTTTCAGATCTTCCTGTGAGGTACAGTTGCCCCGTTTCTCCCAACGCTCTTTTTGTGTTCCCAGCTCGATTACAATTGCCACAAGCAGAATGCCTCTCGTGAACCCCAAACCTCTCATTAGTGTAGCCCAAGTGTGTTAAAATACAAATTTGTTCTCAAGATATGGGCAAGACTACACTTATTGGCCATCCCTAGTTGCCCTCAGATGATGGTGGTGGGACATCCCAATGAACCATCGCAGGTCTTGTAATGTGATGCCATCATGATGGCATTAGGTAGTAATAGATCATCGGCCCCTGACAATGAAGGGCTGTGTGTCCAAGTTATAGAACTGATACATGTAGCTGTAGGAATAGAAAGTACTTGCATTTATTTAGCAACTTTTATGACCTCAGGGTGATCCAAAGTGCTTTTCAGCCAATGAAATACTTCTGAAGTGTAGTCTCTGTTGTAATGTAGGAAACATGGCAGCCAATTTGCGCACAGCAAGCTCCCACAAACAGCAATGTGATCATGGGCAGATAATCTGATTTAGTGATGTTGGTTGAGGGGTAAATGTTGGTCCCAGCAGACTGGTAAGAACTCCCCCTGCACTCCTTCAAAATAGTGGCCATGGGATCGTTTATGTTCACCTGAGAGGGCAGACAGGGCCTTGGTTTAACAGCTCATCCAAAAGATAGGACCTCCCTCAGTATTGCATAGGAGTGTCAGCCGGGACCTTATGCTCAAGTCTCTTGGGCGGGACTACAATCCACAACCTCCTAACCGATAGGTGAGCGTACTACCCATTGAGCCACAGCTGACGCACTCTTGTAGCTTGAGATAAAATACCCTGGGGTAAGGAAAATATCATTTGCAGCTAAATGTCTTTATAAATGGAATAGTAACAGGACTACCAGCATAAAAAGCAATGAACAAATCTGATATTCATGACCATTTAGTTAATCTTGGAAAGTTAATAGCATCTTTTTGTCAAGGCCGCAGAGGAAACCAACATCAATAGCTTGCAAGGATATCACTGAAAGAAACACTTATTACAGTAACACGTCCAAAGCTAACCATGTCTGACAAGGTTAACAGCTACAATGCTGTCCCCATCGACCACACTGATGGAAAATCTAGTTTCATTTTATTCCTCTCCCCCCCCGACTTAAACACACAAAAGAAATAAATTCAGTATGAAAAGAAATCTTCTCAATGATGCTCAGAGTGAGTTCTATCCTTGTTCTGATCATGGTGCCTCCACGACAACACTGCAGAGCTGTTCGACTGATGTCTCGCAGATCTGCTTTGATGATGTCTCTGATAACCCCTTGCCTGTCGGGGAAGTAATGCCCTCCATCTGCCACTGCAATCTAGAAGCATGGGGTGCAATGGTGAACATGGATGGAAAGCAGCGGATGATTGCGAAGAGTAACCGCCATTCACGGCTGTTGGAATCACAGTGCTCAACAAATGTGCTAATGTGTAGGCCTGAAATTCCTCTTGCTGCCATTTTGACCTATGTTCAGCTGATTATTTTGAACAGCTGATGTGTAAAAGAAATAAAGAACTTGCATTTATATAGCGCCTTTCACGGCCTCAGGGCGCCCCCAAAGCACTTTACGGCCAATGCAGTACTATTCCAAAGTGCAGTCACTGTTGTGATGTAGAAAATGCTCCAGCCAATTTACGCACAGCAAGCTCCCAAAAAACAGTCATGTGATAATGACCAAATAATGAGTGATTTTTTTTTTAGTGATAATTTGGTGATGGTGGTTGAGGGATAAATATTGGCCAGGACACTGGTGAGAACTCCACTGCTCTTCTCAGAAATAGCACTACAGGATCTTTTGCATTCACCTGAGAGGCAGCTGAGGCCTCAGTTTAATTTCTCATCTGAAAGACAGCACCTCTGACAGTGCAGCATTTCCTCAGCACTGCACTGGGAGTGTCAGCCTAGTTTATGGGCTCAAGTCTCTGGAGTGGGGCTGGACCGCGCAACCTCTGACCCAATGAGTCACAGCTGGCATTAAGATTGTCATCTTGATTTTGCCCATTGAAGAGTCCTGCCAACCCAACAGGATTGACTTATTCCAGGCTGTATTATATTCTGTTCTAAACTATTAGCTGCAATTCCCTTTCAGTTCCTAATCCAGAGATCATGGACAATAGTTTGTGTATTGCTGAAAGGGCAGGTTGTGTGCCTGATAGCATTGCAATAGATGAACATAATGGACAGGGAAAAATAATCACACAACATAAAATAGTCATCTTAATGGAGATGTTTTTGTGCATTGAGTTGGAAGCATGTGCAATGGTCTCCGCCACGTCATTCTTGGAAGCTGCTCTTGGATGAGGCCATCTGCTTTCCTACAGGGCCAAGAAAAACCACCCGGTGAGGTTCATCATTGCAAAGTTCCCAACAGGCTGTTCAGAGAAACACTGGTGGGGACCTGATTGTCCCTTTGGGTGCAGTTGCTCCATTACTGGGAAAGCAGCGGTGGGAAACAAAGGAGGAAAATTGGAGTCTATTCTTCTTGAGACCACCTACAAAATCTGTCATTTATTGGGTTTTGGCCTTGTTTCAGTGGTGGCACTTTCGCACCTCAGTTCAGTCATTTATCCCATTGTTGTTTGGGGGACCTGGCCCTGCACAAATAGGCCACTGCTTTTCCTACATTACAACTATGGCTGCATTTCAAAAGTATTTTGCTGTCCACGAGTGCTTCTCAATGTCCCGGGAGAGTGAAAAATGCTATAAAAATGCATGTTTGTTCTTGCTGTAGGAAGCCAGTTCCTTGACTTATCCCAAAGTCGCTTCAAAACTTGTTACTGGGAAATGCATAGGAAGAGTTCAATTTCAATTCTCCCTGTTTACCTAAGGGGAACAAAGAACAAAGAACAGTACAGCACAGGAACAGGCCATTTGGCCCTCCAAGCCTGCGCCAATCTTGATGCCTGCCTAAACTAAAACCTTCTGCACTTCCGGGGACCGTATCCCTCTATTCCCATCCTATTCATGTATTTCTCAAGATGCCGTTTACACATCGCTATCGTACCTGCTTCCACCACCTCCCCCGGCAGCAAGTTCCAGGCACTCACCACCCTCTGTGTAAAGAACTTGCCTCACACATCCCCTCTAAACTTTGCCCCTCTCACCTTAAACCTATGTCCCCTAGTAACTGACTCTTCCACCCTGGGAAAAAGCTCCTGACTATCCACTCTGTCCATGCCGCTCATAACTTTGTAAACCTCTATCATGTCGCCCCTCCACCTTCGTCGTTCCAGTGAAAACAATCTGAGTTTATCCAACCTCTCCTCATAGCTAATGCCCTCCAGACCAGGCAACATCCTGGTAAACCTCTACTGTACCCTCTTCAAAGCCTCCACGTCCTTCTGGTAGTGTGGCGACCAGAATTGCACGCAATATTCTAAGTGTGGCCTAACTAAAGTTCTGTACAGCTGCAGCATGACTTGCCAATTTTTATACTCTATGCCCCGACCGATGAAGGCAAGAATGCCGTATGCCTTCTTGACTACTTTATCCACCTGCGTTGCCACTTTCAGTGACCTGTGGACCTGTACGCCCAGATCTCTCTGCCTGTCAATACTCCTAAGGGTTCTGCCATTTACTGTATACTTCCCGCCTGCATTAGACCTTCCAAAATGCATTACCTCACATTTGACTGGATTAAACTCCATCTGCCATTTCTCCGCCCAAGTCTCCAACCGATCTATATCCTGCTGTATCCTCTGACAATCCTCATCACTATCCGCAACTCCACCAACCTTTGTGTCGTCCGCAAACTTACTAATCAGACCAGCTACCACCCTCTGCTCAATCTGCACAATAGTGTGGCTGAGATAGGCAAGTCAATAGCATGGGGTATCATGAGGAAGTGAGTTCCTCTCATCACTCCATGGGGCTCCCACACATCCCCTCATCCCTGTTCCTCTTCCAGAAGACACAGATCTCCTGGAAACACAGATTCCAAGTGATCCCAGGTAGGGTACAATATCAAGGCTGCATGCTGATATGATTGATGAAGCCGTGTTTTGCAGTCCCATTATTTAGCCCTGAGAGATACTGGTGTCAGTGAATGAGTTATTATCTCCAAATTGTGTTGACATGGGAGTCAACTGAGAAATTATTTAGTCATTAGAGCCAATAATAATTTTGTCTTGAGTCAAATAGACCATATTTACTGAGACTTAATGATACAGAACTGGTATAATGCCCATCACTCCCACAGTTTGAGATATTTAAATAATATAGCGATATCTGGTTATTTTCTGCACTATAATGTTTATTTGTTGAATTCCAATACAAACATATATCTACATCACAGCAAACTCCTTCTTGCCTTGGAAAATTTTAAGAGGAATAAAGATTTGTATTTATATGCCACCCAAAAGCACTTTACTGTTAATGAAATACTTTTGAAGTGTAGTCACTAGAACCATAGAACTATAGAAAAATTACGGTACGGAAGGAGGCCATTCAGCCCATCGTGTTTGCGCCGGCAGAAAAAAACTAGCCACCTAATCTAATCCGACCTTCCAGCACCTGGTCCATAGTCTTGCCAGTTACAGAACTTCAGGTGCATGTCCAGGTACCTTTGAAAAGAGTTGAGGGTTTCTGTCTCCACCACCGATCCGGGCAATGAATTCCAGAAACGCATCACCCTCAGGGTGAATAAGCTGCTCCTCATCCTTCTACCAATCACCTTAAATCTGTGCCCCCTGGTAACTGACCTCTCCGCAAGGGGGAACAGGTCCTTCCTGTCTACTCTATCTCGGCCCCACATAATTTTATACACCTCAATTAAATCACTTGTCAGCCTCCTCTGTTCCAAGGAAAGCAACCCTAGCCGATTCAATCTTTCCTCAAAGCTGCAACTTTTGAGCCCTGGCAACATTCTTGTAAATCTCCTCTGTACTCTCTCCAGAGCACTATTGAAATGTAGGAAACGTGGCAGCCAATTTTGCACATGGCAAGCTCCAACAAAGCTGCAATGTGATAATGACCAGATAATCTGTTTTAGGGATGTTGATTAAGGGATAAATATTGGCCATGATACTGGACAGAACTCACCTACCTTTCTTTGAAATATTGCCATGGGATTGTTTTCACATCCACCTTAGAGGGCAGGTGGAACCACAGTTTATATCACATCTGAAAGACATCTCCTCTGACAGCACAGTTCTCCCAGCACTGCTAGCTTGGATTTTGTGCTCAGACCTATGACTTCCTAACTCAGAGCAGAGAGTGCTACCCACTGAGCTGCACCTTTTGGGCTGTGTCTTACTTCTTTATTAAGAAATAAACTGTAGGTTTGGGGTCAGCTCTGGGATGTTGGAAAGCTAGTTTTGGTCCCTTTAAATCAAATGGTTGGTTTGAGTTGAGTTGAGTTGAGTTGAGTTCGGATGCTTTGCGTTGCTTTGGGTCGTGCTGCCTCTTGGAGTCCTCTGAAAGGCTATTTGAACTTGGAAGTGATGTTACAGAAGGCGAGAGGCCACTTGCGTGTTAACACACCTCCCCCAAGTGGTTCAGCAACAGCTCCTTCTATATTGATCACATGGGATTCCTCGCTTGAAAATCTGAAATATGCTCTGGAACCAGAGTTTTTCCAGTTACCAGCAGAACCAGTTATCAAGATGGGTGGATGGAGTTAAGATAAAGATCAGCCATGATCTAACTGAAAGGTAGAATAGGCTAGAGGGGCTGAATGGGCATAGATCCATGGTACAAAATTGCCAAATGAAAATCAACCCTGGTTCAATGAGGAGTGCAGGACAGCATGCCAGGAACAGCACCAGGCATACCTTAAAATGGGGTATCAACCTGATGAAGCTGCAACACAGGACAACAGGCATGCTAAACAGTGGAAGCAGCATGTGATAGATGTGGATCTATGCTCATGTAAAAGACTGGCATTCATTTTAGCAGAGCACTTACAGCTGGTTAAAGGAAAGAAGACTTTCATCCCATTAGTCAGAGTTGGATTTGAACCAGATCTGATATGACAGAACAGTATGCTAACCAACAGGACTAACCAACCTCTCATTCCAAGTTTATGATCTATTCCCAGCCCTCAAAAACCATTGGTTTTCACCATGAACATCTTTATTTTCCTGTGTCTTCCCAACAAATGACATACCCTGGGGATCAGCTTGTTGAAAGCTCTGTGAGGAGTGAGGTGAGGTGCCCAGCTGATCATCTTTAAGGGCACTGGGAGGTGATGGATTATCATGGAGGATGGGACACATACAAGCTAGAAGCAGGGAGTAGGCTGTTAGGCCCCTCGAGCCTGCTCCACAAAGACAGAGTTTGGCTAGCATGCCAAATTGAAAGGAATTGGTTGTAGAAGCAACATGGTGCACCAATGATTCTTGAAAGAGATGATAGAAAAATCTAGAAGTACTTTCTAAGATTAGACCCTTAGCTTTTCGGGCTGGAAGATTGTTACACCAACTCGTCCTTGTTGTGCAGCAGGATGTGACCATGGTAAGTGAGCTGGGAGATTGACATTTTTCACAGTGTCTGTATGGGGCATGTACAGTGATCAGTTGACTTTTCAAAGTAGTTTCTTTCAAAACTGTAGCACAATTAGATCACAAAGACACAGTTAATTTGGACTAAATTGTTAACTTGGATTGTGGGAACATTGGATTGTCCCGAACTAGAAATACAACAGTCTAACTGGTTGATCAGGTGAACATGTGTGCGTACCTGCACATACAACACACATACACATGACATGCAACTCACATATACACAACACGCACATGCACAAAACACCTACATACAAGCATATGCATGCATTTATAGAAATCATCGAAATCTTATACATGCACATAAGTTTACACAGACAAAACGGCAATTCATTCTTTCCTAGAAGCTTAAATCTGTGGTGCTGCTCCCTCCCCTCAGCCTTTCCTTCTTCCTAGTCTTACAGACTTTTAAAACCCAAGCATGGTGTCACCTGACCAGTTCTTCCCAACCTTGTCCTGTCTCCAGTTCTACTTTTGTCAACACTGCAGTGCTTTAAGATATGAGAAGGATCTGTCGCAATGCACTAGCATGTGTGGATTTTGAGCTGCTGTGTTTTCTTTTCCTTGTGCTTACTAAGACATCAGACATCAAGGCACTAACCATCCATCAGGGTCAGTTAACACTTAAATAGTGGGTTCCTTTATTGAGGGTAGTCGCATGACATTACATTGCAAGAGAATATCTGTAATGTCTCGTCTGTTTGGTGACCAGCAGAAGACTGAGAGTGAGATTCAGTCACATGGTATATTATACCATTTCCTCTCTAGCAAGGTGTACTGAAAATGTAACCACACCCACTTAAAGATGTACTACAATGCAAGCCATCTTATTTTAAGGACAGAATCTTCCTGAAGATTCCCTGATGGAGTGACAAAGTGTTCCATCATCTTCCAGGTTCTGGAGCTTCCATTAATGATTTCTACAGATGTCTGATTGTTAGAGTTAGTGAAGACTCGATAAACTCAAACTCGTCCAAAGCTCTGCTGCCCATATCTTAATTGGAAATGTCCCGTTCACCCATTTCCCCCTCTGCTCGCAGACCTATATTGGCTCCCGGTCTGGCAATGCCTTGATTTTATAATTCTCAAACTCATGTCCAAATCATTCAATGACCTCAGCCCCACCTAACTCTGAAACCTCCTACAGCCTCATAACCCTGCAAGATCCCTGTGTTCCTTCAACCCTGGTCTCTTGCACAGCCTTTACTATCTTATTGGTGGCTGTGCCATCAGCTGCCTAGGCCTTAAGCTGTGGAATTCCCTCCAGTAAACCTCTCTCCCTCTCTGCCCCTCTCTCCTCCTTTAAGACGCTCCTTAAAACCTACATCTTTGACCAAGCTTTTAGTCACCTGTCCTAACATCTCCCTCTTTGGTTTGGTGTCAAGTTCTGTCTGTGTGTTCCTGTGAAATGCATAGGGTCACTTTAAAAGTGCTATATAAACGACAGTTGTTGTTGAAGAGTAGAAGTACACATTTAAGTTAATTCACGGCATTTTTTAATAAAATGTCTCTTTGCTCTCCCTCCTCCCACTCCATCATCAGCTCCAAAATATATGACCTGAGCAATCCAGAATTATTTGTATTTTTTGGGGGGATCTGTTTAACCAGGCAGATAAAGCAACAATCTGGCTTCCTCCCTGGACTAATTGTTGCCTTGGCAACCACACCAACCATTTCTGACCTTCCCCTTCATTAGCCAAGTATTGCATGAGCATTTAACACGAACAGAAACACGAGCACTGATCTGTAGGGAGGTAGGTGTGGGGGATGTGGGGTCTATGTCATTTTTAAGTCTGCAAATAATTGAAAATATCTCCAGTTCAAAAAGCAATATTCCCTCCTGGGACCCTAGTGACTGTGGTCGTGTTTCGGTCTTGCACCATTCATCTTGGGAAAGTGGGTTTGAATCCAGCGCAGATTGACGGGAATGAGGGATCTCCCCTCCACCAGCTGGAACACTCCCATGTAAATTGAAACCTAGAATTTAACAGTACAAAAGGAAGGCATTCAGTCTATTGTGCCTGTGCTGAAAGAACTAGCCACTTAGTCCATTGCCCATGCCCCTTCTCTGTCCTCTTTTCATTTCAATTTTGTTTCTCTTTTCCTTTAAAAGTTATTCTGGATTTCACTGCCATCACGGAATTCCATATCCTAAGAAACTTTGGTGTCGCCTTTGTTGTTTTTCTGTAATATTTTTTAAATGTCAGCATTTATATAGTGTCTTTCACAACCTTCGGACATCCCAAAGTGCTTTACAGCCAATGAAGTACCTTTGAAGAGTCATCACTATTGTAATGTCAGAAACGGGGCAGCTAATATGTGCACAGCAAGCTCCCACTAACAGCAATGTGCTAAATAAACGCAATCAGTTACCAAATAATCTGAAGATATGAGCATTAAATGGCCAACCTTGCTCAGATCAGCATGACTAAGATATGAAAGTGTTGAGCAGCATATTGTGTCTTCTGTCCTTTTTACTCTAGTTATTCCAGTTTATGTATTTTAGATTACTGTCATAGGTGAGTCTTGACCCTGCGACCTATTGGAGTCTCTTCACTGGCTCCGATATCTAGGAAGATTTTTGAGGATGGCAGCAAATGTTTCGACAGGTTTCTTTAGCTACTGGATCCAGTCAGTGCTTCCTCACAATTCTTCAGGCCTTTGAAAAAAAACAGAGTAGCAAAAATCTTCTTCTAGGTTTTAACAAGCTAATCAATTAACTGAACAATAGATAAACATGCGGAATAGGTGACATAATGTATTTACAATAAATTTTAGATTATATTCAAAATAACAAAAATAACAATGGTTTGCAATCTACATAGAGTTTTACAACATAGAGAACAGGCCATTTGGCCCAACTGGTCCATGCTGGTTTATGCTCCACACGAGCCTTCTTCTGCCCTACTTCATTCCATTCTATCATGATATCCTTCTATTCCTTTCTCCCTCTTGTGTTTATTTAGCTTCCTTTTAAATACATCTATGCTATGGATTGGGAGTATAAAGTCACCGAGGTTATGCTGCAGCTGTACAAAACCCTGGTTAGACCCCACTTGGAGTACTGTGAGCAGTTCTGGGCACCACACCTTAGGAAGGATAGATTGGCCTTGGATGGAGTGCAACGTAGGTTTACAAGAACGATACCTGGACTACAGGGGTTAAGTTACGAGGCGGGATTACACAAATTAGGCCTGTTTTCGCTAGAATTTAGAAGGTTAAGGGGCGATCTGATTGAAGTCTTCAAGATATTAACAGGAAAAGACAGGCTAGATAAAGATAAACTATTTCCACTGGTTGGAGATTCTAAAACTAGGGGACATAGTATAAAAATTAGGACCAGACCGTTCAGGAGAGATGTTAGGAAGCACTTCTTCACGCAAAGGGTGGTAGAGGTTTGGAACTCACTCCCACAAACAGCAGTTGAAGCTAGAACAGTTGTTAATTTTAAATCTGAGATAGATAGATTTTTGTTAAGCAAAGATATTAAGGGATACGGGCCAAAGGCGGGTATCTGGAGTTAAGCTGCGGATCAGCCATTTAGGCTTAAATGGCCTAACAAGCTTCTCAGTCAAGGAGAATTAGGGATGGGAAATAAACGCTGGCTGAGCCAGCAATTCCCACATCCCACAAACTAAAAAAAAAATTATTGCTCCCTAGTTGCCTTGACTAAGTACTTGCGGGGTCACTTCAGAGGGCAGTTAAGAGCCAAGCCACGTTGGTGTGGGTCTGGAGTCACACACAGGCCAGACTGGATTCCTTCCCTCTGAAAGTGTGTATTTTCTCAGATTCCCACTTGACTCAGCGTGAGTCACTGTTAATTTATACAAAATAAGAGAGTGCTGTTTAAGTGTAGACTTGCAGGAGCTGTTTCCAAGGAGGAGGAGAGAACGTGATTGGTGCGGGGGCTGAGCGAAGCACATATTAATGAGTCTTCAATTGACAGAATGGCCAGTGACCTCTTCTGACCAAGATTTGCTGTTTAATTCAAATTATTTCTGAACACTTCAGAAAGGCAGGACCTTTTGTGAGGAATGAAATAAAAGGGTCAGATAGGGGCCTTGTTATGTTGATGATACTGCATTCAGAGCAATTTCCTGTGACAGAGGAGATTATGGGATGTGCCCATTATGATTACACCCACTCCTAGAGAATCTTGGATATTGCTTTTCAATAATCTCCCTGTCCTTTTTTTCCTTAAAGGGGTATTGATACCTCTGCAGAGCCAAAAAAAGACTTGCACCTGTATTGGAAACATGGCAACCAATTTGCACACAGCAAGGTCCCACACAGAGCAGTGTAATAATGATCAGATCAGCCTTTTAGTGATGTTGGTTGAGGGATAAATATTGGCCAGGAGAACTCCTCTGCTCTTCTTCAAAATAATGCCATGGGATCTTTTACATTCACCTGAGGGGGCAAACGGGACCTCGGTTTAACGTCTCATCCAAAATCCAGAACCTCCAACAGTGCAGCACTAACTCAGTACACACTTGGAGCGTTAGTCTTGATTTTGCACTCCAGTTGCTGGATTGGGACTTGAACACACAACCTTTAAACTCAGTAGAGAGAGCACAAGCACTGAGCCAGGCTGACAGTCTGCAGGTGGAGGATGCCCTTATCTGTGGCGTGGTGACACTGTTCGTTGCTGCTGAGCGTGGGTCTGCCTTTTTGATAAAAAAAAGGTGTACACCAAAAAAGAATTGGCTTGCCTGATTGGCTCATTTGTTGACTGTGCTGCCCCCTAGTGCTAACAAATAAACAGTGGAAGTTACAGGTTGGTGTCCTGGGTTGCTGATTCCATGGATCGCAGTTGGGCTGGCGATTGAGGTGCTTTGCCAATTAGTTTAGAATTTGTATTCTCTAGTGTCCAACCCTGCCATCAGTAGGAAATTCTTCTAGTTATGGAGAAACAGAGGACGACTAGGATTCATCAAAAAACAGGCAGGTTCGGTGGTAACAATGAACCTTTCCTCCAACTGACCGGTCATACCACCGGCCGTCACAGCTCATGACATTATAACTTAGTTAGGATTCTCTTTTAGTAAGAAAATTGGATTCTCTGTGATATGAGATCACCCTTTATGTTCTCAGAGAGAGACGTGGGAGGCTGTCCGATGATCCATTGCACCACTACAAGAGTGGCTCTTGCTAACACTTGGCTTTCATGTATATCCATTAAAAGAAGTCCACGGGGGATAGCAGTACTTCAGCTTTGACACATAAGTCCTTGTGCCAATCTCACACTCTCCCAGAATGTGTTGCTGCCTGGATCTCATCTCCCTTGTTTGTTGAAGTTCAAACACAGTGTTAGCCATCACTAGCTGAACCAGAGGTGCTGGGGAGTGCGATCTCTGACGTGTTCATTGCAATTTCATAAAAGGAGTTTTGATTGAGCAGATTAGGAGAGACTGATTCCACCGGCAGGAGGGTCAGTAATCAGAGGACACAGACTTGCAAAAGAACTATAGGAGAGATGTGAGTGTTTTTTAATACAGTGAGTTGCTGTGATCTATGATGGTGGAAGCAGATTCAACAGTGATTTTCAAAATATGTATTTGAAAAGGAAACCGTTTACAGGGCTATGGGGAAGGAACAAGGGAGTGGGGATAATTGGATAGCTCTTTCAAAGAGCCAGCACAGCTGCGATGGGCTGAATAGTCTCCTTCTGTGTTGTATGATTCTAAATGTCTCTGTGCTTCCAGAAACCATCAGGAACTATCCATCCTTCAGATGAGATGTTGAACCTGACAGTAGAGAAACAAGATGCTCTCATTTGCTCACTTTTGCTGTGGGTGACAATGTCCACTGCTCTCTTCTCTGCTTTCAGCTGCTGGGTCTAAGCTCTGGATTTCCTTCACCTCTCATCTCTCTACCTCTCTCCTCCTTTAAGACGCTCCTTACAACCTACCTCTTTAACTAAACTTTTGGTCGTCTGTCCTAAAATCTCCTTATGTAGCTTGGTGTTAAATTTTGTTTGATAATCGCTCCTGTGAGGTGCTTTGGGATGTTTTACTATGTTAAAGTTGGTATATAAATGCAAGTTGTTGTTTGTATGAATATTTTCATTACAGAATGGCACAAATGTTTTCACTATGAAGAATCTTACCATTTGTAGCTGCTGCCTGCACGCGAATACACTCACAACACACTGCTCTCCTGCAGGAGGGTTAAGCTTGGCTTAGTCTCAAATGCACACAGCACATTACCCACTTTCATCTCGAACATGCTATGTTTCCCCTTGTGGGAGAATCTAGAAATAGGGGTCAATATTTAAAAATAAGGGGTCGCCCACTTAAGACTGTGATGAAGAGAATTTTTTTCTCTCAGAGGGTCGTGAGTCTTTGGAATTCTCTTCCTCAAAAGGCAGTGGAAGCAGAGTCTTTGAATATTTTTAAGGCAGAGGTAGATAGAATCTTGATAAGCAAGGGGGTGGAAGGTTATCGGGGGTAGGCAGGAATGTGGAATCGAGGTTACAATCAGATCAGCCATGATCTTATTGAATGGCAGAGCAGGCTCGAGGGACCGAGTGGTCTACTCCTGCTCCTAATTTGTATGTTCGTATCATACCAGCATCTATATGATTTCTCATATAAAATTACAGCATTTTTGAGCTGTGTTAGCCATGGCTAAGTGGGTAGCACTCTGTCTCTATACCAGAAAGTCATGGGTTCAAGTCTTACTCTAAAGATAATTGCATATAGTTCAGGCTGGTATCCCCAATGCCAGCAGTAAGAGAGTGCTGTACTGGTGGAGGTGCTCTCTTTCAGATGTGATGCTAAATCAAGCCCCTGTCTGCTTTGTCAGGTGGACATCAAAGGCCTTCTCTTGCAGAGGTGCTTTACCCAGTGTCCTATTCTCTATTGTTGTGAGTACTTCCAGTTTTCGTTAATTTTTTTTGAGGACTTGGGTTTTAAAACTGAAAAGGATTCCATAGATGCCGGACTTTGTGTTTTGTTTAAAAAAGAGGTCATTGGAAGGTCTTTAGGCCTTGGTTTGAAAACAATTACTGGAAGAATCAAAGAGTGCTAAAATAAAGCCCTTACTGGAAGAACCTGTCTTCAGATAATTACCCAGCAGTGTTTTTTTGACTTAGGGAAAGATGTTTGCAAAGAAGTGACAGGTCAAGATTTATAGGTGTCAGGAGGCTTGACTTTTGTGGCATTGTTTTTGGTTTTACTTTGGACAGTGAGTTGGGGGTACGGACAGCATTAAATAGACAGTTGGAGAAAACTCGCCAAGGGAGCAAACACCAACTCACCCTATTCCAGCTCTTTGAAAAGCCTGCCAACTTTTCCATCTCTTTAAGAAGCCCTGAGAAGCAAGTGTAAGAAACTGTCTGAAACCCCTATTGCTGCATTTTCCCTGGAAAACCTGCCCAAACTGAGCTTCAACGTTGCCTGCAAAGATCTGTTCTAGAAAGATCCCAGTGACAGCTGTCAATGCATATTTGGGATGCCAAACCAAAACAAAGTACCTCTGACATCTTTCCATATCTTCCCTTTTTTTCTTCAAGAATTAACAAGTATTTGGACAAAGTATTCTTTTTCCTTTTTCTGTAATAAAAGAGTAAATCTCTTTATTTTTTTGGTTAACCGGTGTATGTGTGCGTGCGTGTGTGTTTGAGGGGATAATGTAAAAGGGTACTTTCATATTTCACTCTGTGTGTTAATGCTTTGATTCGTTACTGGTTATAAATTTTGTTGTTCATTAAAGAAACCCGTATTTTATTCTGGGATAAAGACAGAGTCTATGATTGACCGTATTGGTAACTGGGAAAAAAATTAAATATATGTTGTGACCTGTGGAGAAGTGGAACTAGAAAAACAGTGCACTCCTCCTGCCTCGGTCGTAACACTATTTACCCTTCAACCACCATCACTAAAACGGATTTATCTGATCATGACCACATTGGTGTTTGTGGGAGCTTGCTGTGTACAAATTGGCTGCTATATTTGCTGCATTACAGCAGTGACAGCACTTCATTGGCTGTAAAGTGCTTTGGGCCATGCTATATAAATGCAAGGGAAATTACTGAACTTAATGGGATATAGTGTTATACCGATATAATGACAGGAGCATTTCATTCTCTTTATTATCTCACAGTTGTTACCGAAAGTTCCTGTGTGAGGAAGAGATCAGGCTCAACTGTGACGATGGAATAGCTCGCCAGCCCTGACTACCCTTGGTCAAAGTAACAGAGGAAATTGTATCCCAGTAAGAGTCAGCACCCACAGGAGAGAAAAGGAAAAATAATTAGGTGGGAGTGGAAGAAGAAATTGTAGAGGAACTATGCTTTGGTGTTGAGAAACTTGCAGCTGAAATGGTTTCGCATTGAGGCCTGCCGATTGTACCGTATTTGACATGAGCATTTCCCAAGAGACTGCACTTTCCAGCTTCTGCTTTGCAACTAGGGTTGCCAACACTGCTTCGACGTATTCCCACAGGTTGCATCACACGATCTCCCGGCTCCAAACCACCCCACCCTCTCCTGACATCTCCATCCTCATTGGCCTACCCCGGCCAATTGGAAAGTGAACAAACTCTTAACTACCTGATTGGACGATGCTTGACTCTCAGTCAAAAAGCCTTTCAATCCTGTCTCCAATATTTTTATAGCTAATAAACGAAAGTGTTCAAAGAAAGTGAAAAAAAAAACACCTGCTTTTTTTTAAATGAATTTATGAATTTCACTCCTGCAACAGTGTTCTGGAGATAAATCTTCAATTCCCAGAGACTCCAGGGCAATCTTGGAGGCTTGGTGATGCTAATTATGATCTGTAGATGTGTTTGAACACTGCCAGTAATTCATACCATTCTTTTGCCACCCCTAGATGCAGCGGGATTGTCCAGATGTTGGCAGCTCTCTTCTGAAACTGCATATGAAAAACTAGCTGGATTTATTTGGGAAAAAAATTCATTTCCTGTGCTTTCTTTGCGGGGGAGTGGGGAGGGGACATGAAGGGAGTACAGGGAGAAGGTTGGATCCTCTAAGGTGGAAACATGCGGAGTTAGACTTCTGATCAGGTTTTGAATTTGCCAGTACAAGGTCTAATGATAGGGCAGCGGCTCTTTGAAATATAGTGACGTCACTATGATGTCATCACGCATGCACTGCAGCTTCATGGAGCTTCCCAGTCGGAAGGTAAGTTAAGGGATGGTCGGGTCGGGTTGAGTGGGGTCAGGCTCGGGTCGGGTCGGGTCGGGTTCGGGGCGAAATTGGAGGGACTCGGGCTGGTTCGGGCTCGGGTCCGCTGTGGATCAGTCAGGTTCGGGTGGGTTCTTTTTCCTGACCTGAGCAAGCCTTGAACAGGCGGGACAGAGACAGGCAATGTTACAGTGGTAGAAGTAGGTGCTCTTAGTGATGGAGAGGATATGGGGTCAGAAGCTCTGCTCGAGGTCAAATAGAATGCCAAGTATGAAAGCAGTTCTGATGCAGCCTTAGGCAGTGGCAGGGAGAGGGATAGAGTCAGTGGCCAGGGAGCAGAGTTTGTGGTGGGGACCGAAGACAATGGCTACGGTCTTCCCAATATTTAATTACTGCTCATCTAACACTGGATGTTGGACAAGCAGTGTGACAAATCAAAGACCATGGAGGGGTCGACAGAGAGAGAGGTCCAACAACAACTGGCTATTACAGTGGGGTGCTATGCTAACAGACTACTACATATCCCACTTATGAGAATGGCAATTTTAGTGCTGTCCATTGTTTTACTCAGCTTATACAAAGGCAGAAAATGCAAGAGAACACAGGGAGCAGTATCTAACTGTTAACTTGTGAAAAGAACTAGATCAGAGATAAATCATCATGAATAATGCAGGACAACACTGTCTAACATAGATAAAGGTTAAAAGAGAACGGAGGAAGAAAGAGCCTTACATTTATATATAGCACCTTAACGCAGCTCTCAAAAAGATCCTACAGCACTTCACAAGCAGTGAGCTACTTTGATATACAGTGACCGATTTTATGTGGGAGAACGTGGCAGCCATTTTCTGCATATCAAGATCCCACAAACAGCAGAAGAATTAGCGAGTTCATCTATTTTTCGTGCTATTGCTTGAGGGAGAATGTTAGACAGAACAGTTGGTGAATTCCCTCCTCAGCTTTAAATATATGCTCCTAAAAATCCAGGCTTAGTCTTGGTTTAATGTCACATCTGAAGGATGTGCATCTTTAACAGTGCAATAAAGAAGAGAAAAGAAAGAACTTGCACCTTTCAGGACCTCAGGATGTCCCACTAGGCTTGTTCCTAGGATCAAGGGGTTGTCTTATGAGGAAAGGTCGGGCAAGTTTGGGCCGTTACTCATTGGCGTTCAGAAGAATGAAAGGTGATCTTATTGAAACATATAAGATTCTGAGGGGGCTTGGCAGGGTAGGTGCTGAGAGGATGTTTCGGCTTGTCGGGGAATCTAGAACTAAGCGACACAGTTTCAAAATGAGGGGGTCTCCCTTTTAAGACATAGATGAGAAGGAATTTCTTTTTTAGAGGGTCATTAATCTTTGGAATTCACTTCTCCAGAGAGCAGTGGAGGCTGGGCCGTTGAATATATTCGAGACTGAGTTAAGCAGATTTTTGATCTACACTGGAGTCAAGGGTTATGGGGCGCAAGCAGAAAAGTGGAGTTAAGGCCACAATCAGATCAGCCATGAGCTTATTGAGCAGGCTCGAGGGGCTGAATGGCCTACTCCTCCTCCTATTTCTTATGCTTTTATGTTTTTGTGTAAAGCAATTTACAGCCAATGAAGTACTTTTGAAGTGTAGTCACTGTTGTGATGTAGGAAACACAGCAGTCAATTTATGCACAGCAAGCTCCCACAAGCAGCAATGAAACAATCAGATATTCTATTTTTTATTTTTATTTATTTAGAGATACAGCACTGAAACAGGCCCTTCGGCCCACCGAGTCTGTGCCGACCATCAACTACCCATTTATACTAACCCTACACTAATTCCATATTCCTACCACATCCCCACCTGTCCCTATATTCCCCTACCACCTACCTATACGAGGGGCAATTTATAATGGCCAATTTACCTATCAACCTGCAAGTCTTTGGCTGTGGGAGGAAACCGGAGCACCCGGCGAAAACCCACGCAGACACAGGGAGAACTTGCAAACGCCACACAAGCAATGCCCAGAATTGAACCCGGGTCGCTGGAGCTGTGAGGCTGCGGTGCTAACCACTGCGCCACTGTGCCACCCATTTTAGTTGTTGGTCGAGAGATCTATGTTGGCCAGAACTCTGCTTAGAACTCCCCTACTCTCCTTCGAAATAGTGCCGTGGGATCTTTTACATCCACTTGAGAGGGCTGATGGGGCCACGGTTTAACATCTTGTTATGACCAGGTGAGAAAGGGGTCTAGGGTTCCCTCTCAGCCTTCACCTGGTCTTACCGTAACAGGGTTTAATTTTAACACACCGGTTTTTTTGTAGCTCCCCCCTTAGTAAATCCTTGTTCACTAACTTCCAATTATAAGGTAAAGAAACTAGGCAAACAGCTTTTCTTAGATTTAAATAAAAAAGGTTGAACTTTATTAATCTTAAACTCTAATTCAGTTAACGCCTACGGATATGCGACGCGCCCACGCTAGCATGCATATGCGATACACACATGCATGCTAGCATGGGCCTACTCCTGCTCCTATTGGCCTACCCCTGCTCCTATTTTCTATGTTTCTATTGGAGCGAAAGCAGGAACAGGCTACTGAGTTGGATGATCAGCCATGATCATAATGAATGGCGAAGCAGGCTCAAAGGGCCGAATGGCCTACACCTGCTCCTACTTTCTATGTTTCTGTGTTTCTATGCAGATAGAGACAGAAAAGAGCAGAAGAAATAAAGTGGAAAAGCTGAGGCACAGCTGCCAGTGATGGAATGATTAAAATCGGGGATGCTCAAGAGGCCAGAATCAGGGAAGTGCAGAGATTTTGGATGGTCGTAGGAGATTACAGAGGTAGGGACGGGCGAGACCATGGAGGGATTTGAAAACAAGGATGAGGATTTTACAATTGAGGCATTGCTAAAATCAAGAGCCAATGTAGGTCAGCAAACAGAGCTGATGAGGGTAACGGGCCTTAACACAAGTAAGCACATGGATAGCAGAGTTTCGGATGACCTCAAGGTGAAAGGCCAGCCAGGAGCAGGTTAGAACAGTCAAGTCCAGAGGTAGCCAAGCAGCACCTCTGATAATATGACATTGCCTTGGTGGGGAGCATCAGACTAGATTTCATACTCAATACTCTAGAGTGGGCCTTGAACCCACACCTTTTGAGCTCAGAAGTAAGAATGCTACCACTGAGCCATGCCGGATATCTAGCACGATACAGATCTGATAACAGGGTCAGGTTTAGAATAGTATGAACTGTGAACATGTGTGAGCCGCACCTGAGATTGTTCAGCACCAGATGTAAATGAAGGGACCTTTTCAACCAGCTGTGCCCCTGAAACCTCTTAAAGTATGGAGGCAGTGTGTGGAGCCTGTCTACCCCCTTGGAGAAAATTGCATTCTTTGAAAGCTGAAGTGGGAGTCTGTAATTGGAATTTCTAATTGATTGAGTTGAGTCCTTTCATCTCAGAGAACAGTAATTGCAATTGGTGAAGTTCATGCACGAACATTTAATATGCTCACAATACATTCCCGTGTGCTTTTTCATGTTGACGTTAACCCATTCATTACAGAAACTTCACAAAATCTAACTTCTGACCTCCTCGGTCTGGGTTGGGATCACTCTGAGGTCCTAATCCTGAAGGAGCAAGTCTTCAAAACCCAAACGTATCATTGAATGCCTTACCTTCACCTTGCTCAAAAACAGTGACACCAACTTTATATAGCACTGTTCATAGTGTCAGCCGTGGCGCAGTTGGTAGCACTCGCACCTTTGATTCAGAAGGTTTTCAGTTGAAGTTCCATTCCAGAGACTTGAGCACAAACTTTCGACTGGCATGCTCAATGCAGTACTGAGGGAGAGCTGTGCTGGCTTGGATGAGATGTTAAACTGAGATCCCGTCTGTCCTATCAGCTGTAGGTAAAAGATCTTAGCACACTGTTTGAAGAAGAGCAGGCTAGTAACTCTTAGTGTGCCAGCCAATATTTATCCCTTAACCAACATCACTAATACAGATAATCTGGTCATTATTGTGTTGCTACTTGTGGGACCTTGCTGTGTGCAAATTGGCTCATTTCCTACATTCCGTAGATGTTCTTTGTCTTAGATAAAAACACCCAAGACACTTCACGGAGGCGTGAAAGACAACGAACAATGAGAGACCTACTGACTCCCCAAAGCCATCTACAAAAGGCACAAGCCAGGAGTGTGATGGAATACTTTCCATTTGCCTGGATGAGCGTGGCTCCAACAACACTCAAGAAACTTGACATTGTTCAGGACAAAGCAGCCCACTTGATTGGCACCCCATCCACCACCTTAAACATCACTTCCTCCACCACCAACACATAGTGGCAGCAGTGTGTACCATCTACAGGATGCACTGCAGAAACTCACCAAGGCTCCTTTGACAGCGCCTTCCAAACCCGTGACCTCTATCGCTTAGAAAAACAAGGGCAGCAGATGTATGGGAACACCACTACCTGCAACTTCCCCTCGAAGCCACACACCATCCTGACTTGGAACTATATCACCATCACTGGGTCAAAATCCAGGAACTCCCTTCCTAACAGCACTGTGGGTGTACCTACCCCACCACAGACTGCAGCGGTTCAAGAAGGTGACTCACCTTTTCATGGGCTATAAGGGATGGGCAATAAATGCTGACCGTGCCAGCAACACTCAGATCCAATGAATAAAAAAAAAGCTTAGTTAAAGGTTTTAAGGAAGAGTGGGAGGTGGGAAGCTGGATAGATTTAGCCTGTGAACCTTCATTTCCTAGCATTGTTGAAGTGAATTTGACTGGAACAGCCATGAACGGTCTTGCCTCCTTACACATAATGATAAGCAGAAACAGCAGAAGGAGGACAGCAGTTCAGACGACCCAGTGTTGACTTCATCCTGGTGTGAAAGCCATCCTCACTTCCTTTGCCAAGTTTGAGAGCAGACACCAGATTCTGTATGTGTCCCAGAGGGTAATCTATTAATCAAGATATGCAAAGCTGCTGCAATTGGAAGCACGTTCCTCATCCCACTTCATAAGAACATTTTATTTAGTCTCAGTTTCTTCTTCTATGTGATAATTCTCGATGATATTTTATCACAGCCTGTTTGTGCACCCTTATGACGGATATAGGAAAAAAAATCTCATTTGAATTGCAAGGTCTACAAAACTGGCTGGATTTTTTGTCTTCTTCTGACGAGAGGCAATGGGAGCATACTAATGAGCATCACTGCAGCAATGAACAATGTCACAATGTTCCAGTGCAAATCTGTTCTGACTGCCTTAATTATAGCTTAAGAACATAAGAATCTTTAGGAAAAGGAAAAGACCATCAGAACCAATAAGCCCCCATTCCCTTTATTTCATCAAGCTGCCCTACCTGTCCACCTTCCCCTGAAAACACACCTAATTGCCCTTTTGAACCTATTTATACTGTCTGGGGGCTCTTTAGAAAAGAGACAGCTGAGCAGTGACCTAATAGAGGCCTTTAAGATTATGGAAGAGTTTGGTAGGCTAGACGTAGAGAGGATGTTTCCACTTGTGGAGGAGACCAGAACCAGGGGCCATAAACATAAGACAGTTACTAATAAATCCAATAAAGAATTTGGGAGAAACTTCTTTACCCAGGGAGTGGTGAGAATGGAATTGTTGAGATTGGTACCATCGATACCTGTAAGGGGAAGCTAGATGAGTACATGAGGGTAAAGGAATAGAAAGTTATGATGCATTAGGGGTGGGAGGAGGCTTGTGTAGAGAATAAACCCCAGCATAGACCAGTTATACGCTGAGGAGTTTCAGTTAAGTGGACAGACCGGGAAACTGGGATTGTTCCCTTTAAAACAGAGAAGGTTTAAGGGGACATTTAATAGAGATGTTCAAAATGTTGAAGGGTTTTGTTAGACTAGTGTTACAACCAAGGTGGGAGTAATGCACTGCTAATTCAGTCCCACTACTCCACAGGTCACAGCATATTAGTAAAATTTCCTACTTCCCGGATATTAGCCAAATTAAACACTTCATTTATCCCCCAGAATAAAGCACACCAAACCAGGTTTCTTTAAACAATGACAAAATTAACTATTTATTAATAGACTAAAATCTTAAACAATAATAGGATAAATCTATATAGAATCATAGAAAGTTTAAGGCACAGAAAGAGGCCACTTGGCCCATCGTGTCTGTGCCGGCTGAAAAACGATCCACCTATTCTAATCCCACCTTCCAGCATTTGGTCCATAGTCCTGCAGATAATAGCACTTGAGGTGCATATCCAGACTCCTTTTGAATGAGTTGAGGGTTTCTGCCTCAACTATCCTTTCAGGCAATGAGTTCCAGACCCCTACCGCACTCTGGGTGAAACCGTTTTTCCTCCACTCCCGTCTAACTTTTTACCAATCACTTTAAATCTATGCCCCCTCGTCACTGACCCCTCTATTAAGGTGAATAGGCCCTTCGCTCCCACTCTATCCAGGCCCCTCAAAATTTTGTACATTTCAATCAGATCGCCCCTCAGTCTTCTCTGTTCCAAGGAAAACAACCCCAGCCTATCCAATCTTTCCTCATAACTGCATTTTCCAGGCCTGGCAACACTCTCATAAATCTCCTCTGTACCCTCTCTAGTGCAAATACATCCTTTCTATAATGAGATGATCAGAACTGCACACAGTACTCAAGTTGTGGCCTAACCAATGAGTTATACAGTTCCAGAATAATATTCCTGCTCTTATATTCTATACCTTGGCAAATAAAGGAAAGGATTGTATATATATGAAAAGATTTTATAACTCCTTATCCTTCCTAACCCTCATGCACACACACATACATTCAAAAAGATTGGTTAACCGGGGGAAAAGGGTGTTTTGAGTTGTAACTGTTTCTTAGGAACAATGAAACAATTGTTTGTCAGAGTCTGGTAGGATATTTCTGGATTGGTGAGGTGTCCTAGAGTCAAATAATTGGATGCCACCCGATGTCACTCCAGGTAAGTTTGATGAACAGTCTGTGATGGGTAGGCATTCAAGGCAATTCATCTGCAGCAGGCATAGATAGATAGAGAGATGCAGCACTGGAACAGGCCCTTTGGCCCACCGAGTCTGTGCTGACCAACAACCACCCATTTATACTAATCCTACATTAATCCTATATTCTCTACCACATCCCCACCATTCTCCTACCACCTATCTACACTAGAGGCAATTTACAATGGTCAATTTACCTATCAACCTGCAAGTCTTTGGCTGTGGGAGAAAACCGGAGCACCCGGCGGAAACCCACGCAGTCACAGGGGGAACTTGCAAACTCCGCACAGGCAGTACCCAGAATTGAACCCGGGTCGCTGGAGCTGTGAGGCTGCGGTGCTAACCACTGCGCCACTGTGCATCACACAGATCTTTCAGCAAAAAGGTGTAGCAACAGGTCTACTTGGATTTCTAATTAGCAGTCTAACAGTAGAAACTTTCTTGAGATTTCAGAATCTTCCAAAAACACAAAAGGCAACAGAACTACTCTTGAGGCAGAGATTTTCCAGAGACTGGAGACAATAGGAATTTTGCTACCTTTAACAATACAGGTTTCCTCTCAGCAAAGGAGCCTTTCTCCACAGAGAGCAGTAACTCCTCTTTCTCTGGGTCTTTTCCTCACTGGGGGTCTATTCTCTCCCATCAGGCAGGGCAAAACCACACCTTAAATGCAGAACTTCCTTCCATGAAATGCAAAGCTTATTTTCAGAGAGAACAGGTCTTTTCTCTGGTCTATGAGCAAATCACAGTTCCCAGCCAGCTCATTGCTCTCTCTCTCTGGTCTCTTTCACACACTGCAGAACTGACCCAAAAAAAACCTTCAACAACAACCAAGTCACAGGATAATCATAAAACATTCTGGTTGCTTGGATACGAGTTTTATAGCCTGCACTTCAAATACCAAGCCAACATTCAGTTCACAAAAAGTCCTTTTTACCCCTCAGTCTTAAAGGCACAATGACCTCTTAGTTTTTTTTAAAAAAAACTCTTATGACAGTAGATAGTGAGAAACTGTTGCCACTGGCAGGAGCGTTGGTAACCAGAGGTCACAGAATTAAGATGATTGGCAAAAGAACCAGAGATGAGATGGGGAGAAATGTTTTTTGCAGCGAGTTGTTACGATTATGAATGCACTGCCTGATAGGGTGGTGGAAGCAGATCCAATAGTAACTTTCAAAAAGGAATTGGATAATTACTATGAGAAGGAACAAATTTTCAGGCCTACGAGGAAAGAGCAGGATGATTGGGGGGAGTGTAGGACTGATTGGCTCGTTCTTTCAAAGAGATTCAACAAGTATGATGAGCCAAATGGCCTCCTTCTGTGCTTTGAGATTCTATGAATGGGGAACTCACCGTCTGCTTATTCCCGCTAACACACATTAACACAGGATCCAACACAATTAGTTGTTCTTAGAGTACTGTGCACAGTTCTGGTTTCTTTATCATATAAGGAATCTTAAAAGCACTGGAAAAGGTGCATAAATGATTCACAAGAATGATATCAAAACTGAGAGATTATACTTATCAGGAAATGATAAACAGGCTGGGGGGTCTTCTCTCTAGAAAAAAGACCGAGGAGTGACCTGGTAGAGGTCTTTAAAATTATTAAGTGATTTGATAAAGTAAAGATAGAGATGTTTCCACTTGTGGGGGAGACCTGAACTAGGAGTCATCAATGTAAGATAGTCACTAATAAATCCAGTAGCGAATTCAGGAGAAACTTCTTTACCCAGAGAGTGGTGGGAATGTGGAACTCACTACCACAAGGAGTGATTGAGGTGAATAACACAGATACATTTAAGGGGAAGCTAGATAAACACATGAGGGAGAAAGGAATAGAAGGATATGCCGATAGGGTCAGATGAAGTAGGGGTGAGAGGAGGCCCGTATGGAGCATAAACACCGGCATGGACCAGTTGGGTCGATTGGCCAGTTTCTGTGCTGTAAAGCTGATGTAACTCGATGTAGTAATTCTTCTGCTAACACTCAGGTGAGTGAAGGTTGCCAGAACCCAAGTTACAGGCATTGCCCCTATTTGCCAGTTTGGTCGGCTTAGCATTCAATTTGGGAGCTGATGGGAATACTCAGCATTGCCTCCCCTCCCCTGCCCGAAACCATCCTTGGAGAACATACGTGGACTAAATATTGGAGGAGCTGACAGCCCGAATCCTCTGAAGATGCCACTGATTTTGCAATATCGATGGGAGCCTACAGACACTCCATGGAGCCACTGATACAGACGTTACTTATTTATAGACATTCAGTCCTTGGAGTCTGTCCACGGGGTAAGTTTTGCAACAGCTATTCTGTTTCAAGTGCATGTAACACATTGCTCCTTTTATGAAATATTTATAGCAATCTCTGATGATGTGAAGATTACTTTTTTTATTTGGAAACAACGCAAGCTCTCATTCTTAAAAATCTATGAAAGCAGATCTCGCAGGCAGAGGAGGACATGGATATACAGAAACAATTCCTGTTGAGGATGGGGATTCAGGCGTTGGCCAAGATTATATAGACGATTTTCAACATGTTATTTGTCATGTGCTTCTCTCATGTGAAGTACAGAAGTCCAACAGCTGACTAGTGAGATCCAGAGAGGAAATGAAAGAATTTGCATTTTGATAGCGCCTTTCACAAGCTCAGAACGTCCGAAATAGCTTTACAGCCAATGAAGTAGTTTTGAAGTGTAGTCACCGCTGTACGGTGGGAAATATAGCAACCAATTTACGCACAGCAAGCTCCCACGAACAATAATGTGATAATGACCAGATTATGGGCAGAATTCTAAGAGTGTGCCGCAGTCTGCTGTCCCTGAGCCCCCGCGATATTTTGCGCAGGGGCTCATTTAAATGGAGGGGGCGGAGCGGCTGCCCCTGATGACATCATCAGAGGGTGGCTGATGCATCCCCGGCAACGTTGTCTGGCGCCACCACGCAGGTACCGGCGCTATTTTCTAAAGGCCTCAAGCCCTAACGGGTCATTTACACTTTTAAAGAGAAAGGATGATGCAAATTTAAGTAAAACCTGTCATAACATTCTCACTCCCCTCACACACATCCCCAAGGAAGAATCAATGGATTAATTGGACATTCCTCCCCCAAAAACATTTGTGCTGATCCCAACCTTTCCCCTCCCGTCCCCGACCTTTAGCAACTTTAAACCTTGGCCCCTTCCCACCATCCCCCCCACCAATCAAATGTGTTTTCCTCGCTCCCCACCCCGGCCCTGAAATTTGCACTCCTCCCCTCTCCCCACCAGTGTCTCTGCCTCGAAACTCTGTACGGTAATATGCGGAATATGCGGCAGGGCCTTCTTGGCGTTGTGGTGGGCCTCTCCCACAAGTATTTTACAGGACCCCCAGCCACCACCCACGGCGTTGAGCCCTATGTGTTTTAATGATGTTTGTTGAGAGCAAACTATTAGTTCAGGATATCAAGGAGAATTCCCTGCTTATTTTCGAAGTGAACTTTTACATCCACCTGCAATGGTAGATGGTGCCTCTATTTAATGTCTCATTGAAAGACAGCACCTCTGACAGTGCAGCTCTCCCTTCGGACTCCCTCTTATCTGCAAGAATTATGAGCTGTAGTCATTCAAGATGAAAGCCCACCATCACCTTTTCAGGGCAATGAGTGGGCATGGGCAACAGATGACAGCTTTGCCAGCGACACCCACATCCCGAGAATAAACATTTAAAATTTCCAGCACTACATTTCTCAGTTTTAGTGAGACTCCAAGATGGTGGCCAAAAGGATTAGTTCAGTGTCTTATTATTTTATTGGTTGATCTTATTGATTCCTCATTCTTGATTGGTTCTTATTTATATTAGTTTAGGTTCACAACTTGCTTGCTTGTGACTGGTATGACCCCTTCTCCACTTATGAATTATTGTACTTTTATGAATGAGAAATGTTTAAAAAGTAGATGCAATTTTTTACATTTTAGGTACTTAGAAACACACAAACAGGACCAGTCTATTCAGCCCCTCGAGCCTGCTCTGCCTTTCATTTAGCTCATGGCTGATCCGCACCTCAAATCCATTTACCTGCCTTTGCTTCATATCCCTTAATACTCTGACCCAACAAACATCTATCAATTGCAGTGTTGAAAATTTAAATTGCACCCCCCTTCTCCCAACAGCATCCACAACCCTCTTAGGGGATGCTGTTCCAGATTTCCACTTTTTTTTTTAAAAACGTGTTTTCTGATTTCACTCCTAAATGTCCCATTAACTTGCTAATTATCAATTACCTAATTATCAACTAACTAACTCAATTCTGAAACGCCACATTCCTTTCATTAGATGTTATTAATCCTCATAATTGCAGCTCCATAATTTCTAGGAATATTTCTTACCTTAAAAGAAACCGAAGCTATTTAACTCGCAAAGGTACTGATCCATAAAGCACTAGCTTCTGTTCTATTGACATTTCTGGCCCTTTTTAAATTTTAACGTGTACTTTGAATTATGCAGCCCCCACACAATATTAATTGAAAGGTTCACTTAATTGAATTTTGTACATCATGGAAAGACACAAGATCACATCTATAAAGCCTGTGTACTTTGTGCACGCGTGAGTTTTTTTTTCATCTTGCAATTATTTAATATATAGACCTAAAATGAACAGGACACTGCTTGTAGCGTTGCATAAATGTAAGAAGCTGATATAGGAAGGGAATCCTTACACCTGGGTTTAAAGCATGTCTTATGGGCTGAGCAGAGAAAGGCTAACCCTGTGATCTGTGAAGCATTCAATAATGATACAGAGAGTGTGACGGGCCGATGCAGGAGGGCTGACAATCTTTACCTTAATGAGCACAAAATTCAACAGCAATTTCAGAAAAAAAATTATTTTTAACAATTCAAAGTATATATTTTATTAATAACACTTGAGAGTGTATAATTAGATTTCAGTATTAATTTAAATTTTTAATTTCAATTAGGGCTATGCAAGCGCAGAGATTTCTCTAATTACATTGTCTGATCCGTCGTTCAAATGCCCAAGAGTCTGATTGAAGTCGAGAGGAAAGATAAAGTGGTTGTGCTGTCGATTGGCTGGGAGCTTCCTGTGCACTACTGGCAGTTACCAATTTCACCACCCCAGTTTGGTTCCCTGATATAACCAGCATTGAATGAAATCTCCGAGGCCTCGATAGGAAGGCTGAATGGCTGGAACGCCAAAATAAAATCTAAGGCCCGACATTCTGAGCCTCAGACAACATTGCAAAAACATATTATCTGGTCATTATCACATTGCTGTTTGTGGGAGCTTGCTGTATGCAAATTGGCTGCTGCTTTCTCTGCATTACAACTGTGACCACACTTCAAAAGTATTTCATTGGCTGTAAAGTGCTTTGAGATGTCCAATGGTAGTGAGAAGCTCTATATAAATGCAAGTCTTTTTTCTTTCTTTCCTTCATTCTTTCCCAAGGATCTATCCTTGGCCCCCTCCTATTTCTCATCTACCTGCTGCCCCTCAGTGACATCATCCAAAAGCACAGCATTAGTTTTCACATGTACGCTGATGACACCCAGCTCTACCTCACCACCACTTCTCTCAACTCCTCCACTGTTGCTAAATTATCAGACTGATTATCCAACATCCAGTACTGGATAAGCGGAATTTCCTCCAATTAAATATTAGGAAATCTGAAACTATTATTTTTGGGCCCCGCTCCAAATTTCATTTCTAAGCTAAGACTCCATCCCTCTCGCTGGCAACAGTCTGACACTAAACCAGTCTGCAACCCCCGAAAGAGCACTTGACTTTGCCTCTGTCTCAACTCGTCTGCTGCTGAAACCCTTCATTCATGCCTTCATTACCTCTAGACTTGACTATTCCAACGCACTTCTGGCTGGTCTCCCACATTCTACTCTCCGTAAACTTGAGGTCATCCAAAACTCTGCTACCTGTGTCTTAACTCGCACCATCCCCTATCACCCCTGCACTCACTGACCTACATTTGGCTCCTGGTCAAGCAATGGTCTTGATTTTAACATTCTCATCCTCATTTTCAAATCCCTCCATGGCCTGGCCCCTCCCGATCTCTGTAATTTCCTCCAGCCCCACAACCTTTCAAGATATCTGCCCTCATCTAAGTCTGGCCTTTTGTGCTTCCCTGATTTTAATCACCCTAAACCTCTCCGACTCTCCACCTCATTTTCCTCCTTTAAGACACTCCTTAAAGCCTAACTACTTGACCAAGCTTTAAGTCATCTGACCTAATATCTTTTGTGGTTTGGCATCATATTTTGTTTGATTATGTTCCTGTGAAGTGCCTTGGAATGTTTTATTATGTTAAAGGTGCTATATAAATGTAAGTTGCGTCATGACCAAGGTGGGAGGAGTGCTCTGTTTATTCTAGGCCCACTTCTCCACAGATCACAACATATCTTTAAATTTTCCCACTTACTGATGGTCACTCTATTTTTAATCCCAGAATAAAACACACCAACCAGGTTTCTTTAATAAACAACAAAGATATCAGTTTATTATAAAACAGGTCTTAACCAGTAATGAAGCAAAGCATAAACACACAGATTGAAGTATAACAGTTCCCTTTTTACCTTAGTCCCTCATTCTCACACACACACACATACACTGGTTAACCGGAAAAATAAAAGGGAATTTTTCTTCAGAGCTCTGTTTAAAAAAAAAGACAAAAAAACCACTTAGGCTGAATACTTGCTCAGTCTTGAAGAAAAAAAAAGAAATGGAAAAATGTCCTTTGCTTTGGTTTGGTGTCCCAAATGTGTATAGATGGCTGTCACTGGGATCTTCCTAGAACTGTTCTTTTCAGGTGATGTTGAAGATCAGTTTGGGTAGGCTTTCAAAGAAATGTGGCTACAGAGGCTTCGGATAGGTCTTACGGCAGAAATGCAGCAACAGGGTTTTCAATTCCCACACATTCTATACACAGGGTTTCTTCAAATACCATGGGAAAGAGGAGACTGACACACAGGATAAGCAGGGTTTCTTTCCAAGAGAGAGAAAGAGATGCACTGGGTTTTCTTGGCAGACAAAAACCAACTGTCTTTTGTAACAATTCAAAGTGAAACCAAAAACATTCCAGAAGTCAATCCTCCTGACCTCTATAAATCTTGAACTTTCACTTCTCTGTAAACGTTTTCTCCAATTCAAAACAATAAGCCCCCTACTGGTATTTTATCTGAAAACTGGTGTCTTCCAGTAAGGGCTTGTTTACCAGCCAAGTGACCTCTTTAAAAAAAAAACACGAAGTACAACATCTCTTCAAACTTCCAGATGAATCAATGTCCATAATTCAATGATAAGTCCTTAAAACATATTTACCTATTTTACGTGTAGTAGGACATCCTGGGCCCACTCCCTACAACTTCTCAATCGTTAGAGATCATTGGGATGTTGCTACTTCAATGGAGTTGGACCTGCCTACAGATTGGTTAGCAGCCGCATCTCGCAGTGACTGTTGAGCCATTCAAGGACTCAATAGCAGGATTCCAGAACAAGGAGACATAACCATAAAATGAGAGCTAGACCATTCAGGGGGCATGTCAAGAAATACTCCTTCACACAATGCGTGGTGGAAATCTGGAACTCTCTCCCCCTGAAATAAGCTGGGGAGTCAATTAAAAACCAAATCTGAGATTGTAAGGGTTTTAGGGATATGGAGTCAGGACGGTTAGATGGAGTTATGGTACAGATCAAGCATGTTCTAATTGAATGGCAGAAGACATTTGAGGGGTTGAATAGCCTCTTCCTGATCCTATGCTCCTAAAAGCAGGGAGTTCTCCCCACATCCTGGCCAACATTTCCTCTTCAACCAAAACCATCATAGACAAATTCACCAACTATTGATCTAATTTGCTGATTAGTGGACAGTGCTGTGCATAAGTTAGCAGCTGAGCTTGCCTGCAAAACAATTAACTGCACTTCAAAAAAAATCTAATGTCTGTGAATCTCCAGAATGTGATAAGATGCAACACAAATGCAGGTTCTTTGACTGCTCTGAAGACTATGGATGAATGACATATCTTGCACATTCCTTTTGGCTGGCTGTAGGAATCTGGCGTGTATTCATTTGGGGTAATCTCAACACAATACCTCTGTGACATGGATTTACAGTGCAAAAATGGCCCATATTTTGGCATAAATCACCATTTTAGCAGTGGGTATCTTTATGAAAGTAGACACTAATTCAAATACCCCCTTAATAATTATTGTGAAAACTGATGATTGGGACCCAATGGCATGAGAATCAGATGCTTTTTAGCAGAAGACCAAGGAAGTAAAGCATAGTAAGATTACACAACTTGCATTATGCGGCAATAGTCTGTGATAGATATCACAAACAGGTATCTTACCTGCTGTGGATTACAACTAAATAAAATCTCATTGCCGGGGACTGGAGACAGATTGAGAGAGTGAGAGAGTGTGAGAGAGTGTGAGCGAGTGTGAGCGAGAGAGACAGAGATAGAGCGGAGCACAGCGGGAGCGGAGAGAGAGAGTGGAGCACGGCGGGAGCAGAGAGAGAGAGAGAGAGTGGAGCACGGCGGGAGTGGGGAGAGAGAGAGAGAGCGGAGCACGGCGAGAGCGGAGAGAGAGAGAGAGAACAGAGCACGGCGAGAGCGGAGAGAGAGAGAGAGCGGAGCACGGTGGGAGCGGAGAGAGAGAGAGAGAGCGGAGCATGGTGGGAGCAGAGAGAGAGAGAGCGGAGCACGGCGGGAGCGGAGAGAGAGAGCAGAGCACGGTGGGAGTGGAGAGAGAGAGAGTGGAGCACGGCGGGAGCGGAGAGAGAGAGAGCAGAGCACGGTGGGAGTGGAGAGAGAGAGAGCAGAGCACGGCGGGAGCGGAGAGAGAGAGAGCGGAACAAGGCGGGAGTGGAGAGAGAGAGAGCGGAACATGGTGGGAGCGGAGAGACAGAGAGCGGAGCACAGTGGGAGTGGAGAGAGAGAGAGCGGAGCACGGCGGGAGCGGAGAGAGAGAGAGTGGAGCACAGCAGGAGCAGAGAAGGGAAAAATCGAAATGTGACATCAGGGTGACGACACAGTCAACAGTGAGAGCAGGGAAACAGAGAGCCACCGGGGTGATTACACAGGTAAGCTTTTAAGTTAATTTAAATCAAACATAGCATCAATCACAGGCAAGCATGTATGTGATTGGTTTGGGAAGAAGCTGCCTGTTTGGTGAGAGTCTGGTAAGTGATTAAGGTCCATTCTAAACCTAACGTTTAAAATTGTAAAAGGAACTTGTGGTAAGCTTAATAAATTATAAAAAACGGAAAGTAAAATAATTGTATAAAATAATTAAGCAGTTAATTAAAACACATTCAGGATGGCAGGACAGGTGATGTGTCACGGCTGCAGCATGTGGGAGCTCCTGGATGCCAGTGTGATTCAGGGCAAACATGTCTGCAGTAAATGTTTGTGGCTCGAAGAGCTTCGGCTCAGAGTCATTGAACTGGAGTCCGAGCTGCAAATGCTGCGACACATCAGGGCGGGGGAAGTTATCTTGACATTTTGTACCAGGAGGCTGTCATGCCCCTTAGGTTAGGGTCTTCTGATCTGGTCAGTGGTTAGGGACAGGAGAGTGTGGCTGTAGCTGAGGCAGATAAGGGGATCCAGAGGGCAGGAGTGCAGGAGCCTCAGCCTTTGCGATTGCCCAACAGGTTTGAGGTTCTTTCAACTTGTTTGGATGAGAGTGGGAGCAGAAGGGTGGATGAACAACCTGACCATGGCACCATGGTGCAGGAAGCCATTCGAGTGGAGGGAGAGAAAAGGAATTTTAAAAAAAATTCATTCATGGGATGTGGGCGACGCTGGCCAGGCCAGCATTTATTGCCCATCCCTAATTGCCCACAAGAAGGTGGTGGTGAGCTGCCTTCTTGAACGGCTACAGTCCATTTGGGGTAGGTACACCCACAGTGCTGTTAGGAAGGGAGTTGTAGGATTTTCACCCAGCGACAGTGAAGGAACGGCGATATAGTTCCAAGTCAGGATGGCGTGTGATATGGAGGGGAACTTGCAGGTGGTGGTGTTCCCATGTATTTCCTGCCCTTGTCCTTCTAGTTGGTAGAGGTCACGGGTTTGGAAGGTGCTGTCTAAGGAGCCTTGGTGCATTGCTGCAGTGCATCTTGTAGATGGTACACACTGCTGCCACTGTGCGTCAGTGGTGGAGGGAATGAATGTTTGTAGATGGGGTGACAATCAAGTGGGCTGCTTTGTCCTGGATGGTGTCGAGCTTCTTGAGTGTTGTTGGAGCTGCACCCATCCAGGCAAGTGGAGAGTATTCCATCACACTCCTGACTTGTGCCTTGTAGATGGTGGACAGGCTTTGGGGAGTCAGGAGGTGAGTTACTCGCCTCAGGATTCCTAGCCTCTGACCTGCTCTTGTAGCCACGGTATTTATATGGCTACTGCAATTCAGCTTCTGGTCAATGGTAACCCCTAGGATGTTGATAGTGGGGGATTCAGCAATGGTAATGCTGCTGAATGTCAAGGGGAGATGGTTAGATTCTCTCTTGTTGGAGATGGTCATTGCCTGGCACTTTTGTGGCGCAAATGTTACTTGCCACTTATCAGCCCAAGCCTGGATATTGTCCAGGTTTTGCTGCATTTCTACACGGACTGCTTCAGTATCTGAGGAGCCACGAATGGTGCTGAACATTGTGCAATCATCAGTGAACATCCCCACTTCTAACCTTATGATTGAAGGAAGGTCATTGATGAAGCAACTGACGATGGTTGGGCCTAGGACACTATCCTGAGGAACTCCTGCAGTGATGTAGTGGTAGTAAGGGACAGTATAGTTAGGGGGATTGACACTGTTCTCTGCAGCCAAGAGCAAGAGTCCAGACGGCTGTGTTGCCTGCCCGGTGCCAGGGTTTGGGACATCTGCTCAGGGCTGGAGAGAAACTTACAGTGGGAGGGGGAATATCCATGTGGATCGTCGTGGTCCATGTAGGTACCAATGACATAGGCAGGACAAGGAAAGAGGTTCTGCATAGTCAGTATGAGGAACTAGGCACCAAATTAAGCAGAACATCAAAGGTAATAACCTCTGGATTATTACCTGAGCCACATGCAAATTGGTACAGGGCAAATAAGATTAGAGAATTTAATGCGTGGCTCAAAGACTGGTGTGGTAGAAGTGGGTTCCAGCTCGTCGGGCACTGGCACCAGTATTGGGGAAAGTGGTGGCTGTACCATTGGGACAGTCGACACCTGAACCGTGCTGGGGCCGGTGTTCTAGCGAGCCGCATAACTAGGGAAGTAGAGAGGGTTTTAAACTGAATAGTGGGGGCAAGGGATCAAATTTGGGAAGATATGGTAAATCAAGGAGTAGAGACAAGGCAAGAGAGAAAGGTATTAATATGGGAAATGATACACAGACTGTGACAGGAAGGGACAGTGCGTACAAATCTAAGGAGTAAATCAACAGATAAGGCTAGAGGTTACAAAAATAATAAAAGGACAAAACAAAAGGCACTGTATCTGAATGCACATAGTATTTGAAACAAAACAGATGAACTGAGAGCGCAAATAGAAATAAATAAGTACAATCTGAAAGCCATTACAGAGACATGGCTGCAGGACAACATAGATTGGGACCTGAATATTGAAGGATACATGGCATTTAGGAGGGTGGGAAGCTAGGAAAAGGTGGAGGGGTAGCTCTGTTAATTAATGATGGTATTAGCGCAATAAAGAGGGATGAGCTAAGTTCAGGAGACCAGAATGTAGAAGCAGTTTGGGTAGAGATGAGAAATGATAAAGGCAAGAAATCACTTGTGGGAGTGGTGTACAGGCCACCTAACATTAATCACACTGTAGGACAGGGTATAAAGGAAGAAATAATGGCAGCTTGTCAGAAAGGTACAGCAATAATTATGGGGGATTTTAACCTACATATAGACAGGAAAAATCAGATGGGCTGAGGTAGCCTAGATGAAGAGTACATAGAATGTTTTCGGGATAATTTCTTGGAAAAATACGTTCTGGAGCCAACCAGACAGCAGGCTATACTAGACCTGGTATTGTGCAATGAGATAGGATTAATTAATGACCTCATAGTTAAGGTGCCCCTAAGTAGCAGCGATCATAATATGTTGCATTTTACATTCAGTTTGAGGGAGAGAAGAGTGGGTCCAAGACTAGTATTTTAAACTTAAATAAGGGCCATTATGAAGGTGTGAAAGCAGAGCTAGCTAAAGTGAACTGGCAAATCAGGTTAAGGGATAGGTCAATAGAGATGCAGTGGCAGACATTTAAGGGGATATTTTCAAAATACACCGTTTTGTGACATGAATCACAAAAGGTTAGTATGCAGGTACAGCACGTAATTAGGAAAGCGAATACAATGTTATTGCTTATCGCATGGGGAATTGAATATAAAAGTAGGGAGGTTATGCTTCAGCTATACAGGGCGTTGTTGAGACTACATCTGGAGTATTGTGTACAGTACTGGTCTCCTTATTTAAGGAAGGATGTAAATGCATTGAAGGCAATACAGAGAAGGTTTACTAGACTAATACCTGGAATGAGCAGGCCGTCTTACGAGGGAAGATTGGACAGGCTAGGTTTGTATCCGCTGGAATTTAGAAGAGTAAGAGGTGACTTGATTGAAACATATAAGATCCTGAGGGGTCTTGACAGGGTGGATGTGGAAAGGATGTTTCCTCCTGTGGGAGAATCTAAAACTAGGAGTCACAGTTTAAAAATAAGGGGTCGCCCATTCAAGACAGAGATGAGGAGAAATTTTTTCACTCTGAGGGTCGTGAGTCTTTGGAATTTTCTTCCTCAAAAGGCGGTGGAAGCAGAGTCTTTGAATATTTTTAAGGCAGCAGTAGATAGATTCTTGATAAGCAAGGGGGAGGAAGATTATCGGGTGTAGGTGGAAATGTGGATTAATCAGTTCAGCCATGAACGTATTGATTGGTGAAGCAGGATCGAAGGGCCGAGTGGCCTACTCCTGCTCCTAATTCGTATGTTTGTATGTTCATATGTAATTATCTCCTGGTTATCAACAAATTAGTCAGATTCAAGTTAATGCGTACATTGATTACCTTGCAGTTAACTTGGTGAATAAGCCATTTGTGGGACTGGATAACAGAAAGGGCAGATTCTCCTGGGTCTAGACTGAGGAGCATTCAATCTCCTGGTTGTTGTCAGTCCTGGGAAGTCAGGTGAGATGGAGCACCACCTGTAAAGGAACCCATCCAATATTCAGCTGCTCTTTACCCCCAGACACAGATCGAGAAAAGTCTCTCCTAGAGAGTTTGTTAGAACAATGTTTTTTCACATCATCTGAGTATTGAATGATGCCCAATGTGACTTGCTGCTGCAATTCGCCTGCTCCTTAGTAAACTTGTTCAGGTCTAGATGGCCATTAGTAATTTCAGTATGTTACAAGTGTGAGCTAGTTATATCTCTCCACTTGTCTCTTTTTGTCTCCCTTTTTTTTCCTTGCCTTACTTCTCTCTCTCTCTCTGGCTATTTCTTGTACTCTCCCCCCACACCCTCCCCCACTCGGCTGGCTGTAGAGGCTTAACTGGTTTTCAACAGTGTTAACCCAGTTTGTGTTGGGTTCGAGCCCACTGCTTATAATTCAGCATTGACCTGTACCAAATCCTTACTTCCAGCGATGGGCAAAGACAGCTGGTGTGGGAAATGGGACTTCACATTGGCTCAGTTGTAGTTGTAGTGTATTGCTGTGCATCTGTACCTGAGCCAAGAATCCTTGCTCCAAACCAATGGACTTCATGACAGGACAATAGCTAAAAATACTAAAATACTTAAAATATATGTACTTTTGCCCAAATGATTTTCACACTAGTTAAATATGGATGAGATAGGGCACATGGTCTTTTTAACCTTCCCTATTTGGAGAAACCCTTCATCGCCACGGAAAACAAATTCATACAACGTGTAGCACAGAAACAGGCCATTCGGCCCAACTGGTCTGTGCCAGTGTTTATGCTGCACACCAGCCTGCTCCCACCCTCCATCTCACCCCATCAGCATATCCTTCTATTCCTTTCTCCCTCTTGTTTATCTAGCTTTCCCTTTAAAAGCATTCAAGCTATTCAGCTCAATCATTCCCAGTGGTAGCAAGTTCCACATTCTCGCCACTCTCTGGGTAAAGAAGTTTCTCCTGAATTCCCTTTTGGATTTTTTTTTTAGTGGCTATCTTATATTTATGGTCCCTAGTTTTGGTTTACACCACAGGTGGAAACATCTTCTCTACATTTACTCTATCAAAATATTTCCTAATCTTAAAGATCTCTATTAAGCAATGAAAAGAGCCCCAGGCTGCTCAACCTTTCCTGAGAGTTGTCCCCTCTTAGTTCTTACTCACCTTTAACCAGGGGACAGAAGCTGCTGAGAATGGCCCAGTATCAGATCATTTGCTCAATTTCTCCACGAGCCCAACTCTGACATTTGCCCTCCACCCATCACTGGGACGTGACCAGGTACAGGATTGGACTCAAATAAAAACAAGAAACGCTGGAACCACTCAGCAGGTCTGGCAGCATCTGTGGAAAGAGAAGCAGAGTTAACGTTTCGGGTCAGTGACCCTTCTTCGGAACGGACCAGGTACAGGATTGGACTCACAGTGACATTCCGAGTTGGTGTGAAGGTGCAATAAGCCTTGACTCAACACAGTGGGGGTGCAGGGAGATACAAATCACATCATCTGGCCTGGTACACATTCAGAATACTTTATTTGACAGATGTCGCACGGAACGAGAGATTCTGAAAGTTGAAAAGAGTCTTTCAGCACTCAAAGGCTCGAGGATATTTCATATGCAAAACCCTGATTAAGAAGACTGTATCCTGTTGGTGCTGTTTTAATTACTGAAATTAACCAATTATCAGTTATCTGCAGGAGTGATTCATGCTTTAAAGGATCAAGTATTTGATAGAGTCACGACAGGATGAGAACAGGAGAAAATATAATTAATAATTATAAGCACAGCAGGAATCCAGAACAGATGAAGAGGGAACACGAAAGATTGGATTAAAGGTCTTTAAATATATGCACTAGCAGTAAAGTACAAACTTAATACGAGTGTTGCAAAAAGTTTGAAGATACTATCAGATCTCTGAGGTATTGCTATTGAGTTTGGAGCATGGTTATGACATTTAACTATTAGCCTGGCCTGTGTTTTGAAGATGCCTGTTCTAAATGGGCAAATTCCAACAACAACAACTTGTATTTATATAGCCCCTTTAACAGTAAGGCATCCCAAAGCCCATCACAGGAGCAATTATCAAACAGAAATTTGACATCAAGCCACATAAGAGGATATTAGGACAGATGACCAAAAAGCTTGGACAAAAAGACAAATTTTAAGGTAGGTCTCTGTGTCGTAAAGGGGGTGCGAGAGGTAGAGAGGTTTAGGGAGGGAGCTCCAGAGCTTGGGGCCCAGGCAACTGAAGGCACAGCTGCCAATGATGGAGCAATTAAAATCGGGGATGCGCAGGAGGCCAGATTTGGAGGAGTGCAGATATACGGAGGATTGCAGGGCTTAAGGAAATTATAGAGATAGGGAAGGGCAAGGAATTTGGATGAGATGGGATGGGACTGGCTGCAAGTTAAGATTTGGGCAGCCGAGTTTTGGTGAGCTCATGTTTATGCAAGGTAGAAAATTCCAGGAAGTTGTAGCTACTTATAAACTGTTGATGTCAGTAGATAGGTTTCAGCCATGGCTCAGTGGGTAGCAATCTTGCCTTCTGAGTCTGTTGTGGGTTCAGGTCCCACTCTAGAGAGTTGAACACATTATCCCCTTCCTGTGCAGCACTGAGGGAGTGCTGCACTGTTGAAAGTGCTGTCATTTGACTGAGACATTACACTGAGGACCTGTCTACTCTCTCAGGTGGATGTAAAAGATCTCACGCCACTATTTGAAAGGGGGAGCAGACGAGGTCTTCTCAGTACCTTGATCAATATTTATCCCTCAACCAGATTGTCTGGTGTTTCATCGTATTGCTGTTTGTGTGACCTTGCTGTGCGCAAATTAGCTGCTGTGTTCCCATAACAACAGTGACTTCACTCCAAAAGTACGTTATTGGCTATAAAACGCTTTGGGACTTCCTGAGGTTGTGAACATAAGAAATAGGAGCAGGAGTAGGTCATTCAGCCCTTCGAGCCTGCTCCACCATTCAATGAGATCATGGTTGATCTTCCATTTCAACACCATTTTCCTGCCCTATCCTCGTATCCCTTGATGTTTTTAATATGTAGAAATCTATCGATCTCTATCTTGAACACTCAATGACTGAGCCTCCACAGCTCTCTGTGGTAGAGAATTCCAAAGATTCACCAAGCTCTGAGTGAAGAAATTCTTCCTCATCTCAGTCCTAAATGGCCTGCCCCTTATTCTGAGACTGTGTCCCTCTGGTTCTAGACTTCCCAGTCAAGGCAAACATCCTTCCTGCATTAAGCCTGTCGAGCCCTGTAAGATTTTGTATGTTTGAATGAGATCACTTCTAATTCTTCCAAACTCCACAGAATAGAGTCCCAGTCTATTTAATCTTTCTTCATAGGACAATCCCTCCATCCCAAGAATTAGTTTGGTGAACCTTCATTGCACTCCCTCTATGGAGAGTATATCTTTCCTTAGGTAAGGAGACCAAAATTGTACACAATACTCTAGGTGTGGTCTCACCAAGAAAGGTACAATATACATGCAAGTCTGTCTTGTTTATTAGAGAGGAATTTGAGATGGGGAGGAAGAGAATCGAAGGTTACTGCAGCAGGGAGGAATACGCAACCAGCATTCTTCCAGCAAGAGTAGAGCTAGGCAGAAGGGGGATGAGGAGGAGAGGCGAGAGGGAGGGAAGGAGGGCAGAAGAGGAAAGAGGTGAGGAGACAGAGAACAAGGGGAAGGACAAAAAAAGAGGATAAAGGACAACAAGAGGAAAGGGGAGAGAGATGAGAGAGAGCAGAGCTGGAAATGAATAGAGGGAGGAGAGAAGAGCAATAAGAGGGGATGGATGATAACAATAATGTGAGTTGAGTTGAGGGAAGGGAAGAGGGCAGCTACTGGGCAGGAGGAGGCTGCAGTAGTAGTTAGCGTCCGAACTAGTGGGGTGGCAGACAGGACTGAGTGGAGGGGAATTGTTTCAAACAAATGGTCATTCTAATAAATATGTAATTAAATTAGGAAAGAGCTGGGGAAAGTGGAGGGTGCAATAGATATGAAAGAGAGCCACAATGGGTGAGCAGCCAAGAAGTCACATTGAGATCCAAATATGGTCAGACTGGTCCTGACCTATGAAGAGTCAATGGCTGCACTATAAGGGGGGCGGTGGTGGGTGAAATCAAACAACTGGTTGGGGCCGACGCCCTGCAGGACCATCAAAAGGCCAGCAGCCCGCATTCAGCACAGGTGGTGCGCAGGTCGGGGGAGGGGGAGGGGGTGGTGGCCTCAGCTGAGTCCCCCCCCCCCCATTCTGTGCCCCTTGGGCAGTCAAGGGGGAAATACTGGGAGAAATACTGGCAGCAGGTGAGACAATTTGGAGGGGCAGACAAAATCAAAAAGAAAGAAAATATTTAGGAGGGAAACAATCTAATACTAATTAGTGGAAAATTATGAGTTGTACTGTGGAATGGTCTGTCAGTCTTTCGGGGTGAGAATCTGATTCCAACCCAAGCATATTTCACAAGTGATCCTTTAGTGCTGGCGGAGAGAGAGAGAAATAAAGAAAGAGAGAGAGAGATGCCCACTGTTAATGGTCCAGGCTGTATTCAGACCCAGGCTCCAGAGGTCAAAGCAGGACAAAATCCAATTCCCCATCACTAAGAACAGAATTGAATAGCTTTATATGTTATATTTTTAAACAAACAAACAGAAAATGCTGGCAATACTCAGATGGTCTGTCAGCCTCTGTGGAGAGAGAAGCAGAATTAATGTTTCAGATCAGTGACCCTTCATCAAAACTGGTCCCTATCCACATGGATTCTATTTCGGATTTACTGCTGCCTGTGTCACTTTTGTCTACTGCCGTTACGTTATCCCTGATGAATACAGCAACTTCAGATCCCTCTATCTTCTCTCTGAAAAGAAAGGGGCACTTCAGACAGAAAGATGGACCTGGCAGGGGACAAATGAAGTGGCTTCATTAATATTGCATAGTCAAGAAAACCTGATATAATTTTTGCATATTCAACTGCTCCAGGACCTGATGTTTTTTGTTGGCAGGGGGACAATGAAGTGAGGATTGGACAGAAATGTAACATCTGCCTTCCTAAGTTGAAAATGTGATTCTTCAGTAACATGGCGAAACCTACCCGTCAGAGATCTAAAAAGGCTATAGGTGGGCAGGAAAGCAAAGAAAGGAATCGGCAGAAGGGCCAAGGCACACACCAGGATTAGATGCAAACAGATGGTGCTTATGGAATGAAAGCATCAGCTAAAACAAGAGGCCATCAGTTCAAATAAACTGAAATAGAACATAAAAAACATGGGAATAAATTCCAAGCTCATTTACAAGCAAGTCTGAAAATTCTACAAAAGTTGTATTGCAAGAAGCTACAGTTGTATTCAAATCTCTCCATGGCCTCATTCCTCCCGATCTCTACAACCTCCTCCAGCCCTACAACCCTCCTCCAACTGAGAAAACGATATGGGAATGGAAGAAGCAAAAGGAAAGAACCAATGAAAATAGAACAGAGCAAGCTCACTTGTTGCTGCTGTTTTTGTTCTGTAATAGTTTAGTTTAGTTTAGAGATACAGCACTGAAACAGGCCCTTCGGCCCACCGAGTCTGTGCCGACCATCAACCACCCATTTATACTAATCCTACACTAATCCCATATTCCTACCACATCCCCACCTGTCCCTATAGTTCCCTACCACGTACCTATACTAGGGGCAATTGCTAATGGCCAATTAACCTATCAACCTGCAAGTCTCTGGCATGTGGGAGGAAACCGGAGCACCCAGAGGAAACCCACGCAAACACAGGGAGAACTTGCAAACTCCACACAGGCAGTACCCAGAATTGAACCCGGGTCACTGGAGCTGTGAGGCTGCGGTGCTAACCACTGCGCCACTGTGGTAAGTGTAAATGTTAAATACTTAAATGCACTGAAATTTTTTTCCTAAATATTACCCTTTAAAATACTGGTGTGTCTTAGGATCCGGCAAATATAGTATTTCTTTGACCAAGCTTTTCGTCACTTGTCCTAATGCCTTCCTCTGGCTTGGTGTCAGTTTTGGTCTGATTATGCTCCTGTGAAGTGCCATGGGATGTTTTCCTACATTAACAGTGCTCCATTAATACAAGTTGTCATTGCTTTTGGGATCCGGTTGCTTTATATCATGGTGGAGATGGTCATTGCCTGACACTTGTGTGGCACAAATGTTACTTGCCATTATCAGCCCAAGCCTAGATATTGTTCAGTCTTTGTTGCAGGAGGATACGGCCAGCTTTATTTTCTGTTTCAGGTATTGAGGTGGAAAAGTTTTGGTGAGGGAACTCCAAGGCTGTGTGGTTCCTGGCTTACCCTCCCCCAACCACAAATCACCTCCAGATCTCCTCCCACCGCACCCGACCACTTAACTTAGTGGTGGGCACTGTTATCCCAAGTCTCTGCCATGAGATTCCTCCACCCAAAATCCTGTTCCCTTATCCACACCCCCGGCCTCTCCCTTGTCATCCTCCTCATCCTTCCCTCCTGACACGCAACATTAAAATGAGGCCAGAGTGTTAAAATCTGACGGGGGCCGTATGCTTTCTGCTCACCTCGATTCCTTGCACGCTACACTCATGCCCTGAGATACATCAGGTCCATTATTTCTCAGAACCTTAAAAATGAGGAACTCCTTGCCTCCGTCAATCTTCCCTTGTTGGACAGGATAACCACCAACATTGGTTGGTTTGGCCAAGTAGACGATATCCATGTTATAATTTCTAAGTCACTTTCCTTCTACCAAGTGTTTAAGAGCAAGCGAAGGGTCACTATTCCCTAATTTACATCAACATATCGTCAAACTTGGTGTTGGCCTGCAAATAAATCTGATTTAATAATTATCGCTTTATAAACAAAATAAACCTTGCAAAAGCAGTTTAGCATCAAAATGGTACTGTCCCTTTAAGCCAATGCATTGAATAAACATGCATGAATGCTCATGTAGACACGACTTCAAACTTAACTCAGGTTTCAGAGCTAACTAGCAAAATTGCGCAAGAATTGATTGAGTGCTGATCAATTCACACTGTGGCCTATCAGATCCATGGCCGCTTTAAGGAGATGAGACACAGTTACTTAGCTCCTCACATTCAAATGCCTTCCCAATTTTCATTGAGAGCTCTTGTGTTAGTGATTCTATTAGGATAGACCAGCAAGAGCCACAGGAGTGTCGGGCAGGGAAAGCTTCAGCATACAGTTCATGATCAGTAGAGTGTGGAAGAGCAGCAGAAATCACAGCGGGTCAAGTGGACAGAAAAGGATTGGATTGTTAATTCTTGTGGTGGAGAGATAAATTCGATATCAGTTTATTTTTTGACTAAAACATGCTTTAGCCTGACCCCTGCCGGTCTGCCCACCTCTGTCTACAGTTTACAAAATCGTCCACAGCCTCATCTTCGCTTACACCCCCCCCCCCCACCCCCTCCCCCACTCACCCCTACCACCCTCAGAGATCTCTGCACTTCTCCAATTCTGGTCTCTTGCTCATTCCTGATTTTAAATCGCTCCACCATTGACGGCCGTGCCTTCAGCTGCCTGGGCCCCAAGCTCTGGAATTCCCTCCCTAAACCTCTCTGCCTCTCCACCTCTCTCTCCTCCTTTAAGACGCTCCTTAAAACCTACCTCTTTGACAAAGCTTTTGTTCATCTACCCCGATATGTCCATATGTGGCTTGGTGTCAAATTTTTATCTGATAACGCTCCTGTGTTAAAGATTATATAAAAGCAAGTTGTTGTTTTTGGGTTCATATTAGATTTGATAAAAAAGTTGCATTCTTTTTTCCAACTGAGTAAATCCAGGTGAAAGGCCAAGCCCTGCGATGGAGGCCGCAAAACCAGGACTCAATAGCGTGGAAGAGGAGAAGGGACATCAAGGCTGCTCTAACATTCCGTTAGATCATCACCGATCCATATATGAACTCCATTCACCTACCTACCTAACAAAAATCCATTGATCTCAGTCTTGAAAGTTCCAATTGGATCCCCTGCCCCCCCCAATACCCATAGCCGGTTGTGTGGAGAGAGTTTCAGATTTCTGCTACGTGAGGGAGAAAGCAATAGAATACAGAATCAAATGAAGAGCGATGGGAGGAGGCTCATCTTGAGGATAAACACTGGCACAGACCAGTTGGGTTGAAGGGCCTGTTTCTGTGCTGTAAATTCTGTGTAACTCTATGCAACTTTAATCACTTCAATCAGATCACACCTCAATCTTCCAAACTGAAGGAAAGACAAGCCAAGTAGTAAGTAGTAAGGCAATGTGGGAGGGGAAATTGTTTGCGGCTCAGGAGATCACTGAGGTAGGACAGAACAGGGCCATGGGGAACACTCAGAAAGGTAAGGCAAGAGTCTTAAAATTAACTTGTGCGATGGCGTGTGGGCCAGTGAAGCTTTCAGCACCAGTGTAAAGTCTGAATCAATCGGAGCAGCTGTTTAGTGTACGGTTCAGGATGAAGCAGTTCCCCATTTAATTTATATCAATGTTTATTTTTCTTCTCCTGTTCCTTTGTTCTGTAGACACATTTGTAATTCCGAGTTTGTTTTTCAGACTGTTCACTTTTGTTTTCCTCACTCCATTTGCCGTTGATAATTTGGAACATTCTTTAAATGTTGTCTCTTTGTTCTGCCCTTTTCATGTTGACTCTTCTCTGAATCTGCAGTTTATTCTTCAAACAGAACGTCTCCACCATGAGGTAATGAGTGTCAGGTATCTGTGTCTTCCGTTTCAGTCAAGCATGCATTAATGTGAGCTGATGCACTTCCATTTCCCTGCTCTTGTCAGTAGTTTAATTGCCACGAATGGAATTTATTTTACTATAGCATTTAACCTGCTGCTAGTCATAAGTCTTATTTCTCAGAAGGTGTTTTCAGCTTCACAGAATCACAGGACTGTTACAGCACAGAAAGAGGCCATTTGGCCAGTCATGTCGGTGCTGGCTCTCCGAAAGAGCAGTTTACGTTGTGCCATTTCCCCACCTTCTCCCTGTAGCCCTGCACATTCTTCTTTTTCAGATAACAATCCAATTTCCTCTTGAATGCCTCCATTGAACCTGCCTCCACCACACACTCTGGCAGTGCATTCCAGATCCTAACCACTCGCTACGTGAAAAAGTTTTTCCTCATGTTGCCATGCTTCTTTTGTCAATTACCTTAAATCTGTGTCCTCTTGTTCTCGATCCCTTCACCAATGGGAACAGTTTTTCCCTATCCACCCTGTCCAGACCCCTTATGATTTTGAACACTATCAAATCTCCTCTCAACCTTCTCTTCTGCAAAAGAAAACAGTCCCATCTTCTCCAATCTATCCACGTAACTGAAGTTCCTCATTCCTGGAACCATCATCATGAACCATGTCTGCACTCTCTCCCATGCTTTCACATCTTTCCTAAAGTGTGGAGCCTAGAACTAGACACAATACTCCAATTGAGGCCGAACCAGTGTTCTATACTAATTTAACATAACTTCATTGGTTTTGTACTCTATGCCCCTATTAATGAAGCTTGCATCGTGTGCATTAATTCTGCAGCACAGCTTAACTAGCTCATCTGCCAGGCCATTGCTTGTAGCCCTTCACCATAGCCCTGGGCTATTAAGGCCAGTTGGCACACAAGCCAAGATAGGCTACCTGACCCAAGATTCAAGGCTGAAACTGGGACTTTTATAAAGCTTCTTAGGATTTTAACTTCATTTGTTGCATTCATTATAATACCAAGTTGTGGTCAGTAGAACCACTGGATGTAGTCAAGACAAAGTAGTAGATTATCTTGGGAATATTGCCTAGCTCTAACCTTTCTAGCATTTGTATTTGAAGATTTTTCATCTGTGTTTTACTCATCACAATTACATAAGTCAATGCTGAGCAAACAGAATTGTCCTACTTTTCCTTGCAGCTGTGAGTAATGTAACCCAATATTGTGCTTTAAGTGTCATTTTGGCCCAGTGAGGTAGCACTCTTGCCTCCGCATCAGAAAGCAGTGGGATCAAGTCCCATCCCAGAGATTTCAGCATAAAATCTGCGCTGACATTTCAGTACAGTACGGAGGGAGTGCTACCTTTTGGAGGAGATGTTAAATGAAGGCCCGGTTTGCTGTCTCAGGTAGATGTAAAATATCCCATGGTACTATTTGAAGAAGAGCAGGTGAGTTCTCCTGGGCAACCAATGTCACTGAAACAGATTATGTGGTCATTATCTCATTGTCGTTTGTGGAGTCCTGCCGTGTGGAAATTGGCTGCTAAATTTCTCTAGATTACAGCTGAGCAAGGAGGTTGTGGTGAACGTTTATAAAACACCAATTCGGCTTCAACTGGTAGGATGTGAAGGCATTAGGGAGGATGCAGAAAAGATTCACGAGAATGGTTTCAGGAACGAGGATCTTCAGTTATGTGGATAGATTGGAGAAGCTGGGGCTGTTCTCCTCAGAGAAGAGAAAAGTAAGAGGAGGTTTGAGTTAGATGTTCAAAGTCATAAGGGGCCTGGACAGCAGATAGAGAGAAGCTGTTTCCACTGGAGGAAGGTCATAGGACCAGAGGGCACAGATTTAAGACAAAAGAAGAAATGGCAACATGGGTTAAAAACTTCTTTCTGCAGCGAGTGGTTAGGATCTGGAATGCACTGCCCGAGTGTGGTGGAGGCAGATTCAATTATGGCTTTCAAAAGGGAATTGGATAATTATCTGAAGAGAAAAAATTTGCAGGGCTACGGGGAAAAAGTGGGGGAGTGGGACTAGGCGAGCTGCTCTTGCAGAGAGCTGGCACAGATGTAACAGGCCAAATGGTCTCTTTCTGTGCTGCAACCATATGATTCTAATGGTGACTACACTTCAAAAGTATTTCATTGGGTGCAAAGCACTTTGCGACATTGTGAAAGGTGCTATGTAAATACAGTTATGTTCTATTTACCTGCTGCATAACTAGCATTTCCTACCTCTTTCCTCAATCATCCTTAGAAGCATTCCCAGGGAAACAGATGTTTTTGCCAATTTGTGTGGATTATGGGAAATTTGTAGAGTGCCAACTTACATTTTTGTTTACACAAATTTTAACTACAACAAACCTATTCCAAACATTCAATCGTAGTGAAAAAACACCCTTTCTGTTCACTCCTATTGTGTGGAATTGCCATAAATCAAATTTGATCCCATTCACACCCACTGTACAAAATCAGAATGGACCAGTACAAAAGCAAAATACTGTGGATGTTGGAAATCCGAAATAAAAACAGAAAATGCTGCAAATACTCACCAGGTCTGGCAACTCTGTTTCTCTCTCCGCAGATCCTAACATTTCATGCCTGTCAACGTTCATTAGAACTGGGAGAAGTTAGAAATGTACTAGGTTTTGAGCAAGTGCGAGGGGAAGGATGGGGGAAGGTCTGTGATAGAGTGGAAGACAGGAGAGATTAAATGACAAAAGAGTTGGTGGTGCAGAGCCAAAGAGAGTGGCAATGGGGCAAGTAAAGGAATAAAAGATTTGTTGAGAGGAGGTGTGAATGGCAGAATGATGAACATATGCCATCCAAAAGGAAAAAAAAGGCAAAAATAAAAGAGGGAAACGAGGGAGAAATGAAACAAAACCACCAAAGAGAAAGGAAAAAAAATGGGGGCAGAGGTTATGATCTAAAATTCTGTGCTGTACCATTCCTGGGGTTGGTTTCCTTGGAGCGGAGAAGACTGAGGGGGGACCTGATTGAGGTGTACAAAATTATGAGCGGCATTGATAGGATAGATAGGAAGAAACTTTTTCCCTTAGCGGAGAGGTCAATAACTAGGGGGCATAGATTTAAGGTAAGGGGCAGGAGGCTTAGAGGGGAGTTGAGGAGGAATTTTTTCACCCAGAGGGTGGTTGGAATCTGGAACACACTGCCTGAAGGAGTGGTAGAGGCAGAAACACTTATGACATTCAAGAAATATTTAGATGAGCACTTGAAATGCCATAACGTACAAGGCTACGGGCCAAGTGCGGGGAAATGGGATTAGTTAGGACAGGTGCTTGATGGTTGGCATAGGCTCATTGGGCCGAAGGGCTTGTTTCTGTGTTGTAAAACTCTATGACTCTACAGCTGATGGCATTCTCACTCACTGTATAAAATCCCAACAAACCAAGATTGACCCCATTCAGTCCCACTGCACAGAATCCCAATACACGTTCTCACTCAATCCCAACATAAAGCAATTAAAATGGAGCAAAACTTTTTCCATTCATTCCTATTGCATAAAATATCAATTTATTCATTCATTGCTATAGTGTAGAATTTTTGACCCGGATTTTGAATGTGGCCTAATGATGTGATTTCAGTACCCAGCTCAATAAATAAAATCAGTTTGCTGCCCAATTATACCCACGGATAAGAGCATACATTACAAGCCAAGTCGATTTTGTTCAAAATATCACTTTCTCTTCAATATTTCCTGTTGTGTTTGTCCAAAAGGAGCAGCAGATTAAATGACTCATCGGGCTACAGGACAAAGATTTGCAAATTGCTTATCTTTGTCTCAGCTCTATAGAAATCCCAACCTACGCACAAAGCTTCTTGACAAAGCAGCGGTGTGTTTAGCAGCATTCAGGCTTATTTGTGACTTGATTAGCTTGAAGAAGGGTTCAATGAACATGGCAGTGCATGTTCCCTGGCTGCTACTGCAAGGATAATGCTTTCAAATCTCATCTACTTTACCGCGATGGAGAGAATTGTCAACTTCCTCTTCATTATATCTCTTCTCCATGTCACTACAGGGCATATTATTCCTTTCATGCCTGATCCTGTCAGCATTGCTCAGTCCCTTTAGGATTCTGAAGCAAGAGTGGGTAAAGAATGAAAGGAAGAACTTGCATTTATGTAGTGCCTTTGACGGTGCTTCCACTGTGGTGCTAAGTTAAGAGTTGTAGGATTTTGACCCAGTGGCGATGAAGGAACAGTGTTATATGAACGTATGAACAATGACAGACTGAATAAGACTAACTGCTCCATCTAGCTTGTCACACCATTGTGATACCTTCCGCCTACTCCACTCAAAAGCCTGGGAGAGGTATAAAAAAACAGATAGTCCAGTCCAACTGGAGTCTTAACAGCACAGAGGGAGACATTCGGCCATTTGAGTCTATGCTGGCTGTCTGTAGAGCAATCCAGTCAGCCCCATTCGCCCACTGTATCCCCATAGCCCTGCAAATTTATTTCCCTCAAGTGCCCATCAAATTTCCTTTTGAAATCATTGATCGTCTCGACTTCCACCACCCTCGTGGGCAGCGAGTTCCAGGCCATTACCTTCCTCTTTGGCCTCCTTATCTCGAGAGACAATGGGTAAGCGCCTGGTGGTGGTCAGTGGTTTGTGAAGCAGCGCCTGGAGTGGCTATAAAGGCCAATTCTAGAGGGACAGATTCTTCCACAGGCGCTGCAGATAAAATTGGTTGTCGGGGCTGTTACACAGTTGGCGCTCTCCTTGCACATCTGTTGTTTTTCCTGCCAGCTGCTAAGACTCTTCGACTCGCCACACTTTTCAGGTCATTACCACTCACTGTGTAAAAAGGTTCTACCTCACATTCCCCTGCATCTCTTTCCCAAAAGTTCATTCTGTCCTCTAGTCCTTTTTTTATTCATTCATGGGACGTGAGCATCACTGGCAAGGCCAGCATTTCTTGCCCATGCCTAACTGCCCTTGAGGAGGTGGTGGTAAGCTGCCTTCCTGAACCGCTGCAGTCCTTTGGGATTGGCACCATCAGCTAATGGAAACAGCTTTTCTTTATCTAACCCTGTCATAATTTTGTGAACTTCTATCAGATCTCCTGTCAATCTCCTTTGCTCCAAGAAGAACAACCGCAGCTTCTCCAACCTAAATTCCCGCATTCCTGAAACCATTCTAGGAAATCTCCTCTGCACCCTTTCAAGGACCTCACACCCCTCCTAAAGTGTGATGACCAGACCAGGTTACTGGGGAAAGAAAATCAGGAAAGTTCCTCCCCTACCCTATTAGGTGACTGAAACTAGACCAGTAGATCACACTGGCCCTGATTAATATTATAAAGCTTTAATATGAAGTGATCTCAGCCCCAGCCAGGATCTATGTCTGTCAATATGTTGTTGTGGCTTGGAGGGGAACTTGGAGGTGTTCCCATGGACTTGCTGCCATTCTCCTTCCAGGTGGTGAAGGTTGCAAGTTTGGGAGGTGCCAGTGTCTGATTCTACCTTGGGCGCAGGAATCTAACTCAAATCAGCGGCTTCATGCTGATAACCCGTTGGCAGGTAAAATCCCTCACCCGCGCCCCACCTCACTTTGAATGCAGTTATACTGCTTCACTGATTGTTTCCGAGGGTGGGATGAGGGGTCAACCTCTGTGCAAGCGTGGCATTCACTGCCCCCTATCTGGCAGCCCAAATTAGAAGCAATAAAAACAGGATACTGTTATTAGGACTTGATACTTAGAGGTCAGGTGGGACAGTATGGGTCAGATTTCCCAAAGCTCTGTGTCAAGGCATTGTCTATGTCCCAGTGTAGAGCAGAGGACAGAGGAGTTGAGACCCTTGATGCAAAATCTTGGCTCCCTTTGAGGTTTCCAGGGAATTTCCTCCTAGGAAGCATGGAAAGGAAGCAGATGGGACATCACCTCGCCTCCTGCCTCATTTACCTAGCCAACATTCCTCCCTCAACTAACACAACCAAAGATCATTAATCTCATTGGCTGATTGTGGGATCTTGTTCTGTGCAAATTGGCTACTTGTATTCGCCTGGATAACAGCGGGAGCGGGGATGGGTCAGCATAATCGGGATGGAGAGCTTTGAAAGTCTTTCTCCAGTAACAAGTTCTATTCGTTCAGTTCCTGGCGCCATTAATTATCGGGTTATCTCAGCTCTCTTACTAATCTCTAAAGTGCCGTGAACATCCCTAGCAGCTTGTGATGGACAATTTCAATGATAAATTAAAAAAAGAATTGTACTACATTGCTCTGTTTTACTGAGTTCTGATCAGTAGCATCTGTTAATTTAAAATAAACTGGTGCACATAGATGCAAATCTGAGTGGCTCTGGTGCCTTATTAACAATGCAATGCAATCTGCAGATAATGACAAAGTGCAGTGTTTAGTATCATTTTTCTTTAACTACTTGTGGCAAAGGGAATGTTATTAATAGGGAACAATCAGGTGCGAGGTGAAAGGGGATTAACTGAATTGTAATTGAAAATGTGTTCATGTTGAAATAAATAACACTGTGTAATTACAAGCCGCTGTGGAGTGGGGGACACATGGAGACCGTGTAGGTTTATTAAACGCACGTTGTTGCTTTGATTGGTCTTATGGTTTCCATTGTCATGAACAAATACAGCCTGGCCTGCAAAGAATGCTTCAATGTTAGCCTAACACTTGCTTTCATACTCAAATTGGAACAATCCAGATTTGAGCTTCAAAAGAAAAACCAACCCTCGGTTCACATCACTATTTTGGAGATGGCAGATTCTCACAGAAACATCTCGATGGGCTTCACAGCCAATGAATTACTTTCAAAACATAACTCTTGTTGTCCTATAGGTAAACCCAATTTACGCAGTGAGATTCCGCAAACAGCTAATGAGTAAATTTGAACATACATACGAACATATGAATTAGGAGCAGGAGGGAGCCACTCGGCCCCTCGAGCCTGCTCCACCATTCAATAAGATCATGGCTGATCGGATTGTAACCTTGACTCCACATTCCCACTTACCCCGATAACCTTCCAACCCCTTGCTTATCAAGAATCTATCTATCTCTGCCTTAAAAATATTCAAAGACTCTGCTTCCACTGCCTTTTGAGGAAGAGAGTTCCAAAAACTCATGACCCTCAGAGAAACAATTGCTCCTCATCTCTGTCTTAAATGGGCAACCCCTTATTTTTAAACAGTGACCCCTAGTTCTAGATTGTCCGAGAGGAAACATCCTTTCCACATCCACCCTGTCAAGACCCCTCAGGATCTTATATGTCTCAATCAAGTCGCCTCTTACTCTTCTAAACTCCACAGGATACAAGCCTATTCTGTCCAACCTTCCCTCATAAGACAACCTGCCCATTCCAGGTATTAGTCTCGTAAACCTTCTCTGAACTGCTTCCAATGCATTTACATCCTTCCTTAAATAAGGAGACCAGTACTGTACACAGTACTCCAGATGTGGTCTCACTAATGCCCTGTAGCATAACCTCCCTACTTTTGTATTCAATTCCTCTCGCAATAAACTATAACATTCTATTAGCTTTCTGAATTACTTGCTGTACCTGCATACTAACCTGTTGCAATTCATGCACTAGGACACCCAGATTCTTCTGCATCTCAGAGTTCTGCAATCTCTCACCATTTACATAATATGCTTTTTTAAAAATTCTTCCGACCTACATAGACAATTTCATATTTTCCTACATTATACTCCATTTGCCAGATCTTTGCCCACTTATGTAACCTATCTATATCCCTTTGTAGCCTCCTTATGTCCTCTTCACAACTTACTTTCCTACCTATCTTTGTGCCATCAGCAAATTTAGCACCCATAGCTTCGGTCTCTTCATCCAAGTCATTTATATATATATATATATATGGTAAAATATACAACAGCTAATCAATTTTTCCTGGTGTTCTTTGAGAGATGGATATTGACCAGGATACCAGCATGAGATCTTTGATGTCCACTTGAACAGGCAGATGGGGGCATAGTTTCCAATTTAAAACACTATTACTGACAATACAATACTGTCTCACTACTGCACTGAAGTGGCAGCCTAGATTTTGTGCTCAAGTCTCCAGAGTGGAATTTGAACTCACAGCCCTCTGACTAGCAGGTAAGAGGGCTACCCACTGAGCCAAATAGACACGACTGAGAACAGTAGTGATTGCTGTTTTGTAGGCAACCATTGTGTGCACAGCAAAATTCTACTAATGGTAAGAAGATCTCCCCACTGTTCAAATAATGTGATGAGAACTTTAACATCCATCTACAGGATCCATACAGGATTGCAGTTTAATATCTCATCTTATTTTTCTTGACCAGAAATTGGATTGAGACCACTAAAGCTGGACTATGACCTTTAAAATTAATTAGTTATAGCATGATACAGCACTGAAACAGGCCCTTCGGCCCACTGAGTCTGTGCTAATCATCAACCTCCCATTTATACTAATCCTACATTAATCCCATATTCCCTACCACATCCCCCTACCTACACCAGGGGCAATTTACAATGGCCAATTTACCTATCAACCTGCAAGTCTTTGGCTGTGGGAGGAAACCAGAGCACCCGGCGGAAACCTACGCAATCACAGGGAGAACTCGCAAACTCCGCACAGGCAGTACCCAGAACTGAACTCGGGTCGCTGGAGCTGAGAGGCTGCGGTGCTAACCACTGCACCGTCCGATTCTAGTACATTGACTCTTGGCTGGACTTTGGATTTATAGGTAAAAGACCAACGTGCCAACTCACATTCCCCAAGCACATTCTCATCACCAGGAAGTATGTAAGGAGGAATGGCCATTCACCCATCGAGTCCATTCCCCTCCCCATAGATTGTGTATAATTTGCCCTCTTGTGGATTGTCCCTCCCAAAATGAACCGCAAGCAGCAGACACCCAACTATAGGGAAAGCTGTGAAATTTCTCCGCAGGTTGAAGGATAATCAGGCAGATTATTAATCCCACCCAATAGGCCACATTTAACACTAATGGTCCCAGAAGCACAGGAATTTTCATGTTCCATAGGGTATTTGAACATCTGTGTCTCTCTGATCAGACTGTCATCTCTTTTTCATCAATGAGATCAACTAGAGTTTTCCAGTAAAAGCTTTGATAAGCTTCCATCCGTGTGATGAAAACCTCACCTCGTGAAAACCTCTGCTTCTCTCTCTCTCTCCCCATCTCCTTTCTCTGTTTTTCTGTCTCTGTCTTCCTCTCCCTATTTCTTTGTGTTAATCTTTGTCTTCTGTCTGTCATACTCTTTGTCTGTGTCTCTTCCTCTATTATTCTCTATCTGCCTTCCCAAATCTCTCTTTCACAATCTGTCTCCATTCCTTTCAGCCTTTTCCTCTGCATCTTTCTGTTTCTGTCTGTATGTTTTGTACTGTTTATACCATATATAAAAACAACTTGAACCTCTCTGCCTCTTCCTCTCTCATGGTCTTTATCCCTATTTCTGTCGATCTCTCTGCCCTCGAATGCTGTGTACGTCAATTCCCTTGTTTATCTCTGTCTCTTTTAACTCTACTTCTATCTCTGTCTCTCTTAAGCATTGCCTCTTTATCACTCCCTTTATAGATTTTTGCCTCTATCATGTTCTCCATCTTTCTATCTCTCTCATCTCTCTATATTTATATTTTCCCAGGCTTTGTCTCTCTCTATCTCTGTTTCAATCATGCATTCTCCCTGTATCTCTGTCGCAGTCTCTCAAGATTTGTAACTCTGTTTTTCTATAATTTTGCCTGTCTCTGCGTTTTTCATGCTGTCTCTAGCTCTCTCCTTGTCTGTGTCTCTAGTGCACTCTCTCAATTCTTTGTCCCAATCTTTCTCTTAATGATGTCTGTACAAATTACCAGCTGTCCTTTATGTACATCCTATGTTATAGTGATAAGTAGGTTCCATTAGTGATGAAGTCCCAGCACTGTAGAGCCAATAATGAAGATCTCTGAACTATATGAAAATTGCTTTCTTGGTTAACTTGTGTTAAACATTTTATGAAGCCCATCCATGTTTACGAGCCTCCAAATCAAGCTGCACTGAAATCCCAATCCACCTATAAAATAGCTGCTAGCCCAATATGGAGTGCACACTGTCTTCCTGAAGGGACACATTCCATTGAGCCAAACACTGAAGACTTAGATATAGATCAGCAAAGCTAATACTGAGGGACCCCACCCCACCACCCCGACAGTGTGTGCACGGTACTATGCTTTTGTAACATAGTACAACATCCCAAGACTTTTCACAGGAGCAGAATCAGACAAAATGTGATGCCGAACTACATATTAGGGCAGGTGACCAAAAGCTCATTCAAAGAGGAGGTTTTAAAGGAGGAAAGAGAGATTTCAGGGCTCAGGACCTGGACAGCTGAAGACACAGTTGCCAATGATGGGGCAAAGGAAATTGTTTGGGATATTGTACCAACGTGCCACCTGGCTTGCCATAGTTATGTGACTTCTACCTTAAGGCACTCTGACTGCAGGCAACCATCTCAGTCAGTTTCATTAAAGACGCAATACACACACCAGACTGGTGTTCTATGAGCTTGTAACAGAAATTAGGGAGAAGCCAGAATTGGAGGAGCACAGCTGTAGGACTGGAGGACGTTACAGAGATAAAAAGGGACAAGGCCATGGAGGGATTTGAAACTGCATGGCAAATCAGTACAGAGCACTGAAACATTCCTTTGCTTGTCAAGTTACAATGCCTCATCACGTGGGGAATTGGCTTATAAGGTTTTCTAGAGTCAAGTGGGCGGAATCCAGGCCCTGAGATGTGGCCTACCCTTCCAGGTTTGCTTTGTGAGCCATGCTGACTGAGTAGACATTAGCAGAGCCTAGGTTACTGCCACAGATGGTAGACTTTATTCTGAAGTTTCATCGTCAGGTGCATCATGTTTTTAATTCAGTCTCAGGATGTGGGCTACTCTGGCAAGGCTGGCATTTATTGCCCATACTTAGTTGCCCTTGAGTTGATGGTGATGGGCCTTTTGGACCCCAAATAAACTTACCACCAAGGAGAATTACAACAGTGACTCTACTTCTAAAAAAATGTGGTGCCGAATGTGAAGTGCTTTGCATCATCCTAAGGATAAGAAAGACACTCTAAAAGCAAATTCTTTCTTTGGCACAAAACAAAACAGCTTGGGCTGATAAGTGGTAAATGATATTCGCACCATAAGTACAAGACAATGACCATCTCCAACAAGACAGAATCCAGAAGTTTGGATATGCACCTCAAGTGCCATAACCTGCAGGGCTACGGACCAAATGCTGGAAGGTGGGATTAGAATGGGTGGAACGTCTTTTGGCTGGCACAGACACGATGGGCCAAGTGGCCTCTTTCCGTGCCATAAACTTTTGATGATTCTAACTATCTCCCCTTGACATTCAATGGCATTACCATTGCTGAATCCCCCACTATCAACATCCTGGGGGTTACCATCGACTAGAAACTGAACTGGAGCAGCCATACAAGTTCTGTAGCTGGAACAGTAGGTCAGAGGCTGGGAATTCTGCAGTGAGTAGCCCACCTACTGACTCCCCAAAGCTTGTCCACCATCTACAAGGCACAAGTCAGTAATGTGATAGAATACTTTCCACTTACTTGGATGACTGCAGCTCTAACACTCAAGAAACTTGACACCATCCAGAGCAAAGCAGCCCATCCACCACCTACAACATTCACTCCCTCCACCACCGCCACACAGTGGCAGCAGTGTGTACCATCTACAAGATGCACAGCAGCAACTCACTGAGGCTCCTTCGACATCACTTTCCAGACCCGCGACCTCTATCATCTAGAAGGACAAGGGCAGCAGATGCATGGGAACACCACCACCTGCAAGCTCCCCTCCAAGCCACACACCATCCTGACTTCGAAATATATCGCCATTCCTTCACGGTCACTGGGTCAAAATCCTGGAATTCCCTAACAGCACTGTGGGTGTACCTACACCACATGGACTGCAGCAGTTCAAGAAGGCAGCTCACCATCACCTTCTCAAGGGCAACTAGGAATGGGCAATAAATGCTGTCCTAGCCAGCGATGCCCACATCCCGTGAAAGAATTTTTAAAAATCAAATGTTTTATCAGTCATAGAGTCAGAGTTATACAGCACAGAAACAGGCCCTTCGTCCCATCATGTGTGTGCGCAATAATAACATATGAATGTTTAATATACTGAAATTAAATTCTGTTGCCAAACCTAGCTAAAAATAGTAGAATGAAGAACTTAAGGCAGACGTGTTAAATATTGGAAGCCAATGAAGCCTCACTTTAATGTCTCCGACACTGCAGCTCTCCCTCAGTGTTGCACTGGAGTGTCAGCTTAGACTATGTGCTCTGGAGTAGGGCTTTAACTCACACACTTCAAACTCAGATACAACACTGACATTAAGCTGTGCTGTTACCTCAGGCTATTGCTGCAATATTGCTCCATATGCAAACTGGGGAACATTGGCCCAAAATCAAGTGTTTGTATGCCATCTTTGACTGCCAGGAGATTTAAAATTTTGCAAACGGGGACAATTTATGAATGTGAGTAAACCCCAACCAGCTGGGTGAATTCTCTCCCAGTGGTAAGCAGATGGTCAGAAATGTCCTCACCATGGATTAAAGCTACTCCAGCCTCCACATAAATCGTAACAATTTATTTTAAGAAAAAAATACCATGTTGGATTTTCAAAGACAGAACACAAAAAGAACACAAAACTAAGGGATGTGGTATGACAATTTGTCATTTCCTGTGCCTTGACTTCAAAACCTTATCATTTATAATTCATGGCAAGATAAAAAGGATTGAAAAAAATACTGGCAAAACCAGTTTTTTTTTGGTTCAAGTAACACTTCCCTAATTAACATTGCCTGTGGATCCACCCCCCCACTCCCGCTGCCACCCAAGTCCCCCAAAAATAAACACCAGCTCCCAAATATTGCATGAACTCACTGGTAATGATATTGTAGTGGGATATGGCGTTCAGGTTTTTATTAATTTATTCATTGGATGCACGCATAGTTAGTATTAAATTAGCCCTCCTTTTAAAAAAGAACTTGTGTGCGACAGTAAATCGTCAACTAATGAGAGCCTGGTGGAGGAGTGCAGTTTGCGTCATCTCTCGTTCGAGTTTAACACTTTGAGTGCTTCTGCTGAACTCCGCACTGAACAAAAGCAGCATCTGTAGGGTAGGAACAGGAGGAAACCATTCAGCCCCTCCAAGCTGCTCTGTCATTCAGTTAAATCATGGCTTGATTTGACTCGTTCCACCTGCCTTCGCTCCACATCCCTCGATACCCTGACCTAACAAAAATCTATCAATCTCAATGTTGAAAACTCTGATTACCCCCCAACGCCCATAGCCATTTTTGGAGGAGGGAGTTTCAGGTTTCCACTATCCTTTGAAAACTTCTTCCTGATTTCCCTCCTGAACAGCCTAGCTTTTAAGATGATATCCCTTTGTTCTTGATTCTGCTATCAGAGGAAATAGTTTCTCTGTATCTGTTCTATCGAATCCTTTTAACATTTTGAACGCTGTTAGATCACCTCTCAATCTTCTACATTCAAGGAAATGCAACAACCCAAGTTTATGCAACCTGCCCTCATAATTTAACCCTCTAAGCTTTGGTGTCAATTATAGTAAATCTACACTGTATCCCATGTAAGGCCAATATATCCTGCCTGGCTTCTGCCCAGAACTAAATGCAATACTCCAGATGGGATCTGACCAAGGCTCTGTACAACTGAAGCATCACTTGCTCACTTTAGTATTCCAGCCCACTTCGAGATAAAGGTCAACATTCCATTAGCCTTTCTGATTACTTTTTGATGTGAAAGCTTTTACTGATTTGTGTACTTGGGCACTCATATCCCAATCGCTTCTCCACAGTTCTTCATCTCTCACCATATTCTGATTTGTCTATTTTGGATACAAAGTGGATTGCCTCACACTTCCCCATGTAGAACTCCATCTGTTGTAGTTTTTCCCCACTCACTTTAATCCATTAATGCCCCTTTGTGACTTTATGTACCCACTGGTGGGTTCCTGTGCTTTAACATTCAGGCGGCGCAGTGGTTAGCACCACTGCTCCAGCGACCCAGGTTCAATTCTGGGTACTGCCTGTGTGGAGTTTGCAAGTTCTCCCTGTGACCATGTGAGTTTTTGCCAGGTGCTCCAGTTTCCCCCCACAGCCAAAGACTTGCAGGTTGATAGGTAAATTGGCCATTATAAATTGCCCCTAGTATAGTTTAGAGATACAGCACTGAAACAGGCCCTTCGGCCCACCGAGTCTGTGCCGACCATCAACCACCCATTTATACTAATCCTACACTAATCCCATATTCCTACCACATCCCCACCTGTCCCTATATTTCCCTACCACCTACCTATACTAGGGGCAATTTATAATGGCCAATTTACCTACCAACCTACAAGTCTTTGGCATGTGGGAGGAAACCGGAGCACCCGGAGAAAACCCACACAGACACAGGGAGAACTTGCAAACTCCACACAGGCAGTACCCAGAATTGAACCCGGGTCGCTGGAGCTGTGAGGCTGCGGTGCTAACCACTGCGCCACTGTGCTGCCCATCGGGGAAGGTGGGGATGTGGTAGGAATATAGGATTAGTATAAATGGGTGGTTGATGGTCAGCACAGACTCGGTGGGCCGAAGGGCCTGTTTCAATGCTGTATCTCTAAATAAAACATTGAGGGGTTATGGAGCAACACTGCCCCATCCCATCACAAGCAACCTGACCCTGAGGTCTCTGACGCATGTCAAATACTCGTCCAATTTCTACAGGCACTCTTGAATAACAGTGACTAGCTAGTTTTGAGATATCATGCTTGATACAAACTATCATATAACAAGCAACTCAGTATACGCCCTCGGGATTCTCGCAATAACTCAAGAAAAACATTGCCGGTGTCAATGTTACAGGGAGTAGTCCTCCTGTCTGCGTGCACTTGGGCGACCTGAAATGTACTACTGAGTCCTTGGTCGGTTAAAGGTCAACTACCTCTTGTGCATTGGGCCTATTTTACAAACGATAGTGAGGAAGCTCCCAGTATTTTCCACAGTGACCTGATCAGACGCCCTCTGTTTTTTGTTTGGAATTGCCTTTTAGCCTTTTGCATTAAGCTCCTTGACATTCTGGCAGATGCCAAATGTTCATCACTGAACACTGAAACAGACACCAGTCTGAAAAGAATGAATTAGTATTTATATAGCACTTTTACCAATTTCCAGACGTTCCAAGGCATTTTACAGCCATTGAAGTACTTTTGAAGTGTTGTCACTGCTTTAATGTAGGAAGTGTGGCAGCCAATCTGTACACAGCAAGCTCCCACAAATAGCAATATAAATGATACAATTTGTTTCTGGTGATGTTGGTGAGGGATAAATAATTCCCATGACACCATATATAACACCACTGCTGCTCTTCAAAACAGCACCATGGATTTTATTTTTACATCCACGAGAGGGCAGACGGGATCTCAATTTATGGTCTCATCTGAAAGACAGCACCTTCAACAGTGCTGCACTCCCTCAGTACAGCACTGGAGTGTTAGCCTAGATTTTTGGGCTCCAACGGCTGAACATACGAACCTACAACTTTTGGACTCAAAGGCGAAAGTGCAACCCACAGAGCCACTCCAATCTCATCAGTTATGGATTCTTCACTCAGTCATCTCATTTAACATTGGAGTATTAGGAACTGAAGTAGCTCCTCAAGCCAAACAACTAGATTAGAGATTAGATTAGATTAGATTAGAGATACAGCACTGAAACAGGCCCTTCGGCCCACCGAGTCTGTGCCGAACATCAGCCACCCATTTATACTAATCCTACACTAATCCCATATTCCTACCAAACATCCCCACCTGTCCCTATATTTCCCTACCACCTACCTATACTAGTGACAATTTATAATGGCCAATTTACCTATCAACCTGCAAGTCTTTTGGCTTGTGGGAGGAAACCGGAGCACCCGGAGAAAACCCACGCAGACACAGGGAGAACTTGCAAACTCCACACAGGCAGTATCCAGAATTGAACCCGGGTCCCTGGAGCTGTGAGGCTGCGGTGCTAACCACTGCGCCACCACTAGATCATGGTTGATCTGCACCTCAACCCCAGTTATCTGCCTTTGCTTCATCTCCTTCAATACTCTTACTGAAGAAAAATAGATCAAGCTCAGTGTTGAAAGCTTCTATTTAAATGAGATTTTCACAATTCAATCTTAACATTCCAGTGTAAAACTAACCCACAGGTTTGAATGCGATCAGTCACAATTTTTAATTTCTGTATTTACTTCCCCTCTGTGGGCAACATGTTTGTCAGTTTTTTTTCAGTTCATGCATGGGATGTGAGCATCACTGGCTAGGCCAGCATTTATTGTCCATCCCCAATTGCCCTGGAGAAAGTGGTGGTGAGCTACTTTCTTGAACTGTTGCAATCTAGTGTTGTGGTCTACCCTTTGCTAAGCTATTAACAAGAACACTTTTCCTTTAAGCACATTTTAATGGGAGCAAGATTGAGAGTCGTGGCAAAATTGGGTGAACAGACCATTAGTATGATAGTTTCTCAGTGAATTTAATTTCACTTGCTGTCAGCCGTGGCTCAATGATATCACTCTCGCCTCAGAGAGAAGTTGTGGGCTCAAGTAAAACCCCAGAGACTGAAGCACAAAGGCTAGGCTGACACCTCAGTGCTAGTACGGAGGGATACTGCACTGTCTTATGGAAGAGATGTTAAACGGAGGCTCTGCCTGTCCTCTCAGGTTGGTTAAACGATCTCAGGACCCATTTCAAAGAAAATCTGGGAAGTTCTCCCTGGTGTCCTGGCTAATATTCATCCTTCAACCAACATCATTAAAACAGATTATCTGGTCATGAACCTATTGCTGTTTGAGAGAGAGTTTGCTGTGTGTAAATTGGTTGCCATGTTTCCTAATTTACAACAGAGACTACACTTCAAAAAGTTCTTCATTCATCGTAAAACATTTTGGGACATCCTGGGATGGTGAAGGATGCTATGAAAATGCAAATCTTTTTTTCCCACATTTTGCTTGAATCTATATCACAGGCTTCTTGTCTGCCCTGTTTGACTACAGATAGGGAAATATTTAACCAATCATAATAGAAATTTATGCACTGCTCAACTCCAAGATCTCAGAGTTCTGATGGCAGGGGAGCGTGGAATGGAGATCCAATCCCAAAGAGGAAGCCCACGATTTGGGGTGGATACCAGAACCCATCGTATTTGCACTGCACTGGAAATCCTTCAGTCATAAAGGTCAGAAGTGGGGACGTTCGTTGATTACACAATGTTCAGCACCATTCAGGACTCCTCAGATACTGAAGCAGTCCGTGTAGAAATGCAGCAAGACCTGGACAATATCCAGGCTTGTGCTGATAAGTGGCAAGTAACATTCATGCCACACAAGTGCCAGACAATGACCATCGCCAACTAGAGATAATCTAACCATCACCCCTTGACATTCAATGGCATTACGTTTGCTAAATCCCCCACTAACAACATCCTGGGGGTTACCATTCACCAGAAACGGAACTGGAAGCCATATAAATACTGTGGCTACAAGAGCAGGTCAGAGGCTAGGAATCCTGCAGCGAGTAACTCACCTCCTGACTCCCTAAAGCCTGTCCACCATCTACAAGGCACAAGTCAAGAGCACGATGGAATACTCTCCAATTGCCTGGATGGGTGCAGCTCCAATAACACTCAAGAAGCTCAACACCATCGTGGACAAAGCAGCCCGCCTGATTGTTTGTGGATGGTGTGCCATTCATTCCCTCCACCACCATGCACAGTGGCAGCAAGATGCACTGCAGCAATGCACCAAGGCTACACAGGCAGCACCTTCCAAACTCATGAGCTCTACCACCTAGAAAGAGGAGGGCAGCAGATGCATGGGAACTCCACCACCTTCAAGTTTTCCTCCATGCCACACACCATCCTGACTTAGAACAATATGGCCATTCCTTCAGCGTCGCTGAGTCAAAATCCTGGAACTCCCTCCCTAATAGCACTGAGTGTACCTACCCCACATGGACTACACTGGTTCAAGAAGGCAGCTCACCACCTTCTCATGGGCAATTAGGGATGGGCAATAAATGCTGGCTCAGCCAGTGACATCAACATCCCATGAAATGAATTTTTAAAAAGTGGCTCATTCTCTGCCCACCCTGTTCCCAATATCCTACCACTGTTCAAACAAAATCCTACATTTTTCAGAGCTAGCCTGAGAATTCTGCCCAGTCTGTCACCTGATAGTCTTAGCAGTACCTAAGGTAGCGGTGAGCAGGTGGAGGTACCATAATGGAAAGCACCACATTGGCTGGAAATCAGCACATGTGCTGCTGCAACCCTTATGCATGCCGGTTATCTCTAGTATTGACTATTCCAACACTCTCCTGACTGCCTCCCACTCTCCATAAATTGAGCTCACCTGAAACTCAGCTACTTATATCCAAACCCACATCAAAACCTATTCACCCATCACACCTGTGCTCACACACACATTCATTCCCAGTCTGGCAATACCTCAATGTTTAAAATTTTCATCCTAGTTTTCAAACCCCTCCAAGACCTCACATCACCAACATCCCCCAATCTCTGTAAACTCCTCCAGCCTACAACACTCCAAGCTCTCTGCACTCCTCAAATTCTGACCTCATTTGCAGCTGCCCCTCCCCCTGGCCTTTGCCCCACAATTCATGGCTGTAGCTTCAGTTGTCTGGGCCCCAATCACAGGGATTCCCTCCTTAAACCCCTCAGGTACCTTGCTCAATTGGTCATTCTTCTCTGTGAGGGTCCCTGGGCTCTTTGATGACAGAGCAAATGGCAGCTGAACCCAATAACCTCACTGACTGTTTACAGACACAAACTCCAGCAAGAGTCCATACCTGGTGGTCAGGAACTCTGTCTAATTTATTGTATCCCTCCTCCCCACTCCCCTTCCCCTAAGCCAATTACAGCACCCCTACCAGTAACAGTATCAGCATGTTTAACTGGCAGACGTCATAATGGGCTATTAAGTAGTTGCAGGAATTAAAGTCACAGCATGTAATTAAGTACCCAAACTGGTTTGGAACCACTTTCTCCAACAGTGCTCTGAGCTGTGTGTTTTGTAAATCATTACTAAGAAATAAAAGGATAGTGAGTAGCAATCAGAGATCTCATTACTGCTTCAGCTGAAATTAGGTAATTAAACACCTATCAGGGAATGGAACTTTCCTGATCTGCAGGTCTCAGTCCCACACTGGGCTAAGGATTCATTGTCTGAGCATTGCAACTTAACTCTTTTTTGGCCTCCTTATCTCGAGAGACAATGGGTAAGCGCCTGGAGGTGGTCAGTGGTTTGTGGAGCAGCGCCTGGAGTGGCTATAAAGGCCAATTCTAGAGTGACACGCTCTTCCACAGGTGCTGCAGAAAAATTTGTTTGTCGGGGCTGTTACACAGTTGGCTCTCCCCTTGCGCCTCTGTCTTTTTTCCTGCCAACTACTAAGTCTCTTCGGCTCGCCACACTTTAGCCCCGCCTTTACGGCTGCAACTTAACTCGCCCAGGTATTTTAATTATCCCACTTTAGTAACAACTCTGTGCTTCCATGACTGTGGCTCAGTTGACAGCACTTTTGCCTCTGAATCACAAGGTTTTAGGTTTAAGACCCCCCTCCAGGGCTTGAGCACAAAAATCAAGGCTAACACTCCAGTGCAGTACTGAGGGAGTGCTGCACTGTCGGAGGTGCTGTGCAGTCCTTTGGGTAAGGTGTTAAACCGAGGCCCCCTCTGACTGCTCGGCTGATGTAAAAGACCCCATGGCACTATTTCAAAGAAGAGCAGGGGAGTTCACCCTGGTGCCCTGGTCAATAATTATCCCTCAATCAATATTACAAGAACAGATTATCTTGTCATTTTCACATTGCTGCTTGTGAGATCTTGCTGTGCGCAAATTGCCTGCTCCGTTTCCTACATTACAATAGTGGGGCGAATTTTACAGAGCCCCTAGCAACCCCCACCCCACCCCGATGTCGGGGATCATGGTGGGGCGGCCAGGAAATGCATCCGGCAGAGACCTGCCATGGGCCTCGACACCGGGAAGGCCTGGCCGGGTATTCCCAGTGGCAGCCACTCGCCGACGGGAGACAGGTTTAAATATGTAAAATAATTTAAATAAATGAATTAAATACTGTCGCGCTTCCGCCATCCGTCCCGGAGCGATATTGGTGCCGGGGGGTCGGCACTCCCGCGCCTTCGGATCCCCTCCGCGGATCCAAGGCGGGACACTGGTGGGGAGGGGGGAGCAGTGCAGGTAGAGTTTTTAGTGTGGGAGGCGGGGGGGCAGGTCAAACTCTTCTCATTGGTGTAGGGGATGGTGGGAAGGGTTACAGTGCACAGTTTATGGTGAAAGTCCAGGTGCACGAGGTCAGTATTTTGGGCGGGGAGAGAGCAAGGAATTAATTTTATGGTAAAAGCAAAATACTGCGGATGCTGGAAATCTGAAACAAAAACAAGAAATGCTGGATTCACTCAGCAGGTCTGGCAGCATCTGTGGAAAGAGAAGCAGAGTTAACGTTTCGGGTCAGTGACCCTTCTTCGGAACTGACAAATTTTATGGTTATCGGGGTGGGGTGGGAGAGAGTCAAGATCAATTTATTCAACTTCTTAAAATCAATGCAGCTTTAAATATTTCAATTGAAATGGAAGGTCTCAGAGCCCTTTAAAAATGGCGTCAGTGCCTGCACAAAGACGGCCGGTGCCATTGCTGGGAACAGACCGCCAGCCCCCTCCACGTCATCGAAGTGGACGGTCCGCCCGGCTATTTAAACGAGCCGCCGCATTTAATGTCGCAGTAGCTCCGCGACACTCGGCCTGATTACGACAGCGGAAGTATAAATTTCGGCCCAGTGACTCCATTTCCAAAGTATTTCATTGGGTGTGAAGTGCTTTGTGATATCTGATGGTTGTGAAAAGTGCTATATAAATACAAGTCTTTCTTACTCTTTATGTAAAGGGAGTCCCATGATCGGGACAGGTTAGAAGTCAGAACTTTACAAGGAATTATGACAAATGTTAACAACAATTGTTTATCTTGTTTCATGTTTTAAATTTCACTGGGAACTGTAGCATAGTGATTATGTTACTGTGCGAGTAATGCAGAGACCTGAATTAATGAGTCAGATATATGAGTTCAAGCCCCACCAGGGTAGCTGGGGAATTTAAATTTAATTAATACATCTGGAATAAAAGCGAGTATCAATCATGGTTACCATGTAACTACCGGATTGTTGTAAAAACCCATCTAATTCACCAATGCCCATCAGAGAAGGACATCTGCCATTCTTACCTGGTCTGGCTTATATGTGACTCCAGTCCCACAATGTGGTTGACTCTCTGAAATGGCCTAGCAAGCCACTCAGTTGTATAAACTGGATGGACCACCCGGCATTGACCTAGGCATCAGATTGGGACCTGATAAAGGCACAGCCTGCCCAGTTGACCCTGCAAAGTCCTCCTCAATAACATCCGGGGACAAATGCCAGAATTGGGGAGCTGTTCTACAGACTAGTCAAGCAACAACCTGACATAGTCATATTCATATAATCATACCTTTCAGGTGCCTCCATCATCATCCTTGGGTATGCTCTGTCCCACCGGCAGGGCAGATCCATCAAAGATCGTGCCGGAGAGATATACAGTGGGGAGAGAGTGGCCTTGGGATCCACATTGACTATGGACACCATGAAGTCTCATGACATCAGGTCAAACATGGGCAAGGAAACCTCCTGCTGATTACAACCCTCCCTCGGCTGATGAATCAGTACTCCTCCATGTTGAGGTAGCAAGGGCACAGAATATACTCTGGGTGGGGGACTTCAATGTCCATCACCAAGAGTGGCTAAGTAAAACCACTACTGGCTGAATCCTGAAGGACATATCTGCCAGACTGGTCCTGTGGCAGATGGTGAGGGAACCAACACGAGGGAAAAGCCTACTTGATCTAGTCCTCACCAATTTACCAATGCAGGTGCATCCATTCGTAACAGTATTGTTAGGAGTGACCACTGCGCAGTCATTTTGGAGACAAAGTCCCGTCTTCACACAGAGGACACCCTTCATCGTGTTATATGGCACTAACACCATGCTAAATGGGATAGATTCAGAGTTTAGAAAGTTTCATAGAAAGTTTAAGGCACAGAAAGAGGCCACTTGGCCCATCGTGTCTGTGCCGGCCGAAAAACGATCCACCTATTCTAATCCCACCTTCCAGCATTTGGTCCATAGTCCTGCAGATAATAGCACTTGAGGTGCATGTCCAGACTCCTTTTGAATGAGTTGAGGGTTTCTGCCTCAACTATCCTTTCAGGCAATGAGTTCCAGAAACCCACCATCCTTTGGGTGAAAATGTTTTTCCTCATCTCCCCTCTAATTTTTCTACCAATCACTTCAAATCTATACCCCCTCGTCACTGACCTCTCTGCTAAGATGAATAGATCCTTCACTTCCACTCTATCCAGGGCCCTCAAAATGTTGCACATTTCAATCAGATCTCCTCTCAGCCTTCTCTGTTCCAAGGAGACCAACCCCAGCCTATCCATCTTTCCCCCCCGTGAGAAAAATGTCTAGGGGTCCCTTTCAGCCTTCATCAGCTAGAACGGCTGCTTGCTGGACTCTCTGAGCCCACTGCTCCTCTTCATGGGTCTTTGTGGAGAGTGGGCGAAAGTGTTTAAATTCCTCTAACAGAATTACTTCTCTGAAATTCTCATAGCTGAGCTGTACTTAACAGCCCTCAGCCACTGTTCAAAAGCCAGCTGCTTACTTCTTTCAAACTCCAGATAAGTTTGATTAGCTTGCTTCTCGAGGGTTCTAAACTTTTGGCGATAGGCTTTGGGTACTAAGTCATGTGCCCTGAGGATAGCATTTCTGGTCAGTTCATAATTTGGTGAACTCTCATCTGGCAACAGGGAATAAACCCCATGGGCTTTTCCAGTTAGCTTGCTTTGTAGTAAAAGAGGCCAGGTCTCAGCTGGCCATTTTAGCTGCCTTGCCAGTTTCTCAAAGGGCACAAAAAAAATGTCTACATCTTCCTCATTGAATTTTGGAATTAGTTGAGCAAGTTTTAACAATTCTGTACGCTCCTCCATATTGGCCATGCTTTCACTGGGGTTACTCTGTGCCCCCCCCCCCCCCCCCCAGTTAATTCAAGCTGTTTCAGCTTTCTTTCTTCGCATTCTTTCTGGAATATTCTTTCTCTCTCTCTCTCCTCTCTCTCTCGTTCCTTCTCCTGTCTTTCTGTCTCTTCCTCCTCAAATTCAAGTTTCCTCTGTTCCAATTGTATCTTTCCTAACAATACCCTGTCAGAGTCTGCTCCTGACCCTGTTTCTGCTTCTTCAGAATCAATGGTTGGCCACTAGCCTTAGGAGTTCAGGCTTCCTCGCCTTACCACATACAGTGATCCCACACTGCTCAGACATTTTCCTCAACTCCTCCATAGACAGTGCTTTTAAACTTATCCCAAGTTACTTCATCCTGGCTTGGAGAGCTACTCGTTTCAATCGCACACAACCACAAGAAAATCTGTATTGAAATCTTGGTCTTTTTTGATTGGGAACAATTTGGTTTCCCACTTCCAATTCCTCTCATTTGTCTGTGGGTCAATTCCGGACACTAGCCCCAAAATTTCTGTTACAACCGATAAGAAAGGTGTCTAAGGGTCCCTCTCAGCCTTCACCTGGTCTTACCATAACAGAGTTTTATTTTTAAACACAGTGTGTTTTTAGCTCCCCCTTGGTGAATCCTTGTTCACCACTTTCCAATTATAAGGTAAAGAAACCAGCACAAACAGGCTTTCTTCGGTTTAAAGAAGAAAAGTTGAAATTTATTAAACTCAAGCTCTAATTTGATGCCTACGGATACACAACTCGCCCACGCTAGCATGCATATGCGATACACATATGCACATAGAGACAGAAAAGAGCAGAAGACAAATAAAGTGGAAAGGTTTGAGGCAATATCGGAAGAGTTTTTGTTACGGTTCTTCGAGCTCACTGCAGAGTCCTTGATTGTAGGTAGATCTTGCTTTTCGTTGGGGCCCGGTATTCTTCTTAAACCTTGTTCACTGTCGGAGACTTTTCTCTCTTAGGTTCATATGTCTTCAGTGGATTCAGAGGCTTGTGAGAAAGAGATGGGAGCAGACAGGAGAGAGATCTTCTCAGTCCAGGAGCAAACAAACTTTCTCAGTTCAAACTGTTTGTACAATTCAGAAAAACCCAGGTTGCTAAGCAGGTGACTAACTGGTCTGACCACGTCTTGGCTCTGTGGATTGTATCATCTTAGCAGGGCCTGGAATGCTCTTCTTACACACAATACCTGGTGATCAAGGTCCATTGTGGGTTGAATGTGTTAGGGAATGGTCCTTTGTCCTTCCAGCACTGTCTGTTAATATGCAAATGTCTTTTCCAGCCACGGCTGATCTGTTTAACAAGTCATTTCCTCATTCCAGTAACAGTTTAAAATCAATGTTAATGACAAAAAGTAATGTGCCTCATTCTTGGCAAGTGGGGGCCAAGCATGCCACTCGTAAATCTCCTCTGTACCCTCTCTAGTGCAATTACATCCTTTCTGTAATGAGGTGACCAGAACTGCACACAGTACTCAAGTTGTGGCCTAACCAATGTGATACAGTTCCAGCATAACCTCCCTGTTCTTATATTTTATATCTCAGCTAATAAAGGAAAGGATTCCATATGCCTTCTTAACCACCTTATCGACCTGTCCTGCTACCTTCAGGGATCTGTGGACATTCACTCCAAAGTCCCTCACTTCCTCTCAGTATTTCCCATTAATCGTGTATTTCTTTGCCTTGTTTGACCTCCCCAAATGCATCATCTCATACTTCTCCACTAGCTCAAACTGGGCATCCATGAGGAGCTGTGGGCCATCAGCACAGCAGAATTGTACTCAGCCTCAATCTGTAACATCATGGCCCGGCATATCCCCCACTCTACCATTACCATCAAGCCGGGGGATCAACCCTGGTCCAATCGAGTGGAGAGCATGCCAGGAGCAGCACCAGGCATACCCAAAAATGAGGTGTCAGCCTGGTGAAGCTACAAACAGGACTGCATGCATGCTAAACAGCAAAGGTAGTATGTGATAGACAGAGCTAAGTGATCCCACAACCAGTGGATCCAATCAAAGCTCTGTAGTCTTGCCACATCCAGTCGTGAATGGTGTTAGACAATTAAACAACTAACAGGAGCAATGATGGGGGAGCTCAGCACATCAGCGTAAAAGACATCAGCTAGAAGTGTCGAGTGAATGATCCATCTTGGCCTACTTTCAAGGTCCTCATGGTCACAGATGTCAATCTTCAACCAATTCGATTCACTCTGTGTGATATCAAGAAACAGCTGAATGCGCTGGTTACAGCAAAGGTATGACAGCATCCTGGCAGTAGTACTGAAAACTTGTGCTCCAGAACTAACCGCGCCCCTAGCCAAGCTGTTCCAGTACAGGTACAACACTGGCATCTACCCGAAAATGTGGAAAATTACCCAGCTATGTCCTGCCCACAAAAAGCAGGACAAATCCAATCTGGCCAATTACCACCCCATCAGTCCACTCTCAATCATGAGCCATGTGATGGAAGGTGTCATTGACAGTGCTATTAGGCAGAACTTACTCAGCAATGACTTGCTCACCAATGCTCAGTTTGGGTTCTGCCAGGGCCACTCGGTTCCAGACCTCATTACAGCCTTGGTCCAAACATGAACAAAAGAGATGGATTCCAGCGGTGAGGTGAGAGTGACTGCCCTTGACATCAGGGCAGCATTTAATGAGTGCGGCATCAATGAGCCCAAGTAAAGTGGAAGTCAATGGGAAACAGGTGAAGGCTCTCTACTGATTGGAGTCATACCTACCACAAAGGAAGATGGTTGTGGTTGTTGGAGGCCAAACATCTCAGCCCCAGGACATCACTGCAGGAGTTCCTCAGGGGAGTGTCCTAGGCCCAACCATCTTCAGCTGCTGCATCAATGACCTTCCTTCCATCATAAGAACATAAGAAATAGGAGCAGGAAGCAGCCCTTCAAGCCTGCTCCACCATTCAATGAGATCATGGCTGATCTTCCATTTCAACACCATTTTCCTGCACCATCCCGTATCCCTTGATGTTTTTAATATGTAGAAATCTATCGATCTCAGTCTTGAACTACTCAATGACTGAGCCTCCATAGCCCTCTGGGGCAGAGAATTCCAAAGATTCACCACACTCTGAGTGAAGAAATTCCTCCTCATTTCAGTTCTAAATGGCCTGCCCCTGAGACTATGTTCCCTCCATTGTTCTAGACTCCCCAGCCAGGGGAAACATCCTTCCTGCATCTACCCTATCAAGCCCTGTAAGAATTTTGTAGGTTTGAATGAGATCACCACTCATTCTTCTAAACTTCAGAGAATAAAGCCCCAGTCTGCTTAATCTTTCCTCTTAGGACAATCCCTCTATCCCAGGAATTAATTTGGTGAACTTTTGTTGCACTCCCTCAAGACAAGTATATCCTTCCTTAGGTAAGGAGACCAAAACTGCACACAGTACTCCAGGTGTGGCTTCACCAAGGCTCTATATAATTGCAGTAAGACATCTTTACTCCTATACTCAAATTCTGTTCTAATAAAGGCTAACATACCATTTGCCTTCTTAATTGCTTGCTGTACCTGCATGTTAGCTTTCAGTAACTCATGAACAAGGACACCCAAGTCTTTTTGAAATTCAACACTTTCCAGCCTCTCGCCATTTAAATACTCTGTATTTCTGTTTTTCCTACCAAAGTAGATAACCTCACATTTCTCCACATTGGATTCCATCTGCCAAATTTGCACCCACTCACTTAGCCTCTCCAAATCCCGTTGAAGCGTCTTTGTATCCTCCTCACAATTCACACTTCCAACTAGTTTTCTGTCATCTGCAAATTTGGAAATATTACATTTAATCACTGCCTCCAAATCAGTGATATAGATTGTGAATAGCTGGGGCCCAAGCACTGATCCTTGCGGTACTCCACTAGTCATAGTCTGCCAACTTGAAAATGACCCATTTATTCCTACTCTCTGTTTCCTGTCTGTTAACCAGTTCTCAATCCATGCCAGTATATTCCCCCCAATTCCACATGCTCTAATTTTGTTTACTAACCTCTTGAGGCGGACCTCATCAAAAACTTGCTGAAAATCCAAATATACTACATCCACCAGTTCCACCTTATCTATTCTGCTAGTTACAGCCTCAAAAAACTCCAACAGGTTTGTTTAACACGATTTCCCTTTCAGAAATCTATGTTGACTGCCCAATCCTATGATTATTTTCTAAGTCCTGTTATCACATCCTTTATTATAGATTCTAGCATTTTCCCTATGACAGATGTTAGACTAACAGGTTTGTCGTTCTCTATTTTCTCTCTCCCTCCTTTCTTCAATAGTGGGGTTACATTTGCCACCTTCCAATCTGCAGAAACCATTCCAGAGTCTATAGAATCTTGAAAGATGACTTCCAATGCATCTACCATCACTTCAGCCACCTCTTTCAACATTCTGGGATGTAGATCATCAGGTTCAGGGGATTTATTTACTATAAGCCCTATTAATTTGGGTGGCAAAGTGGCGCAGTGGTTAACACCGCAGCCTCACAGCCCCGGGTTCGATTCTGGGTACTGCCTGTGCGGAGTTTGCAAGTTCTCCCTGTGACTGTGTGGGTTTTCGCCGGATGCTCCGGTTTCCTCCCACAGCCAAAAACTTGCAGGTTGATAGGTAAATTGGCCATTGTAAATTGCCCCTAGTGTAGGTAGGTGGCAGGGAATATGGGATTACTGTAGGGTTAGTATAAATGGGTGGTTGTTGGTCGGCTCAGACTCGGTGGGCTGAAGGGGCTGTTTCAGTGCTGTATCTCTAAATAATAAATAAATAATTTCTCTAGTACTATTTTTTACTAATATTAATATCTTGCAATTCCTCTGTTTCTCTGCCATTTCTCTATTCCCTATTATAAATTCTCCTGACTCTGCTTGTAATGAGCCCACATTTGTTTTTCCTTTTTACATACTTATAGAAGCTTTTTATGTTTCTCACTAGTTTACACTCATATTCTATTTTCCCTTTCTTAATCTTTTTCTTGGTCCTCCTTTGCAGAATTTTAAAATGCGCCCAATCCTCAGGCTTACCATTTTTTTAAGCAACTTTATAAGTTGGAACACTTTCCTTGCTGGGTTTTTGTGCATTAAAGAAATGTATTTTTGTTGTAAACTATGTATTAGTTCTTTAAATGTTAGCCATTGCCTGTCTACCATCATATCTTTTAACATAGTTTCACCAATTCACCATTGCCAATTTGCCCCTCATACCTTCATAGTTTCCTTTGCTTAGATTTAAGAACCTAGTTTCTGATTCAACTACATCACTTTCAAACTGAATGTGAAATGCTATCACATTATGATCACTCTTTCTTAAAGACACCTTTACAACAAGATTATTAATTATCCCTTTTTCATTGCACAATACTAGATCTAAAATAGCCTGTTCCCTAGTTGGTTCCTCAACATACTGCTCTAGAAAACCATCTTGCATATATTCCAAGAATTTGTCCTCCACAACATTAGTATGAATAAAGTTTACCCAGTCTATATGTAGATTGAAATCCCCCATGATTACTGTATTACCCTTGTTACACACACCTCTAATTTCCTGATTTATACTGTGATCTACATTGCCACTGCTCTTTGGTGGCCTATAAAAAACTCCCACCAATGTTTTATGCCCCTTGCTGTTTCTTAGTTCCACCCAAACTGATCCTACCTCTTGAGCTATAGAACTAAGATCATCTCTCACTACAGTACTAATGCCCTATTTAATTAACAGAACAACCCCACCACCTTTTCCCAGCTTCCTGTCCTTCCTGAATGTCACGTACCCTTGAATATTCAGGTACCAGCTTTGGTTTCCTTGTAGCTACGTCTCTGTAATGGCTATCAGGTCAGACATGAATTTCCATTTGAGCTGACAATTCATCTGTTTTATTGCGAATGCTGCAGGCATTCAGATACAGAGCCCTTAATTCTGCTTTTTACTGCTTTTGTAAACTCTGGCCCTATCTGCTGGCACACTCTTAAGTCTGTAATCACTGTATCTTCCTGCCATACTCTGATCATCATTACCTTTATTGCTATCTTAATCTATTGCCTTGTCATTTCCCTTTAATTTACTCAATCTTCCACGACATGATCCTTGCCTCCTCTATTTAATTTAAAGCCTTCTCTACTTCCCTAGTTATAGGACTCACTAGAACACTGGTCCCAGCATGGTTGAGGTGAATTCTGTTACTGAGCTGTCCATGCAGGCTGAAGAATAAACAAAAAAGAAAGAACTTGCATCTATATAGCACCTTTCCCAACCTAAGGACATCCCAAAGTGCTTTACAGTTAATGAAGGACTTTTTAAAACTGTAGTCACTGTTGTAATGCAGGAAGAAAGGCAGCTAATATATGCACAGAATGATCACAGAAATAGCAATGTGATAATGACTAGATTATGTTAGTGATGATTGAGAGATAAATATTGGTAAGGACACCGGGTTAACTCCCCTGCTCTTCTTCAAAATAATGGCCATGGGATAATTTATGTCCTCCTGGGAGAGCAGGCTTAACCTGGTTTAACGTCTCATCTGAAAGATGGCAACTCCAACAGTGCAGCACTCCCTCAGTACTGCATTGAGTGGATTCTTGTGCTCAAGTCTCTTTGATGGGACTTGAACCTACAACCTGATTTTTGAAGTGTAGTCACTGTTCGTGGTAGCCAATTTGCAGACAGCAAGATCCCACAAATAGCACTGAGATAGATGAGCAGATAATCTGCAGCAAGGCTGTAATGAACATTTTGCCACTTGACTTCCTTAGCACAGGAGCAAGACTTATAGTAGCAAGAATGATAGATGGAAAGTCCATTCTCAGTCTTGTTCACCTCAATATGCTATATTTAGCTTGCTCATGAACAAGTGGGCTCCTGTCTGCAAAGTTATTAACAGAGGTGTTTTCATCAATGTCCCATTTATTTTAAAATAGCACAGGTAGAAATTGATGCAATGCTTTAATGGGAATTAACTTCGCTCCTCGTATTGTCTTTTGGTAAAGCCGACAAACAGTATTCTGATGGTGCCCATCTATTCATCTCTCCCACTACAGGTGAAAACTTCTTTATTCAGTCTCAGGATGTGGTTAGCCTGGCATTTATTACCCCTTCCCAATTGCCCTGAGAAGGTCATGGTGGGTCTTCTTGATCATTGGTAGAGGTTTGATACAACTGAGTGGCTTGCAAGGTCACCTCAGGACCAATTAAGTCAACCATGTTGTTGTTAGACAATAATCTACAAAAGCTAAATACAGCAGGTGCTGGAAATCTGAGACAAAAACAGAAAATGCTGGAAATACTCAGGAGGTCTGGCAGTATCTGTGGAGAGAGAATCAAAGTTAACGTTTCAGGTCTGTGACCTTTCACCAGAGCTCTGACATTCTGATGAAAGGTCACAGACCTGAAATATTGGGCTGGATTTTAACAGCCCTCTGGTGATAGGCTGAGAGGTGGGGGGGCGGGGGGGGGGGGGCCTTGTAAAATGGTGGTGGAAGGCGTCACGAGGAGAGTATGATGTCTTCCTGCAGCCACGGGATATTTTCAGGGGTGTTAGTGAGGGTGGGTGGGATTCTTGTTGGAGGGGCAGCCATCACTGCCAGCGGGTCCCTTGATTGCCCCCAAAGGAGGATACCCCACCAAGCCCACGAGGAGGCCATGAATTGGCCACTTAAGGGCCTCAATTGGCCTGGGGCAAAATGACAAGGGGCCTGGGCAACATCAGGAATACTGCCCCCTACCATTTTGTTTACCACTACCCCCCCTACCCCGCCTCCGTGCCCACCTCCAAAGGCAGAACAAAATCCTGCCCCATGTCTGTATTATCTGAAATAAAAGCAAAATACCGCAGATGCTGGAAATCTGAAATTAAAAACAAGAAATGCTGGAAATACTCAGCATGTCTGGCAGCATCTTGCGAGAGAGAGAAGCAGAATTAATGTTTCGGGTCAGTGACCCTTCGGAGTTCCGATGCGGGACAGAGGTAGGGAGGGGGGAGGAGGTAAGTTTTCTGGGCAGGAGGTGGGGGGAGCGGGGTGAAACGTTTTTGATTGGTCTGGGGGAGGTGGGAAGGGATAAAGTTCATAGTTTATTAACTTTGAGGGGGGAAGGTTGGGATCGCAAGGTAAGTTTTTTTGAGGGCGGCAGAGGGCAAGTAATACATTTTAAGGTCATTGTGTGGGGGTGGTGGTGGGGGGAGAGGGTCACGATAACTTTATTCACTTTTTAGCACTCATGTTTATTTAAAAATTTAAATTGCATTGAAGGGCTGGAAGCCCTTTAAAAATGGCGTCAGCGCCTGCACATGGCGCCGGATGGCACTGCTGGGGACTGACTGCCCACCCCTCCACGTCATTGAGTGGGGCAGTCCGTCCTGGGCATGTAAATGAGCCGCTGCATTTAATATTGTGGCAGCTCTACGGAGTAAAGCCCGAGCGTGCGGGCTGCCATTTGTCAAGAAAATCAAGGCCATAGTAAATAATACTACTGATAGTTAGTGGGACGACCCATTATTGTTAATAAATGGGCCATGCCAATGAATTAGTTCACTTATGAGGCTTGTCAAGTCTTTCACAGAGCACAGCTGCGATGGTGCAAAAACAATGATATGAACAGACTATTTATGAAATGATGATAAATGGAATGTGGGGAATTCGCTGATCATAACCCAATTCTGAATAAATGCATTTGACCTCTTTTTAAGAGATAATCTATCACTTCAGGCCATTGGGTCCAATATGCCCTCTCCACCTCTTTTGTACCTCCAGCATGATCTCAGCATCCAATTTCGAAAGTGCAGTTCAAGCAAGGAGGAGGAGTAAATGAGAAGATCACAGAGTACCGTAGAGTAATCACAGAGTACCGTAGTTCCCCATTTCCTGCCTACTTAGCAGGAGCCCTTGAGTACTCAGAGAGGGAAGGGAGAGAGAGATGCTGCTGTAGTAGGAAATATGTCAAATATGCCGATTAAGATTGTAGGAAGGCTGCAGCTCGAGCTGGTGGACATCAGAAATCTGCATATCTGCAGAGAGCAACAAAATTGCATTTCAGTGTCTGTTCTTGATAGGTTGGAGATTGGCATTTGAAAATATTGGAAAAGCTTAACTTATTCGTGGCAGTTTTACCAGGCTTTTGAAGTGAAGCTACCTGAAGTGAACGAGATAAAGAGATGTTGAGGTGCTATCCGTATATCCTTTATTTACTCTGAGAATCCAATGATAACAAGTTCTTGTTGCAGATGTGAATATTTTAAGGGCTGCAAAGCATATTGTGTGCACTCAATGATTTGAAGAGGAATTCAAGGAGGAAAATGGATAATGCTCACTGAATTATTAAACAGGGATCCAGTCAAAAGCTCAAATGACATTTTTTTGCAAAATTCCAAGATGATGAAAAGCACGGAAAGATGTGATTGTAGTCGGTAAGAAATAGCATGTGGAATGAAATAGCCAGCAATTTGTATTCATTGGTAATACAAGTGTGGAAGAACTAGAGAAGCTGGGATTCTCCATAAAACACAAAAGGTTAAGGGAAGATTTAATAAAGGTGTTCAAAATAATGATGAATTTGATTGCCAAAAGAACTGTACAACTAATCCCACCCCTCCACTATTTTCCCCATAGCCCTGCAAATCTTTACCTTTTCAAGCATTTATCCAATTCCCTTTTGAAAATTATGACTAAATCCATTTTCCCCGCCCTTCCAGGCAGCACATTCCAGATCATAACAACTCACTCTGTTCAAAAAAAAGTCTCCTCATCTTGCCTCTGGTTCTTTTGCAATTATCTTAAAATAAACACTGAAGAATAGCACAGACAGGAATGTAGTGAAAGTGGGTCAAGCAACAGTTCAGAAATTTCACCCACCAGAATCTCCAATCTTAAATTGCAACAAAATTCATAAAATTCAATAAATTCAAAGATTATCAGTGTAACTGGGGTCATTAGTTGAATCCACCGCTGAATGGCTAGAATTCCTTGAAAGCCATCAATATTTGCTCAAAGCTAAATTGGCTTCTTCAGGCATGGTGATGGAAATGTGGACAGGAATTCCTCGTTGCAAGTAAACTCACTGATTACCTATGGAACCAAGTAAACATTTAAGAGTGAAAAGCATTCAAGGGCTTGGGGGTTAGATTGGGGAGATGTGATTCCAGGGCTTAACTCCAATGTGGAGGGTATACTGACAGAGGTACGAGGGTTAACTGGTCACCTTCTGTTCTGGAATTTCTATGAGCTATGATCTATGTATGCAACACAAGATTCCTATTCAGTTATGTTGCCCCAATGGATGTTTCCAACACGACTATTCCTGTTCAATATAGAGTGTCCACTGAAAAATGGGAAACTTCCTCTCAACTATCATTATGCCAAGAACACCAAGTACCTAAGTTGCGTTATATGTTTATGATTTGGGATTGCATGACAAAGACAGATGCGGAAGGCCATCTTATCTCTCTGTCCAGAAAGAGTTACCTACAGTTCCAGATGTAGGTTGAATCACTTACAAGTTTCCAGCTTCCATAGCAAATACTCAGAGTTGTCAGTCACGGTTCAATGATAGTTATCTTGCCTCTGATGGTAGAAGTTTTTGTGTGCAAGCCCCTCTTCAGGGCAAATAATTGAGGTTGACACTTCAGTGCTGTACTGAGGGAGTGCTATGCTGCTTGAGGTGCTAGCTTTCGGATGAAACAGAAAACCAAGGGCCCATTATCCTCTCCGGTGGTTGTAAATGATCCCAATGCATTATTCAGTGAAGAGCAGGGGAGTTGTCCTAGTGTCCTGGCTGTCAATTATTTGCTTCAACCAACACCTCAAATCAGATGACCTGGGCATTTATTTCATTGCTACTTGTGGGACTTTGTTGGCTGCTACACTTCATACAGTGTCTACATTTCAAAAGGACTTTATTGGGTGTGAAACACTTCGTTTGGTCCTGACATTGAGAAAAGCAGTTAGAAATGCAAGTTCCTTTGTAACGCCTGAATTTACTTTGGTCAGTGATGATTTCCATTTACATTAAAACTGTCCTCCCTCTAATTTGGCCAGTTTCGTTGCTGATTTTCAAATGTAAACAGATTTTTTTTTAAATGATGCTATAATTTTGTAAGTGTTTGCAGAAGGAAAAATTGTGGCCGATGCAGCTAAATAAATCTTTCTTTCTTTGGGCCTCCTTATCTCGAGAGACAATGGATATGCGCCTGGAGGTGGTCAGTGGTTTGTGAAGCAGCGCCTGGAGTGGCTATAAAGGCCAATTCTAGAGTGACAGGCTCTTCCACAGGTGCTGCAGAGAAATTTGTTTGTCGGGGCTGTTGCACAGTTGGCTCTCCCCTTGCGCCTCTGTCTTTTTTCCTGCCAACTACTAAGTCTCTTCGACTCGCCACAATTTAGCCCTGTCTTTATGGCTGCCCGCCAGCTCTGGCGAATGCTGGCAACTGACTCCCACGACTTGTGATCAATGTCACACGATTTCATGTCGCGTTTGCAGACGTCTTTATAGCAGAGACATGGACGGCCGGTGGGTCTGATACCAGTGGCGAGCTCGCTGTACAATGTGTCTTTGGGGATCCTGCCATCTTCCATGCGGCTCACATGGCCAAGCCATCTCAAGCGCCGCCGACTCAGTAGTGTGTATAAGCTGGGGGTGTTGGCCGCTTCAAGGACTTCTGTGTTGGAGATATAGTCCTGCCACCTGATGCCAAGTATTCTCCGAAGGCAGCGAAGATGGAATGAATTGAGACGTCGCTCTTGGCTGGCATACGTTGTCCAGGCCTTGCTGCCGTAGAGCAAGGTACTGAGGACACAGGCCTGATACACTCGGACTTTTGTGTTCCGTGTCAGTGCGCCATTTTCCCACACTCTATTGGCCAGTCTGGACATAGCAGTGGAAGCCTTACCCATGCGCTTGTTGATTTCTGCATCTAGAGACAGGTTACTGGTGATAGTTGAGCCTAGGTAGGTGAACTCTTGAACCACTTCCAGAGCGTGGTCGCCAATATTGATGGATGGAGCATTTCTGACGTCCTGCCCCACGATGTTCGTTTTCTTGAGGCTGATGGTTAGGCCAAATTCATTGCAGGCAGACGCAAACCTGTCGATGAGACTCTGCAGGCACTCTTCAGTGTGAGATGTTAAAGCAGCATCGTCAGCAAAGAGGAGTTCTCTGATGAGGACTTTCCGTACTTTGGACTTCGCTCTTAGACGGGCAAGGTTGAACAACCTGCCCCCTGATCTTGTGTGGAGGAAAATTCCTTCTTCAGAGGATTTGAACGCATGTGAAAGCAGCAGGGAGAAGAAAATCCCAAAAAGTGTGGGTGCGAGAACACAGCCCTGTTTCACACCACTCAGGATAGGAAAGGGCTCTGATGAGGAGCCACCATGTTGAATTGTGCCTTTCATATTGTCATGGAATGAGGTGATGATACTTAGTAGCTTTGGTGGACATCCGATCTTTTCTAGTAGTCTGAAGAGACCACGTCTGTTGACGAGGTCAAAGGCTTTGGTGAGATCAATGAAAGCAATGTAGAGGGGCATCTGTTGTTCACGGTATTTCTCCTGTATCTGACGAAGGGAGAACAGCATGTCAATGGTCGATCTCTCTGCACGAAAGCCACACTGTGCCTCAGGGTAGACGCGCTCGGCCAGCTTCTGGAGCCTGTTCAGAGCAACTCGAGCAAAGACTTTCCCCACTATGCTGAGCAGGGAGATTCCACGGTAGTTGTTGCAGTCACCGCGGTCACCTTTGTTTTTATAGAGGGTGATGATGTTGGCATCGCGCATGTCCTGGGGTACTGCTCCCTCGTCCCAGCACAGGCATAGCAGTTCATGTAGTGCTGAGAGTATAGCAGGCTTGGCACTCTTGATTATTTCAGGGGTAATGCTGTCCTTCCCAGGGGCTTTTCCACTGGCTAGAGAATCAATGGCATCACTGAGTTCCGATTTGGTTGGCTGTATGTCCAGCTCATCCATGACTGGTAGAGGCTGGGCTGCATTGAGGGCAGTCTCAGTGACAGCATTCTCCCTGGAGTACAGTTCTAGGTAGTGCTCAACCCAGCGGTCCATCTGTTTGCGTTGGTCAGTGATTATGTCCCCCGATTTAGATTTGAGGGGGGCGATCTTCTTGATGGTTGGCCCAAGAGCTCTCTTCATGCCATCATACATTCCTCTGATGTTTCCGGTGTCTGAGGCCAGCTGAATATGACTGCATAGGTGTTGCCAGTAGTCGTTTGCGCAACGCCTAGCTGTTCTTTGTGCAGTACTTCTGGCTGCTTTAAGTGCTGCAGATGTTAAATCGCTGGGGGCTTTCTTGTAGTTCAACAGTGCAATGCGCTTAGCGGCTATGACAGGTTCCAGCTCCTCATTATGAGATTGAAACCAGTCTGCATTTCTCTTCGCACTTTTGCCGTAGGTGGTCAAAGCTGACTCATAGATGGCGTCTCTGATGTGGGCCCACTTGGTCTCAGCATCCCCTGTGGGAGTGTTTTGAAGGGCTGTTACAAGTGAATTTAGAAATTTTTGTCACAGCTGTGGGTGAGAAATTCTGCTCGTGTTGATGCGCGGGTGGCCCTTCTGCTTGGAATGATGCAACTTCTTTGGTCTGAGTCTAACCTTGCTGCACACCAGGGAGTGGTCGGTGTCGCAGTCCGCACTGTGGAAGCTGCGTGTGATTTGAACACTGTTTAAGGCGGCTCGCCTTGTGACAATGAGGTCTAGCTGGTGCCAACGACGTGATCTTGGGTGCCTCCATGAAACCTGGTGACAGGGTTTAGTGTGAAAGAACGAGTTGGTGATGCAGAGGTTATGATAGGTACACAACTCAAGCAGTCTCTGCCCGTTCTCATTCATCCTTCCAACGCCATAGCGCCCAAGGCAGGAGGGCCATGAGTCATGGTCGGCCCCAACCCTGGCATTAAAGTCCCCCAGCAGGAATAGGTGTTCGGTGTTGGGGATGCTGCTAATGATGTTATGGAGTTGTTCATAGAACTGGTCTTTAGCTTCAGGTGGGGAGCAGAGTGTTGGAGCATAGATGCTGAGTAGGTGTACTGGACCAGAGGTGGTGAGCAGTCGGATGGACAGTATGCGTTCCGAGCCATTTGAGGGAGGCTCTATCATGCTGAGCAAGGAGTTTCTGATGGCGAAGCCCACTCCATGCTGTCTTGGTTCTTCAGGATCCCTGCCCTGCCAGAAGAAGGTGTAGTCTTACTCTGCTAGAGAGCCACTCGCGGGGAGGCGAGTCTCCTGAAGTGCTGCAATGTCCACATTGAATCTACTGAGCTCGTTGTTAATGATGGCGGTCTTCCGAGAATCGTTGATTTGTGTAAGGTCTTCTGACAGGCCAGGACACATAGTTCTGACGTTCCAGCTTGCAAAGTGAAGGGCTGGTACCTTCTTTCCTTTTTTCATGTTGTTTGGTGCGGTGTATCAGTCCACCTTTCGGGCAATGACCCTGAGCTCCAAGCACCCATTGAAGCAGCTAAATAAATACACACATATATATATAAGATGAAAGTATAGCCACATATTGTTACAAAATGGAGTATTTACCCAAGGCATTGTGGGACAAGTTAGTTAGCTTGCAGCCTTGAGCATGGTACTGCTTAGCACAGACAATTAGCCTGACCAAGGAGGGCCCCTCATATCAGTGTATAAGACAGCTGCTTTGTGTAACTGCAGACTGCACGAAGCAATCAGGAATGCAAGCTTGATAAAGGTAAAAGGATTCATTGTGAAGACTCAAGGATAGTTGATAAGGGGGTCTGGGAAACATTACAAGATGATCAGGGGACTTGCATGAGCTGATCACGTAGCCACATGATGCCTAATGAGTAATCTAATTGGTAATATGTGTAATGTATGTAATCAATAACCGTTATGATTGGATCATGTCCAGCCAGGATGGGCTGAGTAACTGTTTGAAAAATGAATAAGTATGCATGATTTTCCTTTATTCGGTGGAGAGGCATCTGGACAGACCAGTGACCTGCTCCCCGCTGGCGTAACTCAATAAACTGTTTGACATTGGAGCAGACCTGAGTGTCGAGTGATTCTTCTAGATTCATTCCCGCTAACATGTTTGATCTTTAAAAAGGGACCCCATTGTGAGACCACTGTCTTTGAAAAGAATCTTGAAGCATAAAGATGAGCAATTCATTGGCTGTGAAGCACTTTGGGACATTCTGAGGTCGCAATATAAATGTAAGTTCTTTTCCTTCTCTTGCAAGTTCTGAATTTCTTTCCACTTGATATTGAACCTAATTTGGCCTCTCACCAGTCTACCCCAAGCCCACTGTTAGGTAGTGCTGCAAATTTATATTGAAACCCTGGTCCACTCCTCCATTCGCCCCAACACCTCGTCCCCTTCCCATGGCACCTTCCCCTGCAATCGCAGGAGGTCTCATACCTACCCATTTATCTCCTCTTTCCTCACTATCCCATGCCCCAAACACTCCTTTCAGGTGAAGCAGTGATTTACTTGTACTTCTTTCAAAGTAGTACACTGTATTCGCTGCTCACAATGTGGTCTCCTCTACATTGGGGAGACCAAACGCAGACTGGTGACCGCTTTGCGGAACACCTCCACTCAGTCCGCAAGAGGTCCCCAAGCTTCCGGTTGCTTGCCATTTCAACACTCCCCCCTGCTCTCCTGCTCACATCTCTATCCTGGGCTTGCTGTAGTGTTCCAGTGAACATCAACGCAAGTTCGAGGAACAGCATCTCATTTACCGATTAGGCACACCACAGCCTGCTGGACTGAACATTGAGTTCAATAATTTCAGAGCATGACGAGCCCCCCATTTTACTTTTATTTTTAGTTATTTTTTTCTTTTTCCATTTTTTAATACTTTTTTTGTGTTTATTTCATCTTAGTTTGTTCAGTTTGTTACCCACTGTTTTTTTCATGTTTGTACTTGTGGCCGTTCAATTTTCAGTCCGTTAACACCCTATCTGTACCAATGCTTTGTCTTTCAACACACCATTAACATATCTTTGCTCCATGACCTTCTGGTCTATTCTGTGACCTCGTCCTATCTACACCTTCTCCTTTGTTATCTCTTGCTCTACCCCCACTTCACTTATAACCTTTTACATTTCGAACATTTGCTAGTTCTGATGAAGGGTCACTGACCTGAAACGTTAACTCTGCTTCTCTCTCCACAGATGCTGCCAGACCTGCTGAGTATTTCCAGCATTTCTTGTTTTTACTGCAAATTTATATCTTGAACATCATTTAATATCTTGCACACTTCAGTAAGTTCCCTTCCTCAACTGCCTTCTTCCGAGGCAAAAGAATCCTCAAGGACTTCAGTCTTCCCTCATCATTCAAAAACCTAAGAGTGCAGATCAGTTCCTCATCTCATCTCATCTCTACACCGCTTCCAAGATGTCTCCCAGGTGGATTGAATTCTCCCTCCCACCCCCACTCCTTTCTGTTCCCTTATTATGGAGTATTGTATTTTGTGATAGCATGCCCCACTGGTGTTAAGTTAGTGTGTTATAAACTGGGCGTGGAGTGATCCATAAAATATATGTCAAATTATGCCTGTGGCATGCTGCAGAGAGTACCAATTAATGGTCTGTGAGTTGGATTTAACCGAGCAGAAGATTAATTAGGCTTTCAGCAACGCTCCTATTTAAATCATTTGGCAGCAGTTAATGCCACCAGCTGTATTTGTTCAATTTTTCTTCAATGGGACAGTTTATTGTAGGAGTTGATATTTGGTGACTTTTTGTTTCAAGAAGTTTTAAATGCTCCATTTATATGAGGAATGATAATCCCAAACCCTGAGGGGTAGAAAATGTTTTCTCATTTTCTTTTTTTTTAAATAGTGTCTTGCAAATCGTTTGTTATCAGAAAGGAGATTTCGCTCAAGACTAGCATTAAATCAGGCTGACTACCCCTGCCCGGCATCAAACCTGGGTCTCGGACAAACAAAAGCCAATTCCTTTCAATGTGGGCCCCACCTGCAATATGGACAATGAGAACCAGATTCAACCAGATAATGACCTTGTCCAGAGCAGAACCAGAAGAGACGAAATGCGCTAAAGGAGAGTTAAACTCAAAACTAATCTTTGTAAATAATATTTCCGTGAGCGAGTGGTCAATCTATAGATGTGGAAAGATTTTTACATTGATTCATTTGAATGCAAATTAGATAGATGTCTTACAGAAAACATCATTTTGGGACATAGTAGATGAACAGCTTTCAACATGCTACTCTCCATAAACCTGAGGTCATCCAAAGCTCTGCTGCCTGTGACTTAACTTGCACCAAGGCCCTTTCCCCTATCACCCCTGAACTCGCTGACCTACATTGGCTCCTGGTCTAGCAATGTCTTGATTTTAAAATTCTCATCTTTGTTTTCAATTCCCTCCAGGACCTCACCCCTCCCTATCTCTGCAATCCCCTCCAAGCCCCCACAACACTCCAAGATATCTGTGCTCCTCTAATTCTGGTCTCTTGAACATCCCTGATTTTAATCACTCCACCATTGGCGATGACACCTTCAGTTGCCTAGGCCCCAAGCTCTGGAATTCCCTTCCTACACCTCTCCATCTCTCTAACTCTCTGTCCTTCTTTAAGACACTCCTTAAAACTTACCTCTTTGACCCAGCTTTTGGTCATCCAAGCTAATATCTGCTTTTGTGGCTCGGTGTCATACTTTGTTCTAGAACGCTCCTGTGAAGCACCTTGGGACCTTTTATTATGTTAAAAGGCCCTACATAAATATGTTATTGTTGTAATTTGACACATGAAATGCTTGGGAGAAACAGGTGACATTGGACCTACGATCCCAAAGCTCTCCACCACTGGGAGTTTTCCTCACCTCAAATCAAGGTTTTCCTCATTGAGCACACCCTAGGAATTCTCAAGCAATGATTCCAATCCTGCACCACATTGGAGAAATAGTCTCCCATATGAGAGGGGGTTTCTGTATGCTGCATAACTTTGCTCTGCACCAGGGGTAACACCCGGAGTCACCATTTGCCCAGGTCCTTCAGTATGATGGAGGTGAGAAGACAGATGACAAGCAAATTGTCTAAGTAGCTAAATGCTATGAGGTAAAATAAGAAAATTGTCTCTGAAAATCTACAGTACTACCTGAAAGCAACTGAGGATTGCTGGAAATATCATTGGAAATGGTCACATCTCAACTTGTATCTTCCCCCATGGTTTGTGGGTGGGAGGAGGAACAAGCAGTAGCAACATGGGCAGAGCTGAAAATGGTGAAGGGGGTGATAACTCCATTGGTAGACCCTGATTACCAGATATTAATGATGCCAGGAAGGTCTGGCCACCTGGATCAAGGTCTGTCTGAAATTCTGAATGGGCAGGAATGTGGCATTAAGTCAACATTTCTAATCCAAAGCTCTATGTTTAAGTGCAAATGAGGAGCTGAAATTTATCACCCCTGTGCATATGTGGCATCTTTATTATTTTATATGCTTAAGTGAAGAGTGAAATCCATGACTCACTGTTTTATATTGTATCCTGTTCATTTTCCTGCATTTTTAAAATAAACCACCTTAGGATCTCACAGGTGGGTGGCCATTTGGCCCATCATACCTGTACTAGGTCTTTGAAAGAGTTATCCAATTAGTCCCACTCCCCTGAAAAGTTTCTCCATCTCCCCCCCCCACCCCCCCAACCCTCCCCTGATTCTTTTGCCAATTATCTTAAATCTGTCTCCTTTGATTAGCGACCCTCTTGTCACTGGAAACAGTTTCTCTTATTCATTCATTTAGGCTGTGTTCAGCCACTGTAGGATGTAACCTTCCTCAATCCTTTTCCACTTATCTTCATCCCTTGCTGTTCTCGCCCATGTGGTTCCTAGCTATGACATTATGTCATCTCTCCATCTTCTTCACGTTCTCCTCCTTTTTCCTGTCCTTAGCTGCCACTCCGTTAGCCTTTTTGTCCACCTGTTATCATTTCTTTGAGCAACATGCCCAGTCCATCTCCATTTGACTTCTTTTATCTTCTGAATGATGTCCTTAACTCTGGTTTTCTGGCGTATTTCATTACACCTGATTTTATCACAAATGGAAATGTGCAACATTTGCCTCTCCATTGCTCTCTGAGCTGTACACAGTTTTTGTTCTGTATATTTTGTAGTTGTCAATGATTCCGCCCAATATGTCACGGTCGCAGCACACGCCCTCCTCCTAATGTTTACCGACTATCAAAACCTTTCACACTTTTGAACATCTCCTATTTCTTTTGTCCTAAAAGGGGCCAATGGCCTGAATCAGGCGGACGGTTTGAACACCTGGTGGTAGGCCCCGTTTATGGGTCGGAAGGCCTACCGATCCCATTCTGACGATGTTACCCATTCCGTTAAGCCCCAGTCAAAGGCAGTGAGCCTGATCCTGTGAGCACTGTTCCATGTAACAGATGAGCTCTGTGTGTATCGCAAGCCAGTTTAATAATAAAAACCTACTTTATCATAATATCTTATTTCCATCTAAATCTTATAGCCATTCATTTGGAACACATCATATTTGAAAAATGAAATTATGATAAATGTAACAGGGAGAAAATTGTGGCAGTCAGTTATAGAAAACAGTCAGAAAAACAGAGTACAGAATTACCTACTGAGATTGTGCTATGGGTACATCATTATTGTATGCTTCTTCTCGCTCTGCCTTACATCACTGTTTCTGTTACAATTCTTTGTCCCCCCTCTCTCTCTATTGCTTTGCTCGACTCCAAAATGGACCTCTTGACTTGCTTTTCTACCTCTTGTTCCCCGTTTCACCCATTGTCCCTCAATTATGTTTTCTCCTTGCTGCTGCTTTTTCATGTAGACTAACACTCCAGTGCAGTACTGAGGGATTGCTGCACTGTCGGAAGTGCCGTCTTTCAGTTGAGGCCCAGTGTGCCCTCTCAGGTCGACATAAAAGATCCCATGACACTATTTCGAAGAAGAGCAGGGGAGTTCCCCCCCGGGTGTCCTGGCCAATATTTATCTATCAATCAACATCACAAAAACAGATTATCTGGTCATTAAGATATTGCTGCTTGTGGGAGCTTGCTGTGCACAAATTGGCTGCAAAGTTTCCTACATTACAACGTAACGGCACTTCAAAAATAGCTCATTAGCTGTAAAGTGCTTTGGGATGTCCTGAGGTTGTGAAAGGCGCTATATGAATGCAAGTCTTTCTTTATCTATCTTATTCTGTTCATTTATGTCCCTTTCCCAATACAAGCTACAATTTACTTCATCGCCTCTGTTCCCTGTTCCTATTCTCTATCCGTGTCTCTATTTCCTTCGATTTTCTACCCCATTCTCTGTCTCTACTTCCCCATCTTCCCTGTTTCGCCCCCCCCCCCCAATACCACAAGTTAATTTACCCTCTGTACATTTGTGACATAAAGTCAATACCATATTTGCTGAGTTACATGTTTGCAAGCCTCAGCCATAGTGCCATGTCATGAACAGAACAGAAAGAATTAAGCAAGATGACACACTATAGTGGAGAACGTGCACTGGAAAACCTTTCCTGCTACTTTACATCTGAAGACGAAAATTTGTTTCCTATTTGAAACTACGAATAACAAACGCGGCCAGTGATAGACCATGCTTGGAGTCAGCTTATTTTCTTCCAGTTGCAACGAAGTGTAGCTGACCCATCACCTCTCCAACACTCTGCGACGCAGCATGACACTCCCAGTATAGTACTGAGGGAGTGCTGCACTCTCGGAGGCACTGCCTTTTAGAGGAGACATTAAACTGAGGCCCCATTCTGCCCTTTCAGTTGGACTTAAAAGATCTCATAACACTTTATAGAGAAGAGCAGGGGAGTACTCCCTAGTGTACTGACCAACATTTATGCCTCAACTAATATGACCAAATCCGATGATCTAGTCTTTCTTTTATCTCATTGCTGTTTGTGGGATCTTGCTGTATAGAAATCGGCTGCCGCATTTCCTACATTATACATAAGAACATAACAAAGAGGAACTGGAGTAGACCATTTGGCCCTTTGAACCCACTCTGACATTCTACAAGATCGTGGCTGATCTTCCACTTCAACTCCAACTTCCCGCACTATCCGCATCTCCCTTAATTCTCTTAATGCACAAAAAGATCCGTCTTGAACAAACTCAATAACTGAGCATCCACAGCCCTCTGCGGTAGAGAACTCCAAAGATTCATAACCCTTTGAGTGAAGCAAAGTCTCCTCAACTCAGTACTAAGTGGCCGACCCTTTATTCTGAGACTGTGACCCTGTGTTCCAGCCAGGGAAACGTTTTCTCAGCATCTACCCTGTCAAGCTCTTTAAGAACTACAACAGTGACTAAACTTCAGCAGTACGTCATTGGCTGCAAAGTGCTTTGGGAAGGGCTAAGAGGCACAAAATAACTAAATGGAAATTCTTTCTTTTTATAAAAGTAATTACCAGTAAGGTTCAATCTTGAGCAAGGTATTAATGCCAGCTCGACCAGTCGCAATAGCTAGGAAAGTGCAATATAAATGTTTGTGCTGGCTGTTCAAAGCCGTTACAATATTTCCTGACGATTGACCTGTGGCAGCAACCAGTCCGAGCAGCAAACAGCACACTGTCACCGAGGGCTGGGGGAGGTGTGAGGCTGCCTGCAACTTCATCCTTGACTGAAATGGCTCTAACAACATAATGGGATGTCACTCTGCATTTAGACTTTGTACATCAATGTGAAAATCAATTTCTATCTCTTCACATTCCAAATGCGTAAGCGATTGTTTCACGCATTTATTTATGGTGAAAATGACTTTTTTTTTGGGTCGGGGAGTGGGGAGCTGTAATCAGTAAGCAACATCGCAGGAGATGTCATGGTTTGAAATAAGATGAGATCTCATGCAATGTTATTTAAAGAGCCTCATTCAGTTGGGTATATTTGATGTAGCACTGGTTCTTGGATATAATTTAACTTAAACATGTAAGCTCCTTATTTATTACTGGTTGAAAAGAATGGGCCCACAGTCACATCATGAGCCTAACAATAGGCCACAATAACATCTTAGTACACAAAATGGTGCATCATCTTGGAGTCAGGAACCGACTGGTTCAAGATTCATTTTATTTTTGTTAGCCAAACATCACTCGTCCTTCTCAAGTGACGGCACCTTGGACGTGGTGGGAAGGCTTAGGAGGTTCTATGACTCTGACAGGCAGGCCAGTGAGAGTATAACTCCTAGTGAAACCACCCCCAAGCCAGATGGGTGAACAGGTAGGAGCCAGATTAAAGACAATGCACTGGCCTCTTTGTAGGCAGACATGAGCCAGACTAAAGAACCATCCAGGTAACAATGGCTTAAAATCATAGAATCCTACAGCGTAGAAGGAGGCCATTTGGCCCGGCGCATCTGTGCTGTCTCTTCAAAAGATCTATCTAATTTATCCCACCCCACAACTTTTTCCCCATAACCCTGAAAATTAGTCCCCTTCAAGTACATGTGCAGGGCTTCCTGAATTTTCCTATTGAATCTGACTCCACCACCCTTTCAGATCATTACAACCCGCTGTGTGAAGAAATTCCTCCTAATTTCCTCTTTGGTTCTTTTGTCAAAATCTATGACATCTGGTTACTGACCAGTTTTCTAGAGGGAACAGTCTTTCCCTACTTGCCCTACTTGTTCAAAGGCCTCATAATTTTGAACACCTCTATTAGGTCTCCTGTTAACTGTTCTGCTGTAAGGAGAACAATTCCAGTTTCTCCAGTCTCTCCACATAGCTAAAGTTCCTTCCTGGTAAACCTCCTCTGTACTTTCTCCAATGTCTGCACATCCTTCCTAAAGTGCAGTGCCCAGCATTGCACACAATACTCCCCAGCTGAGGCCTAACCAGTGATTTCTAAAGGTTCAGCATGACTCCCTTGTGTTTGTGTTCAATGCCTCTACTTACAAAGCCAGTATCCCATACGCTTTCTTAGCTGTCTTATCAACTTGCCCTGCCACCTTCAAGAATTTATGAATATGCACCCTACGTTCCTTTGGTCTTGCAACCCCTCCCCCCCCCCCCCCATAATAATACAATTTAGGTTATATTGCCTTTCCAACTTTTTCCTCCCATTTCACACTTATCTGCATTAAATTGCATCTGCCATGCATCTGCCCATTTTGCCCATGCCCTCCTGATTATTACCATGCTTACTATTTTCTATGTTGCCAAGTTTTGTTCTGCATCGGCAATCTTCGAAATCATATTCCCCATACCCGAGTCCAGGCCATTTATATACTGTCGGAGGTCGGAGGTGCTGTGTTTCAGATGAGATATAAGACCAAGGCCCTATCTGGTGGATGTAAAAGTTCCAATGCCACTATTTTGAAGAACAGCAGAGGAGTTCTCCCCAGTGGCCTGGCCACTATTTATTCCGCAATCAACATCGCACATAAGAAGACAGATTATCAGGTCATTATCACATTGCTGTTTGTGGGAGTTTGCTGTGCACAAAGTTGGCTGCGGCGTTTCCTGCTTTACAACAGTGACTGCACTTCAAAAGTACTTCATTGGCTGTAAAGTGCTGTGAGCCGTCCGGGTGGTCGTGAAAAGTGCTAAATAAATACAAGTCTTTTTTTTTCAACAAGAAAAGCAATGGCCCGTATTCCAGCTCTGGGGGAACCTGACTGCATATTACACACCAGTTAAAAAAGCACCCATTCACCCCTAATCTTTGCCTGTTATCCCTTAGCCAATTCCACACCCGAGGTATCACCGTCCCTTTAATTGCACCTACTTCTATTTTCCAAATAAGTCTGTTGTGTGATATTTTATCAAATGCCTTTCATCTTTGTACTTTCAACAATCCCAAACGGCAAAACTTTACAAAAACTTTACAAAAACTTTACAAAAACTGGCGATGCTCTGGTTGCTTATTTCTACAAAGTTTTCGAAGCTTTTTTCAAACAAAATGTCCGATCCTGGCTGTGAACTTAAAAAAACAACAACTGCTGAACAATGCAGTCAATATCCAGTTGAGAAGACTGGTGGTAGAATTCCAGAAGAAAAGTCCCTTGCTGTGGTAACACCCTGGCTCGGATAGGCGTGCGTAGCTGTGCCTCACCTGTCAAAAAAATCATTACCAGCCATCAGCAGCACTGTTCTAGTCCTGGGGAGACAGCCCCCACTGACTCAAGTCAAGAGAAAACACAGGTAGAATCATGTAATTATACAAGCACAGAAGGAGGCCATTCAGCCCATCTAGCCTATGCCAACTCTTTGAAAGAGCTATCTAATTAGTCTCACACCTCTGCCCTTTCCCTTAGCTATGAAAAATGTTCCCTTCAAGCATTCATCTAATTCTCTTTTGAAAGTTACTATTGAATCTGCTTCCTCCAACCTTTCAGGCAACGCATTCCAGATCATCATAACTCACCATGTGTAAAAAACAATCTCATTTTCTCCCTGGTTCTTTGAGCAATTGTCTTGCATCTGTGACCTCAGTTTACTGACCCTCCTTCCAGTGGAAATAGTTTCTCCTTATTTACTCCATCAAGTTCCTTCAAGATTTTGAACACCTCTATTAAATCTCCCCTTAACCTTCTCTGTTCTCAGGAGGCCAACCCTCGCTTCTCTCACCATTCCATATAACTGAAGTGGAGCATCCTTGGTACCATCCCAGTAAATGTCATCTGCACCCTCTCTAAGACAGGTGACAACTAAGATTTACACTTTTGACGGAATAACAAGATCTCTACAATTTTGCTAGCCATTACATAGAATGTACGGCACAGAAACAGGCCATTTGGCCCAACTGGTCTATGCCAGAGTTTATGCTCCACTTTGTGCTACTGTTCTAACGACCACTCCTGGCCTCGAATGACCGCAGTAAATGCCTGTACCTCAAGTCGGTGAGCTGGAACACAAGATAGGGACACTCCGATATGTAACGGAGGGGTTACAATCTCTGGCTAGCTCACTCCAGGACAAAGACTTGCATTTATACTGCACTTTTTTATGACCTCAGAACATCCCAAAGTGTTTTACAACCAACAAAGTACTTTTGATGTGTAGGAAACTTGACAGCCAATTTGTGCACAGCAAGCTCCCACAAAAAGCAATGTGATAATGACCAAATAATCCTTTTTCAGCGATGCTGATTGAGGGATAGACATTGGGCAGGACACTGGGGAGAACTCCTCTGCTCTGATTTGAGCAGTGCCATGGGATCTTTTACATCTATTTGAGAGGGCTGACAGGGCTTTGATTTAACATCTCACTCAAAAGAAGGCACCTCCAACAGTGCAGCACCCTCTCAGAACTGCACTGGGAGTGTAGCCTAGATTTTTGTGCTTAAATCTCAGGAGTGGGACTTAGAGGTGAGGGTGCTACCCACTGAGCCACAGCTGAGACTCCACAGTCACACTCCGTAGAGAGTGGAATACTGGCCAGTAGGGTATGTTCACAGATGCCAGGCACTGTAGGTAGGGACAGCTGTCACTACTCCTACATTTTAACACAGTTTCTCCCCATTTGTCTTCATTTCATGTTATACACACATATTTATATTACAGTAATTATATGAACAATGAAAGCTTCTGGCTCGGGATTTGCGCTTTACTTAATTACTCCAAAGTATAAACACAGAAACACTGAACGAATATTTAGCGATGGAAATAATCATATGTGACTAAATGATTTTTCCCAGTGGTACCGTTACTCATGCTTTAAAGCCCTTTACTACTAACTAGATACAGAGCAATTTCAACAAAAATGGACGTCTGGGAGTCAAGAACAAGACTGTAATTTAATGGACGGTTTTCAATAGTGCCATAAAGTTTGAAGGCAAATTCTGACTGTTTATGCACCTCTCTAAAACCTCAGATTAAGATAGACCATTAAATGTTGATCCACAACTCCTCTGTGACTCTGAGGTGAACACTTTGTCCAAACCCATGTTCAATCGAGGGTGCTGAGTTAGCTTACCTGAGGCAAGGTGACAAGAGGTCCTTTGAGTTGTTTGGCTTGTGAGGAATGAGGGTTGGGGTGGGTGGTGTTGGAGATGGTGCGAATCAGCCAGGGCTCACACTCCTGATTCCTATCTATGGTCGAATGCTGGACAGAAACGTGGGGCAGAATTTTAACTGTCATGGGAGGGGTTGGATTCAGGTGTGTGTGGGCGTGATTGGGGGTCGGGGTGAGAATTAAAGCCCAGAATATTGGCATGGTGCGACATGATCCTGCCCACTTCTGGGTTTAACCGGGGTGCATTCGGAAATGAGCGAGAAACCCCTGTTGAGGTGTCAGGTAAGTTATTTCAATATTTAAATAGGCAGTTAATTGTGAATTTAACCCAGCATTCTGGCTGTAGCAGCCAGCGAAGTGGTTTCCTGAGCTGTGTGAAACTTGCCGGGGACAGCAAGGTGAGAACACAGCGGGAAGCCTTTGTTCAATGAAACTGACAGGCTTCAAAGCCTTTGAATACTGAAACTGGATGGGTGCTGGGCTGCCGAAGTGAAAGGCTTGTGTTCACAGCATTTGATCAGAGAGTCGGATTTCACAGGTGATTTCCAACTTTTTGGAAGTCAGTTCACCTACCTTGCACTTCACTCACCTTAGCCTGCATGTCCCTGCTGTCAGCCTTTGCTGTGGCATGGGAGCCACCTATGCAGTTCTACCTTGGACCTCAGATACGGAACATGAGGAGCAGCAACGCCAACGCCAACAGCAGGAGGAGCAAGACCAGCAGCAACAGCTGCCTTCTCCTCAGCCACATGCTGCTGCTCGGAATAGAGGGAATGGATACTGAGATCCAGCTCAAAGGAGGCGAGACCCCAAACACAGGGTCTACAGGCAGAGGATCAGCTCTCTTGAGATGTCTGAGCACCAAGTGCCTCAGGAGGCTCAGGCTCTCACTGCAGGGCACTGGTGACATCTGCAGCCTCCTGGAGCAAGATCTCCTTCTCAGTGGAGCTGATGGGCATGCATTGCCGGGGGGCCATCAGGTGGGTCATCCCCAGTTCTCTATCTCTCCTTGGAGTTCTGCACTGTCTTCTCCTGCAAGGAGAGAAAGCAAAGAGTTATGAGCATGAGAAATGGATTGTGAGGAGATGAGGGAATGACAGCTATTGTGGAGGGTGATTGTGAGGCAGGGATGTGAGATGGTAATAAGATGAGGGTGAGTGTCTGTGTTGGCTGTTCAGTTGGGGATGTGAGGAGGTGCTTTGACAGAGAGGAATGAGTGGAGCTGCAAGGTGTGTTGGTCTGAGGACTGCTGTGCAGGAGAATTCTGGAGAAGTCAGAGTGTGGGGGTTGACACCTGACAGTGGGATACCACTCAACTTTCCTGTCCTCATGAGGTCATTAAACCTCTTGGGGCACTCTCTCCAGGTTCAAGGGACCACACTCCTGCTGCTCACTTCCTCGGCCACTTTCACCCACCCCTGCCTGTTTGGAGAGGCTGGCCTCTTTCTCCTGCACTTCACTTCAGTCCCTCAGGTCCTGCTGCGGGAGCTCCAGGGAAGAATCAGAGATCCTGGAGGACAGCCTTCCCACATGTCCTTTCCATTCCTGTTGCTGGTGAAACATCAGGAAACAATGTAGAATTCATCTACTCTAATCCCAGCCGAGGTTCCTTTCCTAGAAATCCTTCGTTTGACAGATGTGGTCATCATCACGGCCGCATTTCCTGATTGGTCAGGAAATCTGGAAGCGGGATGCTAATGCCATCGCTGAGTTAAGGAGCCACGGCAAAGTCCGTTTCAATGACGAAAGGGTTCCCAACCCTCTGTTGGGTCCCTCACTGTGAGCAGGTCTGTTATATTAAAATTCTGCTCATAAGGGGGAGGCTATTCAGTCTCTCCAGCCTGTTCCGCCATTCATTCAGATCATGGCTGATCTGAACCTCAAGTCCAATTGACTCTCTTTGCTCCATATCCCTCAATATCCTTAATAAAAATCTATCAATCCCCATCCTGAAATTTCAATTGGTGCATCCTCCACAGACAGGTGGGGTCTGACCAAGGCTGTGTACATCTGTAACATCACTTCCTCCTCTTTGTATTCCAGCCTTTCTTGAGATAAAGGCCAATATTCTATCAGTCTTTTCGGTTACCTTTTACATCTGTCCATACGGTGCCTCCTAATTTAGTGTCATCTGCAAATGAGGATATCCAACTTGCTACTCCTTTATCCTACACATTGTTATCCACAATGAAAAGCTGAGTTCCCAGCCCAACTTCCTGGGGAACATCACTTGTCACATTCTGCCAAACAGGCCAGACCAGGTAAGGACATGAGTGAACCGGATAGGTTTTTCTGACAATCGATGACAGTTTCATGGCACTATTACTGAGACTAGCTTTCAATTCCAGATTTTTAAAATATATTAATTAATTGAATATAAATTCCACCAGCTGCCATGGTGGGATTTGAACCCCTGTCCCCAGGGCATTAGTCTGGGCCTCTGGATTACTAGTTCAGTGACACTGCCACTACGCCACCTTCTCCCCCCGAAGGCACAGCTGCCAATGACAGGGAGCATGAAGTGGGAGATGCTCACGGGGCCAAAATTGGAGGAATACAGATACGTCAGTCTTGTAGGGCTAGAGGAGGTTACGGAGATGGGAGTGGAAGGTCAGGGGGAGAGGTAACAAGGCCATGAAGGAATTTGAAGACAAAGATGATAACTCATTGGTGGCCTCAGATCTAGAAATAAGTTCTGATGTTTACTTTCTCTGCTGGCCTGTACCTTTAATACCGGCGCACCAAACCAGAAAATCCAGGTAATTGTCGGCACTTTGAACAGCTGAGGTCAAAGGGCAGTCATTACTGCTTGTACATTTCAGGTTGCAGATCAATGATAGGCTTTGTTTCTTTTCTGATAGATTGACCTGCATCTAAAGCAAAGTATGAGGTCTAGAGTGTGATGTTTGGGTGTGATGACTATTTGCTAGACACAAACATTTTGTTATAGTAACCTATAACTGATGGTATCGACCATGGATCTTAGACGAATTTTGTTTGACTACAACTGCCTTGTAGTTCAGGAACACCAACATTTTCATTTATATAGCAGCTTTAATGTAGTAAGGCATTACTACCCAAGGCACTTCACAGGAACATTATCATACAAAACCTGACATATTAGAACAGCTGACCAAAAGCTTGGTCAGAGGTAGGGTTTAAGAAGCTTCTTAAGGGAGGAGGTAGGAACATTAGCATCACAGCCCAGGACAGCAGACTCACAGGCCCTGGTATTTACACAGCATGGGGGGAAATTGGTGGGTGATGGTGGTTAGTCATGACAGCTGGGAAATCCAAATTGGGTCATGCAGAGGTCCTGCCAAATTTAATGACACCATTTCATTTTAAACAGCATTTCTCCATTTCCTGGCTGGAGGCCAGACAGATGGAGAGGATTGCTAGTTTCTGTGAGGGAAGGCCTGTGCTGGTCGGCTACGGACAAGGAATGGAGAGGAGGGAGGGAGAGATCATGGATGTCGGGGGGGAGATGGCAGGACAGGAGGAGATTGTGGATGTCGGGCAGAGATTGTAGGTCGGGGGGGGAAATCGTAGGTCAGGGAGTTTGTGGGTTGTGGGGAGATGATGGATTGGGGAAGATTGTACATCATGGGAGATCATAGGACATGGGAGATTGCAGGTCAGGGGGAGATCGTAGATTGGCGTAGAAATTGGCGGAGATCAGTAGGGTTGCTTTGGATCATGAGGGGTTCCAATTGTGGTGAAGGAAGTGGGCTTGCTTGAAGGGCCAGTGGGAAATGCTCTATCTCCTCTTGACCCACAAGCAGTGCTGGAAAGGCATTTACCTGTTGGATCCTCCCTTAATCTCCTGAACCCTGGAAAACCCAGCCCATAGCACTTAAATGTGAAAGTCTATAAAAGTTTGAGGCGCGCAGCCTCATTAACAGATAAGTATCCCGCCTCCCGAGAGTAAGTTAATCACCCCACCTCAACTCCTGCTATTGAAACCGGAAGTCGTCACGTTTGAGGTGGGTTGGGGGTTAAGTTACAGATTTTATCACCAGCCCTCCCCCGCCAACCGACTTTCTCCTGCCTGTTCTGGAGGGAAGGGTTAAAATTCTTCCCACAGTTTCAAGCCCACAGTGGGCTGTTACGCGGTCTGGTGGTAGGGGGAGGTGGTGGAAGGGAATGGGCTGAGTCAAGACGTAGTGGTGTAACTGAAGACCACGCGACGCTTTATCAGAAATGCACAGTCTAATCAGCGGCAGAAAAAGCCAAACACCGACTACAGACCAAAGTCTAACCGGGGGCGAAAACGTGTAGGAGAAAATTAAACCTTCTAAGCTGGCTTGTCGGGCAAGTCAGTGGAATTGAAATTCAGGAGAGTCTAATTTAAAAGCAGATGTTGCTACATTCTCACTAGCTGTAGATTGAAATTGAGTTATTTGATGCATGAGACAGTCTGAGTGACATAATGTTGGGAAAAGCAGGTGGGACAATATGAGACAATTACACACCCTGGTACTTATACTGAGGACAAGAAACCAACCTGCGCAGATTCCTTTTTTGTTTTGCTTAACATTAGTCACGAGGCAAATTTAACCCATTCGCCAGCCTAAACATAATTTAACATTCAGGTTGCCAACTCGCCAGGATTGCCCCGGAGTCTCTAGGTATTAAAGCCTAATCTCCAGGTCACTGCTGCAAGCAAAAATACCAAGTGCAAAATTACAGGGGCAGTAACAAAGTCATTTTTAATCAAAAAAATTCTTTGAACACTTACTGTTTGATAGTTAAATAGCGGAGATGAGGAGAGAACAGGCCAATCAAGTATCAAAGAGTCTGGGAGCGGGGCGGTGGAGGTAATGTGATGAAACCTCCAGGAATACAACCAACTAGAGTTGGCAACAGCAACAACAATTTATATTTATATAGCACCTTTAATGTAATATGATGTCCCAAGGTGCTTCACAGGAGCATTGTAAAACAAAGTATGACACCGAGACACATAGGGAGATATTAGGTCAGATGACCAAATGTGGAATCAAAGAGGTAGGTTTTAAGGAGCGTCTTAAAGGAGGAAAGCGAGGCGGAGACGCGGAGAGGTATATGGGGAGGGAATTCCAGAGCTTGGAACCTCGGCAGCTGCACGCATGGCCGCCAATGGTAGAGCGATTAAAATCAGGGTGCTCAAGAGGCCAGAATTAGAGGAATGCAGATATCTCAGAGGGTTGTGGGGCTGGAGGAGATTACAGAGCGAAGGAGGGGCGAGGTATGGAAGGATTTGAAAACAAGGATGCGAATTTTAAAATCGGACCCGATTTTAAGTGCCATGTCAAAGGCAGATATTTAGATCATTAAAAAGTGAGTCAAAATCAATTATTTTTAGGTAAACGATTGAAATTGGAAACCTTTAGTTGTTTGCTGGGGTCGGTGGCATTGGGGGGGAGGTGGTGGGGGGGGATGAATTTCTGCAGCTGTTTTCCTGCTCAGCCTCCTAGAGCTTCAGTGCCAGTTGCAAGAAATCCTGGAAAAGGTGGGGGATGGGTTTGATGGGGGAATGCAGTGGTCGGGGGCAGGGGTGGGGGGAGAATTGGGGCAGGGGGAGGCAATCTAATGGAGAGGAGGGCAAAATAGCCAAGTTAATAATCCAGCCCCCCTCCAAAAAAAAACTTTGCTTCGCAACCTCACTATCCATCTTCAAAATCTGCAGTAAAAAGGCACTCAGAACAAAGGATGTCAAGGAAAAAGAAAGCCTACAGAGCAAGATGAGAGCGAGTGGATTTTTGTTTGTGCTTAAAATTAGTTTAATTTCTGCAGAAAAAAATTACTGCTGCGGAGAATTGCAAAAAAATCAGCCTCCTGCCTAGAAAATTGCCAAGAATCATCCTCCCATTTGTCTCTGAATAAATCAGATTTTATTTTTAAGGGGCAATCTAAATTCATTGGAACGTTTAAATGCTGAAAGGTCACTTCCATTATAAATGCTTTTCACTTGTGTTGAGCCATACAGACTAGTCCACTCCTGGTCTGTGATGAATGTACAGACCAGTCCATTAATAACAATTCATCAGTGTTATAGCACACTGGGAGATCTGAGGACATGATAGGTGCTATAAAAATGTAATTTCTTTCTTCGGCTTTGGAGGTAGGGGACTGCAAAGAGAACCTCATATGAAAGAAATAGTATTCCCTCAGTACTGTGTTGAAATATGCTCCTCCATGTCACACACCATGCCAACTGGGGTTGGTCAAAATTCTGGAACTCCTGAGTCAACAGCACTGTGGAAGTATCGTCACCACAAGGACTGCAGCGATTCAAGGTTCAGCCAGGAATAGGCAAGATTGACAGTGACACCCACATCCTGAGAATGGGTTAAAAACAATGCCCCCTCCATCAAAGCATCCAGCTGCTTCTTAAAAACGTTGCCATCCTATCCAGACATCTAATCCAAGTGTTGTCCAATCTTTGCTTGAAGAACCCCTCAACCAGCATCCAATATTTGCCCTTCCCCTGTTAGAACATGTGCTCACTCGTCCTGCAGCCATGGCTTAGCTTAAAATAGTGCTCCATATTTTCTTTTTTCTAAACTTTCTAACTCAGAGGTGAGTGTGCTAACACTTATGGAGGTACTGAAGATGTTAAACGGTTTAGAACAAAGAACAAAGGACAAACATAGGACCCTGGTTGAGAGGTTCTTGGAACAGACCTCTGGTTTGGGCAGCAGATTATTTAAGAAGCAATTGGATGCTTTGATGGGATGGGGCAGTAAATGGGTGAGTTACAATGGGCCAAATGGCCTTCCTCATCCATAACTATCTTATGACCCTATTTTGCAAAATACCAGCTTTTCTGTTATAATGAGTATTGACGCCCAGGTTGGAGCCCAGATATTCAGGGACAAATATTCTCACATACAGATTTATCTCAGCAAAGTAACACTGACATCCTTTTAACCTCCAGAATTATGCATCTTTTTAATCTCGGGTTGAGTGACAGTCAGAGCTGTCAATTTTTATGTGTGTTGGTTAGTTTTTAGCTTGACGTGCCATCTTATCCCGATCGTAACACTAGTGATATGACCTCCAGGGCGAAACTGGGTAAAAATGACAGACTAACATCTCCCCCTCTGGCTAGAGGAGCTTCTCTTTGTCTTTGCCGTGGGGTAAAACTGCTGACAGGAGTGACAAAGGAACCAAATGTATTTTCCCAGCAGAACATTTGGACACCACATCTGTCTCACCGATGTGTGAACACTGCAGAAACTTCATGGCAGTGATGTGCATATTAGCGTTAACAAGGAAGTTATGCTAAACTTTTATAAAACACTGGTTAGACCTCAGCTGGAGTATTGTGTCTCCATTCTGGGCACTGCACTTTCGGAAGGACATCAGGTAGGGTGGCCATTCATCGGGTTTGTATTGGGCAATCTGGATTTCAGTGCATCTGGCCCCCAGAGTACAGGTTGGCCTTAGGTCCAGTATTTCGAAGTTAAATATTTCAGAACTTGCTTGATGATGACTTCATGAGTAGCTGTTTTACTGAAATTATTCCTTCATGGAATGCTTTACAGCTTTTGCAGAGGTAGGTTTTAGAGCAAATAACTTATAATTAACCAAAAGAGAATTCTTAATATATTTTCAAATGACGTGCTGGGGTTACAGATGCAGAAGTTATGATGTTTGTACTTATATTTTCAAAAAGAAAAAATCTCTTTAGCAGCAATGACCAATTTTTCTGTGACTTAGCATAGCATTTCATTATTTCTTGAAAAAGTGAGAGTGTATAGCCAACTCCATGAAAATCTTTTTGAGTTTTATAAATAAGGAGGTAGAGTACCAGAGCATATTGGTTTATATATATTTATATATCACTGGTTAGAGTACCATGTGCAGTTTTGGTTGCCTGCCATATTTTGGGGTTTTTGGAATAGATATTTTCTTGGGATTATTGGGCTGGATTTTAAGAGCCCGTCACCGCTCTTGGCGGCAGGCTCAAAAAATGGCAGCCCACGCGTGAGGGCCGCATGCTAAAGAGCCTCCGCCGTCTCCCGCGGGCAGGCTCATTTAAATAGCCGGGGTGGCCCGTCTCAACCCCTCAATCACGTTTAGGGGGCAGGCTTTCCGACACCAGCAATGGCATCAGCTGCCTGTGCGTCATTTTTAAAGGGCAGCCAGCCCTGTCGGCAAATTTGAATTTTTAAAGTGAACCCCCGACCCCCAAAATTTACAAATTAAAATTGTAACACCCCTTTCCAATCTCCCAATAAAAATTACATTAGGTATTTGCCCTTCCCCCCACCCCCAGACTGCACAAAGTTTAATGTTCACCCCTTCCCACCATCCCCTGCACTCATAACATTTATTTGACCCTACCCCCTCCATCCCCTGCACTGAAAATCTTACCTCCTACCCCCTCCCGACCTGTGTCACCCCAGCTTTCCCCAGATGAAGAATTGAAGGTGTGGGAGTGCCAGCCGCCACACTGAGGATCATAGCAGGCCCGGAGGATTGCGAGTAAGTTCATTTAAATTTATTCATGTCGGGGGCTGCCACGGAGCCTCGCCACCACTAGGAGGATTGGGGCAGGCCCTCCCAGCAATGGTGGGCCTCTGCTATAACCATCTCCCGCCCCCCCCCCGCAATGGAGCCCGACGTCATAGGCCCAGGGCTGAATTTTATGCGCTGTTGGAAGGCGGGTTTTCTGATGGGTGGCGGATAATCGGCACAGATTCGTCCGCCACAGAACCCGACGCTGTAATGCCGGGTTTCGATTTTCTCGGAGGCAGTGAAGTTCCGTGGTGGCACCCCCGCCACAAAGCAACAGGATTGTAGTTTAAGAATGCCAAAAACTGTTTTGCATGCATAGTTATATAGTTTGCCGTGATCCTACCAGCCGTTCGCAATCTTATGCATGACGTGCGGCACTCAGATGCCTTCACTTTCCTGTCTTTGATAAGCTGGCGCCACCGAGGTGAGAGTCCTCGGTGCCTGCAAAGATTTGCTAAGTTATGCGTTATTACCTTCATGGATTTTTTTTTCGGCATCGGACCTTGCCACTCAGCTCAAACTGCAGATATGGGGGCAGGTGGGGAGCCCTGCAAGTGGGTACTGTGTGTGGGGCTGGGGGAGGGTTGAACTCTCAATCCAACATCAGGAGACGCTGTAAACAGCGTCGCCAATGCCACCCCTGTCACGTGATTGGTGGGAACAGCCGCCATCATTATGCTAAGTGGCCACCCACCGTGTAATCGCGGCGGCGCAGCCGAAAACATCACAGGCGGGACGGCTGCCAATTTGCGCACCCAGGAGAAGTTCTCGGACTTTGACGAGAAATTTCTCCTTTAGCATACTTTGATAGGCCTTAATGGAACTCACCATGAGACCTGCTGTGATTTGCCTTTCCTGAATTTCGTAAACCTTTATTCAAATAAGGTGATCGATCTTGGATACCTCAATCAGTGGAGAAACTCCTGTGAGAGTTGAAGAATTGCAAGAAAACATTTTTTTTGGGGTCATTTGGACCTCAAAAGCCAGTCGGCTTTTGAAGGGTGGCTTGGGATGCATAACACAAGAACACAAGAAATAGGAACAGTAGACCATATGGCCTATTGAGCCTGCTCCGCCATTCAATACGATCATGGCTGATCTTGGGCTTCAATTCCACTTTCCACCCCCCATATCCCTTGATTCCCTGAGAGACTAAAAATCTATCTATCCCAGCCTTAAATGTATTCAGTGATGGAGCATCCACAACCTTCTAGAGTAGGGAATTCCAAAGATTCATAACTCTTTGAGTGTGGTAATTTCTCCTCATCTTAGTCCTGAATGATTGGCCCCTTATCCTGAGATTGTGCCCCCGTGTTCCAGATTCCCCGACCAGTGGAAACTACCTCTCAGCTTCTACCCTATCGAGCCCTTTCAGAATCTTGTATGTTTCAATTAGATCGCCTCTCATTCTTCTAAACTCCAGAGAATATAGGCTCAATTTACTCAGCCTCTCATCATAGGAAGACCCCCTCATCCGAGGGACCAATTTCGTATATCTTCTCTGCACCGCCTCCAGTGTAAGTATATCCTTTCTTAAATGTGGAGACCAAAACTGCACACAGGACATAAGACAGGTTGGTACGGGAAAAGTTGGATAACCTATGAAGACAAGTGCTGGGATCGCATTGTGTGATTAACCTATGCCAGTTCCTTCCGACTCAGATTGTACACAAACTTCATGTTGCCTGCTGATTTACATGATAGCTGTGTGCAGCCCAACGTTAAACACGCTGTTGGCTGGTTGCACATCTCTGCAGCAGGCTCAAATTCATGCGGGGCTATCACCACTTAAAGCAAGCCTGCCCTCCTGAAAGTCAGCCTGCATCTCTTAAAGAGGAGGTGCATTCTCCATGGAACAGGAAGACATTCTGAGTGGGAAGAACAATGACTAGTGGCTCAACCAGGCACAGAGTGTGCTCCAAGGTACCCGGATGCAGCACTGGAGGTCTTGGTGCAGGGGAGGGACAAGAGGAAAGAAGTCCTCACCTGCACAGAGCCGGAGGGCTTCCAGACAAACTTTGAGAAGGCAATGGCAGCAGATAGCTGTTGTGTTCAGTGCAAGTAGTGTAGCCCCAAGGACATGAGTGCAATGTTGCTGGACGTTTGATGACCTTGCATGAGTGGTCAAGGTCAGTGAGTTTTTTTTCAAATGCTATCTTCTTACAATTGAACCACAAGACAAGCATGGATGCATGTCCGAAGCTCTATAGATGAGCCGGTGCTCTCTGTCATTGGAGCAGCCAGGACTGAGATCAGCAGTGGGGCTGAAACCATGAAGATGATGGTACATTTATATGTAATCTTCTTTCTCACATATCACTTCACCCTCATCCTACAATCTCTCCTGATTTACAAGTGGCACATGGTGTAAGCATGCACCTCTTGCTTTCCCTGCCCCACCTCACCACAGCTCTGGCCTTGTATCTTTCTCCTATCAGATACCCAAGGATTACCACCTGGCCAGATGGTAGTGGAAGACTGAGAGATGGAGGAGCAGAGAGACAGTGATGAAGAAGATACACCGTGACTCAATCTCACAGTCGTATCCAGCAGCTTAAACTAGCACTGCATGTACTTTAGAGGGTAGCTTAGAGGTGGGATGTGCACTGGGCATGAGTGGCTTGTAGCGAGGGGAAGGTGAGGCTACACACGAATTCTGCTGCTGAGAACTCAAATGAGCACTTTGATGGTGTTGCCTACGCAAAGAGGCTGATGGATATGCAAAATGAAATGCTTGGTGCATTGGCAGGCCTGCAGAAAGCCTGCAGTCACTGTTGAGGAACATGGAGGAGTCCGGCATCAACTTGGTTGGAGTTTGGAGACCATCTTTTCCCATGTGGAAGGGGTGGCCAACTTCATGAGAAGACTTACAGACCCAAATATCATGCAGCGTCTGATAAGCTATACCTCAGTTTCCATTGCATAAGCCACCCAACACCTGGGTTCTGCTGGAGAAGCTCAGACTGACATCATGCAAGCTCATACTGCTGCCATTGAGACTCAGAATGCTGCCATCATAGCTGAGGATACCAGTGTGTATAGGGATCTGCAGCATCCCACAACAGTGTACCCAGTCTGTCCTCCAACACATTGGAGGCAGCAGTGGCTCCATGGAGCATGATCCTGCTTTCCTCTCGCAAGATAATAACATTCATTTGCCCATCACTGCCACCCTGACAGTGCCCTTGCAGTTGCCTGCCAGCCAGTCAGCCCAGACTGCAGCAGCCTATTCCGAAGAGGTCCAGTCCGAAGCCTTCTAGGCGAGAGCTGCTCAAGGGCTTTCTGCAGGGCCATCTGCAGTCTCCCCACTATAGGTCAACAATCTTCCACCAGCCATACTGCAGCCACTGAAGTAATAATGCAGAGGAGCATTAGACCAGGCACCCACAAGACAAGCACTAAGGGAATGCACAAGGTTGATTAATTGAGTTTTGCCTAGAATATTGGATATTTTGTTGGATAAAGCTGGTTGTTTTATGTTGGCTTTTATTTCAGGATTGTTGCTAAGAGGACACTGTGATGGTCTGTAACTGATGGATAGTAAGGTATGGGACTGCTGTACAATGGCATCTGGGGTTGCACTCAGTCGAACTGGAGTTGTATTAGGTGCTCACAAGAGCTCATCCAGAATGTGTATCTGCCGGTTACCTCCTCCCTTCCTTGTCTTCCTCCTACTAGCAGAGTTAGCGTTTCATGTCTGTGACCTTTCATCAGAACTGGTTACTTACCTGAAACGTTAACTCTGCTTCTCTCTCCACAGATGCTGCCAGACCTGCTGAGTATTTCCAGCACTTTCTGTTTTTATTTCAGATTTCCGGCATCCGCAGTATTTTGCTTTTCTTTTAGTCATGGTCAATGATTGTTTTTCAGACTGGAGGATGGTCGACAGTGGTGTTCCCCAAGGTCCAGTACTGGGACCACTGCTTCTTTTCCTACATATAAATAACTTGTATCTTGGAATGCAGAGGAGGATTTCAAAAATTGCTGATGACACCAAAGCTGGAGGTGTGGAAAACAGTGAGGATGATATAAACTGCCAGCAAAAGAACATGGATGGATAGCAGAATGGGTAGTCAAGTGGCAGATGGAATTTAATACATGTGAGGTGATACATTTCAGCAGAATGGATAGGGTGAGGCAATATAGACTTAATGGTGCAGTTCTAAAGAGTGTGAAGGAACAGAGGGACATGGGGGTGCATGTGCATTGATCTTTGAAGGTGACGTGACAGTTTAAGGGATTAGCAAAGCATATGGGATCTTGGGCTTCATAGATAGAAGCATTAAGTACAAAAGCGGGGAAGTTATGCTAAACCTTTATAAAGCTCTGGTTAGGCCCCAACTGGAGAATTGTGTCCAGTTCTGGTCACCACACTTTAGGAAGGATGTGAGGGTCCTTGAGAGGGTGCAAAGGAGATTTACCAGAATGGTTCCAGGGATGGGGGATTTTAGTTATAAGGTTAGGTTGGAAAAGCTGGGTTTTTTCTCCTTAGAACAAAGGAGATTGAGGGGAGATTTAACAGAGGTGTACAAGATTATGACAGGTTTAGATAAGTTAGACAAGGAAAAACTGTTCCGATTAACAAATGGTACAAGGGCTAGGGGACACAGATTGAAAGTGTTTAGGCAAGAGATGCAGGGGGAATATGAGGAAGAACTTTTTTACACAGTGGGTGGTAATGGCCTGGAACTCACTGCCCACGAGGGTGGTGGAAGCGGAGAGGATCAATGACTTCTAAAGGAAATTGGATGGGCACTTGAAGGAAATAACCTTGCAGGGCTACAGGGATCGAGTAGGGCAGTGAGACTGACTGGAATGTTCCATGGAGAGCCAGCATGGACTCAATGGGCCGAATGGCCTCCCTTTGTACATAAATGACTCTATGACTCTAATCAATAAAGCTCAATCAGAATGCAATTGCAGTGCTCCATGCTTGTTTTAATTATATCAGCAGGCCATAGTATTAAGCCCATCGCCATTTTTGTGTACTCTTATGTGTGGGTGTTGGTGGGCCAGGGGGCGGGGTCTGTGTTTCGGTACTCCTGGCCTCCACCATTGGCGACCCTTACGTCAAGGCCTTGGAGCGGGTGCAAAGGAGATTTACTGGAATGATACCATGGATAAGGGACTTCAGTTATGTGGAGAGTCTGGAGAAGTTTGGTTTGTTCTCCTCACAGCAGAGATGGCTAAGAGAAGATTTAATAGAGGTGTTCTGAATCATGAAGAGTTTCAATAGAGTATGAATGGAAAAATTGTTTCCACTGGCAGGATGGTCAGTAACCAGTGGGCACAGAGCTAAGATAATTGGCAAAAGAACCCAGGTGGCGATGAGGAGAATTTTTTTTTACACAGTGAGTTGTTATGATCTGGAATGCCCTGTCTGAAAGGGCAATGGAAGCAGATTCAATAGTAACTTTCAAAAGAGAATTGGATACATACACTTGTAAAGGAAAAATTTGCAATGCCGTGGGGAAAGGACAGAGAAGTTGGACTAATTGGATAACTTATTCAAGGAACCAGCACAGAGACGATGGGCCAAATGGCCTCCTCGGTGCTGTAAGATTCCAGGACCTGGGAAAATCAGTCAGGTTTCCCATTCCCCATCACTATCCTGCAGCCCCTGTGGAAAAACATGCATGTGTGAAGGTCAGGTGACAATAAGATTGAGCTTTCAACCCTACCCACCCACTCTCTCCCCATCGTAGTTGAAAAGCCGGCCATTACTTACTCCGTGGTCTTAAATAAGAAGAATGACCTATTGGCTGAAAAATTTAAGCTTCCCCAATTCGAGTAAACACCTTCCGGAGAGGAGGGGAGAGACATCACAGAGTTGGGGGTGGGGGAGAGGAAGAGGAAGGCTTCAGGCTGACCCATTGTGAACCCTATCCCACCATTGGGAAAAGACCTCCACTAACCCCATCCCCCAGGTGTCCTTATTTGAATTCCTAGTCCTATTGCATCATGAAGAAAATGTCACTCGTTACCTCCACCCTTGGCTGCTGATTGATATTCTTTCCAAATTGTAACCTTCCTAATTGTAGTGGCTGACTGCCAAGTAAAGCATTCACCCTGCCTTCATCCCAGACTCATAGCCTCTGCCAGGCCGACAATACGACTTGTGTTCTGTTATTTATGGGATTGCTCAGGGCTATCACACTCATTCCTCAATTACTTGCCAAGTAACAAGCTAGTTGTTGCAGTCAGCATTCATTATGTTCATAAAGCATTTTCGAACATTGCAAAATAAGTGTTCTGCTAATTTGGCAGTAGTCCCTGCATGCTATATTATAGGCCTCTTTTCTTACTACCTTGGCTGAGGGGGTTTCTGTAAAAAAGAAGGGAACATATGATTGTACTGGACCAGAAAAGAATAGAATGGACAGTTCAGTGTGACGTAGAGTATGGAGGGGGAGGCCCATATTATAAAGTATGGAGAGAGGGGTAGACTCTCTTTCAGAGTTTGGAGGCAGAAATTCTCCTGTAAGGTCTGATGTGAAGTTTTAGTTATAAGTCCTTTTGGTTTGTACTGTCATTAGTGCAGAATTCAAACTGTAACTACCTCTGAAACACTACTTGAGAATTGGAAAGTGTAAAATTATTTAAATCCACGACAAACACTAAAGCCTAACTCTAACAGAAAATCATCTAATGTCATTAATTTTGTTCTTGCTTGGGCAGCTACTTTTCCAGAGCCCTTCTATTAAAGCAGCAAATAGCTGAGTTTTTGAAGATGCTCGTGTGCAGTACTGAGGGAGTGCTGCACTGCCGGAGGTGCCGTCCTTTGGATGAGAGGTTAAACTGAAGAACATTGACATTCAACAGCATTACCATTGTTGAAAGCCCACCGTCAAGATCCTGGAGACCCATGTCCTGTGCCCTCAACCCTCTTCCCATTAAACTGCTGAGCACCCAACTTCCCCTCCTGGTCCCCATGTTAGCTGATATTGTTCACGGTTCTCTCTCTCCTGTAAATCTGCCGTCATCAACCCTCTCAAAAAACCAACCCTTGACTCAGCTGTCTTTGCAAACTACCATCCCATCTGCAACCTGCCTTTCCTCTCCAAAGTCTGTGCCTGTCTTTCCCAGAACTCCAAGCTTGAATCCCTCGGATCAGGTTTCCATCTGCCACAGTACTAAAATGGCTCTAATCAAAGTCACAAATGACATCTTATGTGACTGTGAAAAAAGTAACTTTCCCTCCCCGTCCTTCTCGAACTGTGTGCAGCCTTTGACATGGTTGACCACACCATCCTCCTCATTGTCGTCCAGCTGGGTGGGACTGCTCTCACCTGGGTCTGAATTTTCAGGCCTAGATGCGGCAGGCATAGAGTTTCACATCATTGGCTGATGTGCCAGTACCTTGGCTCTAATCCACACAGGGCCATTTTCCTGTAGGCAGGATGGGGCAGTGGAAGGTTAATTCAGACATTTAATGGCCACTGAAGGCTGATTGTAGCAGGCTAACTGGAATTTTCCAGTCGACCTCCAGGTCCCCAGAGGTGTCGAGGGAAAAGTGTAGCTGCTGTTATGACTGAGGCGGGAGGAGTGCACTGTTTATTCCAGTCCCACTTCTCCACGGGCCAGAACATATATTTAATTTTTTTCCCACTTACCGATTCAATCATATACTCTATTATTCGCAGAATAAAACACACCAACCAGGTTTCTTTAATAAACAACAAAATTATCAGTTTATTATAAAACAAGTCTGAACCAGTAATGAAGCAAAGCACAAATGCACATATTGAAGTATAACAGTTCCCTTTTTACCTTAGCCCCTCATACTCACACAGACACACATCACACACACACATCGGTTAACTGGAAAAATAAAAGGAACATTTTCTTCAGAGCTCTGTTACAAAAAAAAACTTAGGCTGAATACTTGCTCATTCTTGAAGAAAAAAGAGAAATATGGAAAGATATCCTTTGTTTTGGTTTGGCGTCCCAAATGCGTATAGATGGCTGTCACTGGGATCTTCCCAGAACAGTTTTTTCCAGGCGATGTTGAAGATCAGTTTGGGTAGGCTTTCCAAGAATGTGGCTACAGAGGCTTCAGATAGGCCTTATGGCAGAAATGCAGCAACCGGGTTTTCAGTTCCCACACATTCTATATGCAGGGTTTCTTCAAATACCATGGGAAAGAGGAGACTGACACATAGGATATGCAGGGTTTCTTTCCAAGAGAGAGAAAGAGATGAGCTGGGTTTCCTTGGCAGGCAAATACCAACTGTCTTTTGTAACAATTCAAAGTGAAACCAAAAACATTGCAGAAGTCAAGCCTCCTGACCTTTAAAAATCTTAACCTATCACTTCTTTGTAAACATCTTCTCCAAGTCAAAGCAACAAGCTCCTTGCTGCCATTTTATCTGAAAACAGGTGCCTTCCAGTAAGGGCTTGTTTACAAACCAAGTCCAGGAATCCTTCTGATGACTTCTTTTAAAAAAACACAAAGTTCAGCATCTCTTCAAGCTTCCAGTTGAACCAATGTCCATTATTCAATAATAAGTCTTTAAAACATATTTTACAAAATATGGAAGCACTCTTGTGACACTGCCTGGAGGCAGCCTCCCAGCGGCGGACCAGCGTGGAGGGAAGGCAGCCCTCAGGGCAGGCTTAGAGACCCTCCATGCCTGCCTGATTTCTGGGCTCCCCCAATCTGTGGTGGCCCATCTGCTAAGGCTTTCTTAATTTAAGGTTTAAAAGAATTGGAGAGCGGGTTCCCTCGATTCTTAATTGAATGGTGAGCCTGACCTCTGACCACTAATTGGCTAATTTGGGGAAAATCACAGGTGAGTGACTGTTCTCCACACAGTGTGGTTTCTGATCCCCATTTGAGCCTGACGGCAGGGTCCTGACTCTGTTTCGATTCTTAGCTAATCTTAGCCAGCATATCACTTGCAATGGTTTCTCTTCCCACTCCTGCACTGTTATCGCTGGTGTCCCCTAAGGATCTATCCTTGGCCTTCGCCTACTTCTCATCTACATGCTGCCCCTTGGCAACATCAGCAGAAAGCACAGCGTTAGTTTCACAAGTATGCTGACGACACCCAGCTCCATCTCACCACCACCTCTCTCGACCCCTCCACTATTGTTACTTTATCAGACTGCTTATCCAACATCCAGCACTGGATGAGCAGAAATGTCCTCATTTAAATATTGGGAACATTTGAAGCCATGGTTTTCAGTCCCCGCTTCAAACTCCGTTTCCTAGCTACCAACTGAATTCCTCTCCTTGACAACAGTCTGACATTAAGCTAGTCTGTTCACAACCTTGGCATCATATTTGACCCCAAGATGAGCTACCAAACACATATTTGTGCCATCACTAAGACTGCCTATTTTCACCTCCATACCATTGCCCGGCTTCGCCCCTGTCTCAGCTCATCTGCTGCTGAAACCCTCATTCATGTCTTTCTTACCTCTAGGCTTGACTATGCCAATGCACTCCTGGCTGGTCTCCCACACTCTCTGTAAACTTGAGGTCATCCAAAACTCTGCTGCCCACGTGTTAACTTGCACCAAACCCCATCCAACTATCACCCCTGTGCTTGCTGACCTACAATGGCTGCCAGTCAAGCAATGTATTGATTTGATCTCATCCTTGTTTTCAAATTTCTCCATGTCCTCACCCCTTTCGATCTCTGTAATCTCCTCCAGCCCACATCCCTCCAAGATATCTGTGCACATCTAATTCTGGCCTCTTGAGCATTCCTGATTTTAATCGTTCCACCATTGGTGCCTTCAGTTGCCTAGGTCCTAAGCTCTGGAATACCCTCCCTACACCTCTCTACCTCTCCACCTCACTTTCCTCCTTTAAGACACTCTTTAATACCTACCTCATTGGCCCAGCTTTTAGTCGTCTGGCCTAATATCTCCTTATGTGGCTCGGTGTCATATTTTGTTTTATAATCCTCCTGTGAAAAGTCTTTCGGCATTTTATTATGTTAAAGGCACTATATAAATATGTGTTGCTGGTGTTGTTGGAGGTTACCGTTAACCAGAAATTGAACTGGACTAGCCATGTAAATACTGTGGCTGCAAGAGCAGGTTAGAGGCTGGGAATTCTGAGGCTGGGAATTCTGCAGCCAATATCTCACCTCCTGGTTCCCCAAAGCCTGTCCACCATCTACAAGGCACAAGTCAGGAGTGTGATGGAATACTCTCCACTTGCCTGGATGGGTGTAGCTCCAACAACACTCAAGAAGCTCAACATTGTCCAGGACTTCTGACCTGCACCTTTCGTCGTGATATTCCAACCGCTCCAGTCTCCCAGCACGTCCCCAAAGAGCTGGAAAATTCAGCCCATAGCATGGTTACAGCACAGAAGGAGGCCATTCAGTCCGTTGAGACAGTGCCAAGAGCAAGACCATTTCAGCTAGTCCCACTCCCCTGCCTTTTCCTTGTAGCCCTGCAAATTTTTTCCTGAGGTGTTTATCCAATTCCCTTTTGAAAGCTGTGATTGACTCTGCCTCCACCACACTCTCAGGCAGTGCATTCCAGATCCTAACCATGCACTGCGTAAAAAGGCTTTTCCTTATGTCGCCTTTGCTTCTTTTGCCAATCAATTTAAATATGTGTCCTCTGGTTCTCGGCCCTTCTGCCAATGGTAACAGTTTCACTCTGTCTACTCTGTCCAGACCCCTCATGCTTTTGCACATTTCTATCAAATCTTCTCTCAACCTTTTCTTCTCTCCACAGCTTTGCCAATCTATCCACTTAACTGAACCATTCTCATAAATTTTAATTAATTAATTAAATTAAGAGCTTTTGAAGTGTAGTCACTGTTGTAATGTAGGAAACACGGACAATTTGGTTTCAGCAAGCTCCCACAGACAGCAATATGATAATGACCAGAGAATCTGTTTTTGTGATGTTGATTGATGGATAAATATTGGACAGGACACTGGGGAGCACCCTGCCTTTTTTTATGATACATTAATGGGATTTGGGCATCGCTGGCAAGGCCAGCATTTATTTCCCATCCCTAATTGCCCTTGCAAAGGTGGTGGTAAGCCACCTTCTTGAACTGCTGCAGTCCATATACACCCGCGGTGCTGTTACTTCCAGGATTTTGACCCAGTGACAGTGAAGGAACGGCGATATAGTTCCAAAACAGGATGGTGTCTGACTTGGAGGGGAACTTGCAGGTGGTGGTGTTCCCATGCGTCTGTTGCTCTTGTCCTTCTAGGTGGTAGAGGTCGTGGGTTTGGAGGGTGCTGTTAAAGGAGCCTTGGTGAGTTGCTGCAGTGCATCTTGTATATGGTAAACATTGCTGCCACTGTGCACCGCTGGTGCAGGGAGTGAATGTTTAAGGTGATGGATGGGGTGCCGATCAAACAGACTGCTTTGTCCTGGATGGTGTTGAGCTTCTTGAGTGTTGTTGGAGCTGCACCCATCCAGGCAAGTGGAGAGTATTCCATCACACTCCTGACTTGTGCCTTGTAGGTGGTGGATGGGCTTTGGGGAGCCATTTCGATGGCGGCTGGCATGGTGAGAGGACCCCACACTCAAATGAAACGGGAGGTTATTAATCTTGTTCAACAAGCAATTAACTGCAGTTTTACCAGGGTTTTCAGATTTTTCAAAGAATGCATGGGAACCACGGGACTTCAGAGCCTTGCCAGGTATAAAGATGCAGTGAGTTAGCAGGAGATCAGTGCTGGCTCCAGATGGCAGCCATTGTGAATGCTATCGTAGCTTGGCAGGGAGTGTGGAACAGTATGGGCATTGGCAGTGTCAGTTGGGAGCAGGAAAAATGTTATCAACACTGGGGGCGCATACTGCCAGAGTATCATATCAGAACTGGCACTTGTGTGGATAAAGTGGTGGAGGGGAGGCGGGGTGGGGGTAAGAGGCCCTGGAAACTGAAGACATAGCTACTGATACTAATGCAGAAGAGAGGTACAACATCTGTCGCAGTACAACTGGAGCAACCATCTCAGAGCTTCTCATACGATGCATGACTTTCAAGGGCAGCCATTTTGTGTAGAGTAAGATCCCATAAACAGCAATGATATGACTGTTGTCCGTAGCATTGTTTGGGAGAGAAAGGAGGGACAGAGATGAATGGTCAGAGATCTTTTATCACCCAGCTCTTACACTGCAGTGCTCCCTCAGCTGTCCCACAAAGTGTCCTAATTTGCATGCACCAGTCCTGGAGTGGGACTTGAGTCCTCAAACTCCAACTGAGACAAGCTGCCTGTTAATTTGCAAAGGCTGACCAACTGGCAAAGCCTTGGCAATCTAAAAGGGGCACTATCATCACTATCGAGAACACAGGACTGCCAGCTCTATGTCTTCAATTTCTGATACAGAAAAAGAAATTATAATTGCATGTCCAAGTTTTATCCTTTAATTGGTGTTTTCTAATTTTCTTTACAGTTCCACTTCTCAGAGCAAGCCCCCGCAGCAGGCTTTGACACATGACAGGAAAAGTAATTAAACTCAGGCTTCCCACATGGTAATCCGCAGGTAATCATGGCATTTATTTAACTTGTTTAAAATAAATACAGAGCTAAGCTTTGTTTCCAGTGTGCCTGGATCCCCAGGGACAATCAGATCTAGCCAGGGGGTATCCCATGGGGTCGTGCACAGCTCCAGATGGGATGGGAGAGTTGGCAGCTTGGGAGGAATAGCTTACTGTTCGGTCTTGCAGAAAACTGTGGCAGAGTATGATTTTGTCTGTGTTCAATTCTGTCAAGAAAGCCAGTGGAACTAGCATATGATTACATTTAAAGGGGCCGTGCACTTTTAGTTTAGTTTAGAGATACAGCACTGAAACAGGCCCTTCGGCCCACCGGGTCTGTGCCGACCATCAACCACCCATTTATACTCTTTCTTTCTTTTGGGCCTCCTTATCTCGAGAGACAATGGATACGCGCCTGGAGGTGGTCAGTGGTTTGTGAAGCAGCGCCTGGAGTGGCTATAAAGGCCAATTCTGGAGTGACAGGCTCTTCCACAGGTGCTGCAGAGAAATTTGTTTGTTGGGGCTGTTGCACAGTTGGCTCTCCCCTTGCGCCTCTGTCTTTTTTCCTGCCAACTACTAAGTCTCTTCGACTCGCCACAATTTAGCCCTGTCTTTATGGCTGCCCGCCAGCTCTGGCGAATGCTGGCAACTGACTCCCACGACTTGTGATCAATGTCACACGATTTCATGTCGCGTTTGCAGACGTCTTTATAACGGAGACATGGACGGCCGGTGGGTCTGATACCAGTGGCGAGCTCGCTGTACAATGTGTCTTTGGGGATCCTGCCATCTTCCATGCGGCTCACATGGCCAAGCCATCTCAAGCGCCGCTGACTCAGTAGTGTGTATAAGCTGGGGATGTTGGCCGCTTCAAGGACTTCTGTGTTGGAGATATAGTCCTGCCACCTGATGCCAAGTATTCTCCGAAGGCAGCGAAGATGGAATGAATTGAGACGTCGCTCTTGGCTGGCATACGTTGTCCAGGCCTCGCTGCCGTAGAGCAAGGTACTGAGGACACAGG